>NC_052613.1:55446485-55781880 GCF_016545825.1 Eucalyptus grandis | reverse complement strand
TGTCTTCGTCTTTGAATGCAACCTCTTCGAGGCTATATTCAAAGAGGGGCAACTGACACCTAAATTTTTTTTTTTACCTAAAATAGTTAAATGTTAGGAATTAATCACAAAAGAAAATTTTAATTAAATAATATATATATACGAAGTACTATATGAGAGAACAAATAAGTATCAAAGACTAACAGATCTATAAGAAAGTAGAGAGATGTATCTAAAAGGAGAATGATGTATAAGAACAGGAAAGTAAATGACTTAAATAAAATCGCGAGAATTAAAAATAATGTAAAGACCGAAAGCAATATATAAGATATAAAGTCGAGTATGCATAAACAAAACCAACCATGAAGGTGGTCCGAACTTGTATTAAATAAAGCTGAAAAGCTGAAATTACATGTATTGAAAGATGCAGAAACTTAAAGCATCAAGTCATCCACTAGGGCGGTAATCCGCACTCTAGGGAGTATTGATGTGTATTACAAGAAATGGTTAACCAACTATCATGTAAGTTGGTAACCCTGTATAAAACTATGTATGTGAAAACTAACTTACTTTGAAACCGTGAGGATACAAGGTAAGAGAGCTTGGAGATGAAAGAGATGAGGATGGAGATGGAAGGGGTGATGGGTTACAAGTGAGAGAGGGAGAAGAAGAAGAGAGAAATCTGGAAAATTTCGAGCCCCTTCTTCTATGTTGAGAGGGTGTATTTATAGTGGGTGCTACAAAGGTGAAATTGCCCGAACAAAGGTAAAGTGAACAAGATCGAGTGAACAAAGTGTAAAGTGAATAGTGAATAGTGAACAAATGTGTATGAACAAAGTGTATGTCTATTACGGTACGGTGTATAGCCTTTGCGCCGCTCGTAATAGTGTTGGCATATGATGTCTTTGAGTTTAATCTCTCGTCCCGCATTGATCCCGTAGCGCGTCTTCATTAGTGTTTCCACCGTGATGTGACTCGGGAGGATCCGTCTTGACTATCTTGAGATTTGGAAGATCCACATTGTGATTCTTCCGCTTCCGAGAGCATTGTCCCGAGGATGTTGCGCATTCCTCTCTGTTTTGGACTGCTGCAAGTGCCGCACTTGCCATGGATTTTTCCCTTAAGAACGATGTATTTGATGGGGATGCGATTATTTGGGTTTTCGGCTATTTAGCCATGTTTTAACCGCAGCTTCGGATCCTTGATCAAAAATCTGAATCCATCCCACCATTTTGTTTTGTATTTTCAGACAAGTACTTGGTACACCGTTTATTGGATGTATTGTATTCAAATTCCCATGTCATACCCAAGAGATTCTAATATTATGAAGAAATGCAAAGGCATGGGAACCTTATATCATGAGGTGTTGGTATGAAGTGTTCACCGAAAACCTTGTATCCTTGTTTGATTGTGGGGTGTAATATTATGTCTAAAGGACCAAAGAGATCCCACCGGGAGTCAAACCAGCTTTGGTAGGCTTTGTCTTGGGAAGTTGTCTTTGAAGAATAATAACCAGGAGTGTTGGAAATTTGTATTCTGTCTGAAAAGACGTTCCACCAAGCTTGTTGGTAGTCCCAAAGATGTATATGAGGAGGAGTATGGCAGGCTTTGGGTAAGTCTGGTTTGGAATTTTCTGGGTGTATGGGGTGAGGCTCCCCGGTGTGTGAGGGGTGTATGACTTTACCGATGGATATAGTGGAATAAAGGATGTTTTCTGAATTGTTTTTATCAGCAAAGTGAGTGAACCTTGCCGATTCTCGTTTCCACTAAAATTTGCTCATAATAAGCAAGGGTTTTGTTTGTATTGTGGGGTTTGAAAAGCCAATTTTTGGAAATATGTTTTTTGCAAATTTTATTGGATCTTCATCGAAGAATCCGTCTTCCACAAATAATATTTTTTGGAAAGATGTTTTGGGGAAAAATTTTGATCTTTGAGAAGGAGGGGTTGCCTGAGGCCTAATAACCACCTCACTCGAAATTCTTTTGTATTCCGCTTGTTTTTGTGTAGCAAGCGAAGAAGGATTTTTACTTACCTCTATGGCACTGGATGGCTCTTTCTTTACGTTTTGTAAAGACTGGGCAAGTAGCAATATTGTTTCTTTTGGTAGTATGTTGGCTAACTGATTAAAGGCTAGTATGGGTTCAGATGATATGGGTTCTGTTGTCAAAGGTGTTTGTTGTAAGAATGTCTGGTTGTTTTCGCCATTTGGAGCCATGTTTTGACGGATGTTAAGCCTTTTGGCTTTGGTGGTGTATTGGAGGGTTCGGCAAAGGGCTTTGCCTTTGCCTTTATCTTTGTCTTTTTGGATCTTGGCATGATTGTATCCCCGTAAAAATTCTCTTGTGAGAAAATCAGGCAATGAATTTGAAGAACCATTTATAAATTCAATGTCAAAATCGAATACTGAAAGTATGGCTTGCCATCGGGCAAAAATTTGTTTTGATGCAATGTTTAAAACGCTTTTTGTAAAATGTCTTTGGCTGATTTGCAATCAATCCTCAAGAGGAATTTTTGATTTAGTAAATCTCCTTGGAATTTTGATATAGATAAAACTATAGCAAGTATTTCTTTTTTTTATTGTCGAATAATTTTGTTGAGTGGAATTCCAATGTTTTGAAATGAACTGAACAACTTGTTCTTTGTTGTTATTAACTTGTTTGAGAATACCACCATATCCTAATTCCGAGGCATCTGTTTCAACTATTTTGAAAGTGGAAGGGTCGACAAGGTGTAAGCATGGTATATCTTTTACATGCATTTTGATTTGTTTGACAATGTCCGTATGGACAGAGGTCCAGTGGTGGAGGATCCTTTCGTAACCTTTGGTGTAAAGGTTTACAAAGGATATTTATATTTGGAAAGAAATCTAAAAATATAATTGAGACTACCCAAAACCTTTGTAATTGAGTTTTGTCTTTGATCTCATCAGGGAATTTATCGGTAAAAGATATTGATCTTTCAATGGGGGTTATAGTATTTAAATGAATGTAATGACCTAAGAATCAAATCTTGGTTTTGAAGAGTGCAATTTTAGTGGGAGAAACTACAAGACCATTTTGTATTATTATTTTTATGAAAGTAGATAAATGTTTGAAATGTTGTTCTATATTGGAAGAAAATACTAGAACATCATCTATATAAACTATGATGTATTCTGAATAAGGATTGAAAATTTCATTCATAATTCTTTGGAATTCTGAATGGGCATTTTTTAGGCCGAATGGCATAACATTCCATTCATATTGGCCAAAAGGGACTTTAAAGGCTGTCTTGTATTTATCCTTATCACGACTTATATTTGCCAGAATCCCGACTTCATGTCGAATTTTGAAAATATTTTTGATCTACAAAGTCTGTTTAACAAATCTTTTTATTGGGTATAGGATATCTTATCCACCTAAGGGCTGTATTAAGAGGCTTATAATTAATGACTAACTGGGAACTCCTCTTTCAAGTTCAGCATTTTTATTGACATAAAAAGCGAACAACTCCAAGGTGATTGGCTTTTTCTTATGAGTTTTTATCTAAGAGATCTTGTATTTCGCTTGACAGAATTTCAAAACTTCTTGATTCATTTGTGTTGGGCGAGCTTTGGTAGGTATTTTGTTTTCGAAAAGTCATGTTCATAAGGTAAATCAACGATATGCTTTTTCTTTCCCAAAAAGCATTAGGTAGAGTAGAACATATAGTTTTTTCTATGTGTTTTTGTAGGGAAGCTATTTTCTCTATGATGTTTGGTTTTATAAGATTTTCTTCTATTCTTTTGAATTCTAAATCTTCTTTTAAGAATTCGAGTTGATTTTCTTTGTCTTTTATAAGGCAATTTATTTCTGAAATAGAATGTTCTTGTAAAATATTTAAGCTTCTCTTTGTGGTTTTGTTATGAAGTTGAAGGTGATTTTTCTGTTTAGAGCATGGGTTTCAATACCTTCATTAGTAACTGAAAAATGTTGTATTAGTTGTATGAAAGGAGTTCCAAGAATTACTTGTTGCCTCATATTTTTAACTAAAAGAAAAGAGGTTTTATAAGACATTTGGTCTTTTATTATTAGAGTTTCGGGTAACTTGTATTGTATATTCAGTTTGTCTCCGAGGCTGATTTTAAGGATTCAGATGTTTTATCAAAGTATCTTGTTGGAACAAGGCCTTCCTTGATACAATTGAGGTCAGCCCCCGTATCAAAGAGTGCCGTTGTTTCAATAATATACTCATTATTGATTTTTATTTTAATATTTATTATCCATTTCCTAGATGTGATTTCGTTAACAACATAAGAAAGGCTGGATCGAAGTATTTGGGGTACTAGTGATTTCATTTTGGTCATCAATATTTGTTTTTCCTTTTATGACTAGAGACTTTATATTAGAAATTTCTTGTTTCATTTCTGATTGGGTTTCTTTTAAGGCTTGTATTTCTAATTTTTGTTGTTTTATTTCGTTTTGAAGGTCATTAATATTTATGGGTCTAGATTGGGGTTTTTTGTTTCTATTTAGAATGTCTCTAAGATTGTAAGAAGTATTAGGCTTGGAAGTAATATTCATAGAAGAGTGTAGTCTATCTAGGTATTCTTTTTTTGGCTTCGGGGTCAAGTATTTTGTCAAGCAAAGGTCGAGAAGGAATTCTTCTTCTTTGTTAAGACGTTTACTTCGTGAATGGGTTTTCCTGGTGAAGCATCTTCGTATTCGAATCAAGAGGATTCTATCTCATTAATCTGAAGACCTTCTTCCTCAAGAAGTTCATCAGAAGAAGTATCATCATTTTCTATGAAGATGTTATTTAATTGATTAAGAGTATTGTCATCTAAAAAAGTTCATTCAATTTTTTATTAATCCTACAATATTTTGAAATATGACCTTTTCTACCACAAGAATAGCATTTAATGTCTTTAAAAATTTTCTATCGATTGAGGTCTATTTTGGTTATTCTCTTGTCTTTGTTTGTTTCTACGAAATGGAGGTTTTTTGTGATGTTTCTTTGTTTCTTTTTCAGGAGGACAAGTTCCCTTACATTTTGATTTTGTTTTTTCATTATAAGAGGGGTCGTATTGAGCACAAAAATCTCCTAGACTTCTATTGGTGAGGGATTGTTCTTCCTTGAGTTGTCTTTGTAATTTGATTGTATTACACATTTGGGTTCCTTGTTTATAAACATAAGAGACTATTTCTCCATAAGAAATGAGATCCTAAGGAATTTGACCGCTATAATCTTCTCTAATTTTATTTCTAACTTGGTCACCTATAATCTGAGGTAAACCGGCTAAGAATTTTTCTTTCCAAAAGGGTTGATTGCAGTCGGGTCTAATAAGAACCCTTTGAAAGAAAAGCTCTTTGTATTCTCTAAATCTTCCTAAGGATTTGCAACGCATATTGGAAAGAAGATCTTGGTTTCTATCCCTAATGTGTGAAGGATCTCCTACAAAGTGTTGTGAAATAGAATAGATAAGGGTATTGACTACATCTTGGATGAGATGTCCTTGATCATCATCCATGCGTTGACCAAAATCATCTACCTTATAAGCGGTTAAAATTTGTGTCTTTTGTTCATCTGTCAAAGGTAGTTATCCCACCAACCTTTTAGTTGTCCAAGAAATCCGGCTACTAAAAGATTAGCAACAGCATGGTCGAAACATCTTGCTGTGTTTTGTAAGCATTAACAAGCATCACCATGTTGTTAAGAATGTTCATAATATTGGTTTTACGCAACACCATCAATGTTCCATTCATAGATGGTGTCATGAGAGTATTTATTCTGTATTTTTTGCGATGATTCTTCTTGGGCAATGTCTGGTGGGGTAGCTCTACTATAATAAAGCTTCGAGGTTGTCTCCAATTGAGTCTCATTAATCTCATTGACGGACTCATTATCGGAATTGCCGAGTGTTTGGTCGTGGTACTAATAGTGGGTTGGTCTGGAGTGTCTTTAATGATAAGATTCTGCAATTTATGAGTGTCTAGTATAGGATCAGGTTCTAACTTTGATTTTCCTAAGAGTTTTTTCTTTTGTTCTATAGCTTTGGCAAACTCTAGGCTAAGATTTTTTGGAAATTCGAAGGCTTTAAAAATGGGTTTTTTGAGTGTGTCAACTTGAGGTGAAATAAGCTGAGTGGGATTCTGTATGGTGGATTCTATCCTATTCAACTGTTTTCCTAGGGTTACTAAATGTTGATTAGTAAAATTGTTTTGTTCAATAACTTTGTGGGTGTATAGAGAGTCTCCTTTGTCTGGAAGCCTAAAGGGAGTGGCTGTAACCTCGCTATCTCCATGCTGAATTTTTATTCTTCTAAGGGGTGGATGATTGGATTCTATGGTTTCACCATTATCAAGTTTCCATTTGTAATGATGATCTAAAACAAATATTTCTTTTGGTTCGAGGAATTGTTCTTCTAACCAATCAAAGAAAAATATATGGACTTCATATTCATATATGTAGTCGTAATATTTTTGTTTGATGTCTTTTGCTTTATCAAAAAGGTTTTGAAGAACCATTCTCTCGATTTGTTTGTTATTTTCGGAATTAAATTCTTTATTAAGAAAAGTTTTGTTTGGCTCAAAATGTTTTTCTAAAACATTAAGCTCAGCATCTATCATTTGTGAATAAGTAGGAGAATGATGAGGAGAATCTGTATTTTCTAGGACTAGTTCGGGCTGGTTTTGTTGATAAACCGGCCCGGAAATCCCCGATCTATTATCTAATCCACTAATTTCAGGTTCAAGAGGTAACTCATTATTACTTCTACTGGTGGAAGGAGGTAAAGGTGTTGTATCATGTGTGGGGGTGTTTCTATGCACACTAAGAGGAGGAGTGTTTCTATGAGTACTCGGAGGGATGGTGATTATAGGAGGAAGATTGGGATTAAGATCTACAGACCTTGTATAAGAATTGTGAAAAGAAGGACTAGATCTTGAATCGAATGATCTTCTAGGAAATCTAATGGTTACTCTTCCTTCTGGATGTTGAATGACATTAGTAGGATCTGTATTTTGAACAACTTGTTGGGGAATTTGGTTTTCTAATTCCCATTGTTCTGGTAAAGTAACTTGGTTCCAATTAATAGATCTAGGAATTGTTGTATTTGTTCTAGAAATATCAGTTTGAAGGAGAAGTGTTTCTCCTCGAGGACTATGTTTGAAAGCATTTTCTCCAAAAGCGGAGGACATGGCTTTATAATGAATTCTATAGACAAGGGCTAAAGGAATAGATCCATCTGCTACTTTATAATTATGGGTTTTGATTTGGAGTGTTAGAGCTCTAAGAATGTTCATATCTTTGAGGGAAACGGAGAAATTGGGATAACAGTCAAATGTATAAGTCCTTTGCGAGACTTGTCTCTACAAAGACCTAGAATTGACTCATCATAATTTAAGAGACGTGAATCTCTTAAAACTAAGAGAATGGAAGTATTAAGACCTTCTTTTGTGAGAGGTTTGACTCCTACTTGTACTAATCCTATATGAATGTAATTGTATTTTTGTTTATGCTTTTGAATGGACTCTTTGTTTAAAAGATGTATTTTTTCATATGAATTAGAAAGAGGAATATCTCTTTCTTCGGTGGATATGACATAATTAGATTTTTTGAAAAATTTCAATTTTGATTGTTTGTATATTTCCTTAAGCTGTATTTTAGGAATTTCCCAATTTTCTATAGATTTGTTGAAATCTTCTATCCTTACTTCTTCTCTATGTATAGGACTTGGATCTCGAGTCCATTTGTGATAAAGAACTAGAGGAAGATGTAGATCTTCTATGTAAACTCATACTTAAGATCGGAACTATTCCTTCTTCAGAACCGTTACAGAGCTAAACCAACGGTCTAACAGCCACTCGGGGACTTACGACTGGACCACTCAGAGAAACAAGAAGGATGCCAACTTATGGCTCTCGATCTGAGAGTATGTTTTTACAAAGACTATCTATACTTTCCTATTTCTTTTGTGATTAATTCCTAACATTTAACTATTTTAGGTATAAAAAAAAATTAGGTGTCGACAAGGCTTGAGAGAGCAAACTTGGTAATTTATCAGTTTCCCCTTAGTGGTTCACCTCTAAGAAGATCACGACGGGGGTAATCACTGAGAAAGAAAGCTGGATTTGTCGGAGTTAATTCTCTAGGTAGCCTGAAGTTTTCACCGGTTGAATTAAGGGATACACACGGTGAACAGCGAACGAAGGTTCAAAAGAAGATGAAGAGCTTAGAGAGGCATTGGTAATCTGGAAGAGGAAGGACTGAAAAAGAAATAACAAGAATATGAAAAATGTAAAAATTATAATATGTAAAACAAAGTCAACGCTGGTCAACGGTTATATACTGACGTGGACTGTGATGTGGTGATATGCGGACGTGGTAGAGGTGACCTGGCAGGCTGAAGTGGCGAGCTGATGACAGCTTAAACGGTGTCTTGTGGCACGTGGCTAACACGTGCAGACGACGTCACGTCTGCAACGGAGGAGCAGCTGGTGCGTGCCCAATCAGGGCGCATTGATCTTACGCGCGGGGGTGCGTGGAATAGCGGACGATGACTCGGTACTCGGTGGACGGGGACCGTCTCACCTATGGACGGTAGTGCTGATGGTGGTGTTTATTTTCCAAAACAAGCACCTCAGGGCGTCGGAATAGCCCTCATCAGCAGCAAGCTTGGTGGATTCGAGATGCGGCGGTGCATGAGGCGGGCTTCCGACGGCCATTCGCAATAAAATTTCAGGATCCAGTTCTTCTGAGGACAGCAAGTTCGGTGGTGGTCTTCGCTTTCTAAAAAGAGCAACGGAAGAATGTCAGACAGCTTCGAGAGGCTGTGGATTGGCAGAGAACCTTGGCCAATGTGGGTGGCGTTATTACGAGCAGACTCAGATAGGCGTAACAAAAAGGTCGAGTAGGGAATTGTGACGAAAAAGAGAACTTAATATAATCAATCGGAACCAATTAAGGAAATTATGCAGAATTCCCTGAATATAATCTCAAACAAATATTAAGAGCATTCCTAAATCCTCAGAACAAACAAAACATGAGGTACTTCTAGACACTACAGGAGCGAAAAGGAGCAGGGAAGATCGACGGTCTTGCATACTAAATGTTGGCGCTCGTTTGAGATTGCTGGTCCAAGGAAGGTGTGATTTTTACGACACGTACATGCGCAATTATGCCCCAGTCCTCTCCCTGGCCTTTTCTGACCCTTCTTGTGAATTCCTCAGGCATATCTTTGAGTTTAAATTTGTGGAGAAATTCTAGGTGCTGCAATCCTTCTGGGATCGTTTGAAGAGCCGTGCACGCTCTGATTTCTAATTCCTTGAGGATCGGCAGCGAGCCCTTCCCGACCTCCAATCTCTCTAGTCGCTTTAGCTTCCAGAGCTTCAGCACCTGAAGCAGTGGGAATCCACCTGGGGAGCAGACCATGAATTTCCCCTCGAACGCGTCGCCTAATAACTGAAGGATCTTCAGATTTGGAAGTTTCTCCAACTTGGGCATGGGATCTTCCGTTAGTCCAGACGATGACAAGGTCAGCTCGATGAGCTCTTCAGGAAATTTGTCTACGACGACCGGTTTGGTCAATCTTCCCACCAAATATATGCTAGAGAGATTCTTCAGTCCTGATAAAAGCTCCAGATATAGATCGGAAGGTTTCACCGAGATGTCAATCGAGATCAATCTCAACCACTCGAGTCGTTCAAGACTTGAAATCCAGCTAGCTGTTGCCTTTTGTTGATCACGGGTTAGCCGACATGTAAGCGCCAGCTTCCTAAGCTTGGTCAACCTGTAGAGGCTATTGTCCAATGTACTCTCCTCGTCTACAAATGCGCCCCATAGTGTTTGTAAGTCAGTCAAAGAGCCCGTGCCCCGGGGAGGCACGAATCTCGTTCGGTAACTCTCACTCAGGTACAGGTGCCTCAGTTGCTGCATCTTCCAAAAGGATCTAGGAAGTGTACTTACGTAAGTGTGCTTCAGATCGAGAATTTGCAAATTGAACAGCTTGTCTATGGATGACGGGAGGTTCTCCAGGTAAGTCCACCTTAACCCTAGATATCTCAAGTAGATCAGTTTACCCAGCGATTCTGGCAATTTTGGTCGAAATACCCTTCCAGATCGAGCACACGCATTCCTTGGAAGCACCTGTTTATAATGCCTCTTTGAAGAAAGTCTCCTATTTCTTTTCCAGGGGCAGTTCCTTCCCTCGAATCAAAGGACAGTAAAGTGCGGACATTTTTGTAATGAGAACGGAAGATCGAACTATTGGAGCTGTTATCTCCGTGAATGTGACTGTAGCAATCATCCCTTCGATCGAGATGGTCTGCAAGTCGACTTATCATAACCACACCAGAAGAAGAGCTAACCTGGGCTCTATTTTGTGGTGGCAGGAAATTGGCTGCTTTTGCTTTTGCTACCCACTCATCCCTCAAAACGTCATGCATCCTACACGTTTTGACCCTCCCGTCGGGCTTCCTCTTCACTACTTGGATCAATTTCCGTTCTATCAACTGGGACAAGTACTTCTCAGCAACGACTTCAGGAGATTCATCAGAACCCTCGTCTTTCCGGGCCAATCCCTCTGCCACTCACAAAATAATCAACCTCCTCGCAGGGATGTCATAGTCTTCTGGAAAAAGCCCGAAATAGTATAGGCATTGTATAAGGTTTGATGACAAAAGTTTGGTGGCGTCTCTTAAGATTTCATATTCAGATGTGCAATCACTTTTGAGGTCTTTCAGCATCGACGTCCATTGCTCCTTAGTTGCTTTTGTCTTCGACAAACGAGTTCCTACAGTGGAAATCATCAGAGGAGAGCCCATGCATCTTCTCACAATCTTTCGTCCAACTTCCTCTAGCTCAGCGGGTACGTCAATCTTGGAATTGAGTAGCATCCAGCCGTCTTCATCGCTCAACTGCAGTTCATAGGGAGGGCTCTTTGGATTGGTGTGTAAAGCCACTTTTCTCACGCGAGTAGTGACTATTATCCCACTCCCTTCCTCAGTCTTTGGAAAAGCCATGCGCAACTTGTCCCAATCTTCAGTCATCCACACATCATCCAGGACTACAAGATACCTCTTAGAGCTTAAGAAATCAGATAGAATCTTAGTTAACTCATGAAAATTACGAGTCCGTTGATCTGTCACCTGAAGGCTTGCCTGAACTTGAGTGCTTATATCCCTCAACAAGGTCTCAGGTACAAATTTCGGAGATAAAGTGATCCAAGCACGACAAGTGAAATGTTTTTTAATCTCACTGTCATTGTATATCTTGTGAGCGAGAGCTGTCTTGCCTGCTCCGCTCTTGCCCACTATTGAGATCACACTTTGCTTTTCGCCAGAGCCGGCCGTGTACATCAGCCTTGATTTTATGACCTTGTAATGGAGCTCTAGACCCATAATATCATTACTCTCTTCGACGTGACTCCCAGAAGGTCCCCACAGAGCTGCTGACTGGGTGTCTTCACTGGCGTCAATTTGTCCAATGCCAATTGAGGTTCCTTGTAACTTGATTCTATTCTTCTTAAGCCGGATCTTCTCTATTTCATCTTGAAATCTATGCCTGGCAATCATATCTCTGAAGAAGAAAATTGTCCTCTTGAAGCAACCCCAATTGGTATGTCTTCTCCTTTCATTGACAAAAGCACTAACAACGTCTTCAGCATGGACAAGAAGCTGCCGTATGTCTTCCACTAGAGTCAGCGGCACTTGATCTGATCCTCCCGTGCCTTCTGCAACTGTCGGCATCAAATGCGATTCCACGTCTTCTGCATCTGATTCTCCCATGTCTTCTGCATCTGATTCTCCCATGTCTTCTGCATCTGATTCTCTCATGCCTTCTGCATCTGATTCTCCCATGCCTTCTGCAACTGTCAGCATCAAATCCAATTCCCTCAGATCTTTTTCTGTTTCTATTAACTGATCTTCGGATCCTCTAAGCAGAGCCGATTCACGGACTATAAGGTCTGTGATATTTGCGACCTTTTCTCTGAGGAGGATAAGGTCTGGGATAACTCCGAGCGTTTCTCTGAAGATAAGACGCATAATTGCGCCTCTTTTGGGCATCAGGGGCTCCATGGCTGCACTTGTTCTGGTGGTTACGTTTTTCCTCTTTCTCTGCAGATTGCTCATTTGCGATCACCAAAAGATGTTTGAAGAAGTTTCAAAAACCAAGTATGAGAAAAAAGAACAATTATGGTGACAGTGTATGAAGCGAAAGATTTTCCACCCAGAAATGAAGATGATGAGCAAAGAATGATGAAGATAAGAAACCAAAAACCTCACTTTGTATTTTATCATAATATACGGTGGGCTTTAGATAATTTGAGTTGTTATGCCATCTGTTGACTTCAAGTCAAACATAATAATTATTCTCCTTGCAGCTGCCAAGTCTCAAGAACGATGAAGATAAGAATCCAAAGACTTGGCTCTGGATTTTATCAAAATATACAGGAGACTTTAGATAAAATTGAGTGGCTATACCGTCTGCATTGACTTTAAGTCAAAACACGAGAGTTGAACTTTCCTTTGCAGCTGCCATTCTCACAGAGCTCGTTGCAGCTATCAGTCTAAGCGCCAACTGTTGAAGATGAGTTCTGCACATGCGTTAAAGAGAGGGGCAGGGGTACTGTTACCGTTGGTTTTCTGAAAGTTTCTGCAATTGAGAAGTGATGAAGCTTTGAGCCACAAGAATGAGCTACGAAGGGGAATTTATCCAGTTATTGCTTCCAAGTCGGAAGATGTAAAGCTCCATAAGCTTCCTTGTTTCGGCTTGGTGACGCTTTAGTGGCATAACCATAAAATTGCAAAGGGTTATCGAATGCCAGTGACCCAGCGAATCAAGAAATTATTTACCCAAGGTCAGTTTTTTAATACATATATCAGAAATTATGTTCTCATCAAAAGTTTGGCACATGAAATCCTCAGTTGATAACATCTCTGACTTCTAAAAATATAATGTCTAGGTTGAGTGAGGACCTTATCTGTGGTTTGATTTGTATGGTTAACCATAATATCCATAAGATTTTTCGTGTATCTGATCTGAAATCTTCAACTGTCAAGGTTTTGATCTTCACAGAGGGAATGGCGTCTGATAGCTTCTTTGAAAGCTTGATCTTATTCTGGGAGGAATGGGAGTTGCGGTTGCTCGTTTTGATGAGTCTCATTTTACAGATTATCCTCGTTGGTTTAGGCAACAGAAGAAAGTACTCGGCTGGGAACAAAATTGCATTCGTCTTATGGCTCGCCTATTTATGTGCAGACTCGATAGCAATCATTTCTCTTGGCATCCTCTCACGCAGCCAAGGCAAATGCAGCGATGCTTTCGTAGATCTTGAGTACGTAATAATGGCCTTCTGGGCTCCATTTTTGCTCCTTCACCTCGGTGGCCCTGATACAATTACTGCATACTCATTGGAAGATAATGAATTATGGCTTCGGCACTCGCTCGGGCTAATTGTTGAGGTTGCGGTGGTATTGTACATCTTTGTCAGGTCCATGAAGCCTACTCAGCTAAATTTCTTAGCCATTCCAATATTCGTTGCAGGGTTGATCAAGTATGGTGAAAGGACTTGGGTTCTCAGATCGGCCAGCAGTCAGCAACTCCGAAGATCGCTCCTTCCACATCCTGACCCTGGCCCTAATTATTCAAAATTCATGGAGGAATACACATTGAAAGAAATCGAGGGGTACGAGCTGTCTCTGAATGATATACCACCTCCTAGAGTTGCTCCTCTTGACCACGAGGTCATGCTACATAGCCGCTTAATGCAAGAGGGCGATGCATTGATCATTGCTTATGACTTTTTCTTGATCTCCAAGCGCCTCTTCGCCGATCTCATCCTTAGCTTCCAGGATCTCCAGAAGACCCAACCATTCTTCCTGGGAAGCAACTGGGAAGATGCTTTCAAAGTGATTGAAATGGAACTCGGATTCATGTATGATGTGCTCTTCACCAAAGCCACGATTGTACATCATTTCTGGGGTGGCGTTCTCCGATCAATCAGCTTTTCATCTACTGCTGCTGCCTTAATAGCCTTCTGCCTGATTGATTTGTCTGGCTACCCTTCTGCGACTGTGATAATCAGTCTAATCTTGCTGGGCGGAGCTATTGGTCTTGAGCTATATGCGATTTCTGGGCTCCTTTCATCCGACTGGACAATGCTCTGGATGAGCAGGCATGACAATTTACGAGCAGAAATGAGGGGGTTGATTTCACGCCTTCATTCTTTGTCTATCAACAAAAGGTGGTCCAACTGTGTCGCGCAATTCAACATGTTATCCTCTTGCTTGGAGGATCGGAGGGTCAGGTGCTGTGGACTCCTAAATTGGATACACAAACAGCTAGAAGACTACCAAGACGATCAGATGGAGCCAGTTTCTGAATATTTAAAGAAGTCAATCTTCGAACAGCTCTTGGAGAAGTCTAATAAAGCTAGGTTGGAGAACACTGTGGATTTCAGACTTTGCAAGGAGTTATGCTCTTATAGAGGCGAAGGGGTGCTAAAAAAATTTATGTGCATTGAGAAGCTCGGATGGAGCATCGAGGTGGAGTTTGATCAGAGCATCATCCTCTGGCACATTGCAACTGATCTCTGTCTCAACGGTGATGGTGGTGGTAACCAGGATCCAGACACCGCGAGACGTGAAGCAATCAGAGTAATATCGAATTACATGTCGTTCGTATTAATGAAGCGTCCTTTCATGTTGCCCGATGGAATTGGGCAAATCAGGCTCCAAGACACCCGCGCTGAGGCTGAGGTTTTCATCCAAGAAAGGAAAGACATACGGAACAAGAGCCTCGCCTGCAAGAAACTGCTCACGGTGGATACTCGGATTTCGCCGATCCACGTAAAAGGGGATCGGAGCAAGTCTGTGCTATTCGATGCGTGCAGGCTGGCGACATCGCTGCGATCACTGAAGACGGGAAACCAAAACGAGTGGAAAGTGATGTTCGAGGTGTGGATAGAGATGTTGTGTTACGCCGCGTGTCATTGCCGGTGGAATCATCATGCTCAGCAACTTAGGAGGGGAGGAGAGCTACTCACTCACGTGTGGATTCTCATGACGCATCTCGGCATATCTCAGCAGTTTCAAATCTCACAGGGTCATGCCAGAACCAAACTGATAGTGCAGTGACTTTCTACTCAGATTTCCTGTAAACGCCTAGGGCTTTTGTTCCAGAGCCCTTTCTTCGCCACCTCCTCAATTACTTCAGGCCCCTTTTCCCGCCAACTTGCAATATTACCGGAATGTTCATTTCTTTAAGGTGTTTTTTTTTGCTAGAATTTTCTTTTAGGGTGACTGCTATGAAAAATCTCAAACCGATACACTGTACATTTATAACAAATTTATCCCATATTAGTTTTCGGTATATTTTATCTTCTAATTGCTGAGTTGAATGTTGACACATGGTAGTTGTCAATTGTACCAGTTTGGCAATTACCCTTCATTTATCATAGGTATATCAATTTGTGATTTTTCTTGGTATTAATTCAATTTAATGGAGACTAACGAAGGTAAATTTATCTCAAATGTATTAATTTTAGATTTCCGTGACATTAACCATTTTTTAAAGTTAAGAAACAAACATCACGGACATATAAGAAGTCTCGGATTTAATTTAATGTGCATGAAATTCGCAGTGAGAAATACTAATTATTGGAATGCACATTCCTAACTTTTTGTGCGTAATAGAACTTGGTACCTTATTTTTCCTTTTTGGGCCATGAAAATGGCTTGTCAGTGACAAATTAACGCTATATTGATGGTTTCTTTATCCTATTATTATTAGACAATAGCAACAGGTAAACAAATATAAGGCGCCTTTTTCTTCTATATAGATTATATACGCATTTGTAGAAAAAAACTCAAATAATCTAGTAGACCTCAAATTGTTCGATTTTTAGATTTTGAGATAAGAAATGAAAAATCTATGTAAGAAAGGGAAATCATAATCAAATTATGTTAAAACAAAAGGACAAAAATGACATTTTAGATTTTGAGGAAAGTACTAATTCACCTCATCATTCTCTTTTCTAATCAACTTTTAGATTTCGATTCCTTGCTGGCCAAAGTGAGAACAATTAGTTATAAATGTAGAGTTTGATTCTCACACGTTGTAAAAACAAAAGTAGAGTAAAAGTTTGAAAATGAATGGAGAAATAGAGTAAACTAGACGTAAAGAAAATGACATTTTTCTTTCTAGAATCCTCAAAATCGAAATGGCAACTAAAGATCGACTGTAGTTCCTCGATTGTAATCACAAGAAAACATGGCCTGCAAGAACACACCTCCTTCAAATTTGCAATTTATCCTCATTTATCATTGATGCTTTCCATTTATAAAGGGCCAATTTTATTTTATTTTGTCAGAAAATAGAGGGCCAATTTAGGAAGCCGAAGAATGAGACCAGCTCCATAAGTTCCCTTAATTCTGCCACGTGTCACTGCTCAGTAATTTTCGAGATCGCGACTTTAAAATCATCGGAAGTTAGTCATGGCACACGTGGTCTCCCCCCCAAAAAAAAAAAAAAAAAAACACCGGCGATAATATATTACGCAAAAATACAGGAAAACAAAAATCCAGGTGACATTATCATAGCGGGCACGGTCGTAAATTCACAATCCCGACACCGACACCAACCCCCCGGGGTAGCGAGCGCCCGGTGGAGCGTTAGCTGACGGTCGGTGGCGGGGACAGCGGGGAACCGGATGGAACCGGATGGAACCCCCGCGGGGGAATCAAGAAATTGGACGGCCGGGATCGCGCCTCGTTAACCTCGACGCGGGCCCCGAGAAACCGTTGAAAACTCACCGGACGCGAGCTCCGAGTTTCCAAAACAGTTGGTAGGCTCGCTTGACGTCCAGACAAAACCGAAACCGCCACGTGTACGCCGCCCTGCCCACCCCACCCTCCCTCGCAGCTCCGAAATCAAACGGACGCGAGAAATCGACCGTGGCCCCCGAAGTTCATCAGGATAACATAACAGCAGCAGTCGCGCGCTCTCGGTCGTCGCGTCTTGCAATTTCTCGATTTTTCGTTCGTTGGATTTCGGGTTTTTTACCTTTTTTCTGTCCTTTCTTTTTTTTTTGTTTTTTGCGGGGTTCTTTGTGCAGATTTCGCGGAGCGGGAACGAAGAGAGAGAGAGAGAGAGAGAGAGAGAGTGGAGCTCCGGCGGAAATGGCGAGCGGCGAGCTGAATGCGGCGGAGCGGCACGAGGAGGGCGGTGTCGAGTTCCCGGCTCCGTCGGGCTGGAAGAAGAAGGTGCAGCCTCTTGCTTTTCTGCCCCCCCTTTTGCCCCTTTTTTTCGATTTCGTTCGGTCGGAGCCCTAATTTTGTTCCGCCGCGAGTGCTGGCTTTTTTTCTGGATTTTCCTCGTGTTAGGTTTTCGTTTATGAGGAAGCTGGTTTTTGATGGTTTCCTTGAAAATGCGGGTGACTGTGCTAGTGATTAGCGATTTCCTCTTTGCAAAATCGAGAGGGCGAGCGTGGTCGGTTACCTTGCTGTTCTTCGTGTGCGGATGAGATGAGGTTGGGCGTCTGTCAGTTGATGAAGTTACGCAATTCTATTTTTGCATTCTCTGTCAAGCTCAATTTCTGAGATATCTGTGGAATTCTAGGAAATTAAAGAAAGTTTCCTTTTGATTAGCTCTGTAGCTACTGTAGCTGCGCAATCAGTAATGCAGCTGCTGTTGTTTCTTTTGCTTGATCTTTTTCCTTCTTTGTCTTATCTTTTTTTTTTCCCCGGATTTTTGGTGGGCTGTGTGGGGTCGGTCGTACCCATATTCAATTGCCTTGTATTGAATCGAGAGGGGGGGTGGTGAGGATTTTGGATTTGTCCATCATGAAGAACTGCTCTTTTTCTTTTCTCCTAAAAGCAAATAAAAAGAATAATTTTAAGTCATCATTTCAATCTTGTCTTGGCTAATTTGGTATCTTTTTTCTGTTCACTGCTGGTCTGGAGCACTATAACTTGGTACATTGTTCAGTGGCTGGTTTACTTTTAGTAACTTACTTAAAGATAGATGATGTGTTTTTTTTTTTTTTTAAGGGACTTCAATGTTCTTTTTCCTGTACATG
The DNA here is from genome assembly GCF_016545825.1 of Eucalyptus grandis. Taxonomy (NCBI): domain Eukaryota; kingdom Viridiplantae; phylum Streptophyta; class Magnoliopsida; order Myrtales; family Myrtaceae; genus Eucalyptus; species Eucalyptus grandis. The sequence goes on along the minus strand of NC_052613.1, from coordinate 55,763,863 downwards.
TTCCTTATTTCCAACGCGTCACAGCACGTGCTTGCATCCTGCTCTTTCCATGTGATCATTTTCACCATGAAGATGGTTGTCTATATGGAATGTTAATCTAGAAGGAATGGAAATGGGTACCATCTTTTGCACCATCAATGTTGTGTATTTCTCATGCTACATTGCTTTCACTGAATGTAACTGTGGATTATGCATCGTGGGCTGCATATGAATAGTCTACTTGAGGGAAGAGTACGAAATGATGCACATATGTAAACATATACAACAATAATCAATTTTGGCTTGATTGGTTTGTGGAGGAACCCTACGTTCTCATGTCCATTCGACACGTGCAATTTCTTTTCCATCAAGGCAACCTGCAATTTGTACTCGAATTCCTTATGTATCTGCTTGTTTGGTTAATTCAATAGCCTTTTTTATTGCTTTGCAAAATGAAGCTCTATTCTTTAATTGTCCGGCTATAAATTCTGCAAGAATATTAGGGTGCCCATAAGGATTTGTAATTCTTGTAATGTAAATACCTTTATGTACTGCTTGACTTCATCATTTTCGAGATGGCACAAATTTCTTAAATCTCAAATGATTAAACAGTTAAGCTGCCTCAAATTCCATATCACAATATTGGAAACAATTGTACGTTCTTTTCTTCCACCGACCCTGTATATTTTTCTCGTGCCTCTTTTGTGGGTCTATTTCGTAGTCATGCAAGAGTGGAACAAACATGCAATAGCTGATCGCAACCTGAAAAATGTACTTGTTAACCTACTATGTTTTAGGTATTTTTCTTGACAGTGCAGAAAAGTACTGAAAAATAATTCATGGAGTCTTAGCTGTAGGATTAAATCAAAACCACATTAAGTCTGAAAGTTGGACTATCTTTAGCATCATATTCCTAGTAAACCAAAATTTGTGATCAAAAAACATGATCGACTTTTTGTTTGTTTAAATTTGATGATTTTGATTGATTATGCTTTTGAAGATATTATATTGGGTAGTGGTATTATTCAATTATTGACTATTCACACTGTTTTATTTGTACAAGGAATAGAAGGATATTGTCTGAATTTCATGGAAGGGAATGTCCTTAATGGTCTGCATGCAAAGAACTTAGAAGTAGTCTCCCATTTTAAATTGAACTGCCCTGCTTTTCTAAAGGCCTGATACATGTGTGAGAAGTGATACTGGCACCTTCTCGAGATAAATGACATGCCTTTAGATGTGAAGAAAAATTCAAGCTGGTAGAACCCGAAGTGAGGTAAGGTTGAAGCCAAACAGCTAAGTTTTCTATGAACATTGTCATGATACTGCTTTGATTGTGAACGGTTCTCTTTGCTCTCTTTGCTCTGCTGAAAGCCCCCCTAAATTTTCAGGACAGACTTCTTATGTTGTAGACTTGAGGTCTCTAGGGTTGATCAGGCACGAATATTCGAGAGCCCCCTCGAGGTTGAATAAGTAAGAGTAATAGAAAGTAAGCACAAAACAAAGAGATTTTGCCTTTAGTGTAGTACGCGTGTTTTCTGATGACGGTTGAGTTCATCCTTCTCTATTACCTAATGTGAAAGGTCCATCTTTTCACTGGTTTCATATAAATGTCTTGTCTCTCCTCTGCAATTACATAAGTAAGAAGAGGAATATGTGTCTTGTCTATTGTTCTCGTGTTATGTCCTCTTTTCTGGATTTTTCGAAAAGAAAAGCGGGTTGTGTTACCCTATACTTTGTTGCAACATGATGAATCTTACCAACCATAGCTAGCAATCCTTTTCATCTACTCTTTTTTTTCCTTGTACCAGCAGCTCACTCCAAAGAAAAGTGGGACGCCTCGGAGGAATGAGATAGTTTTCATTTCACCTACTGGTGAGGAGATCAAGAGTAAGAGGCAGTTGGATCAGTATCTCAAATCCCATCCTGGAGGGCCATCAGCTTCTGAATTCGAATGGAGCACAGGTTCTCTCTCTCTCTCTCTCTCACACACACACACACAGAGGGTGGATATGTGTTGTGTTTGTATTTTTCATGCATTTTCAATGCTGTGGGAATCAGGTGAAACTCCAAGGCGTTCTACGAGGATTAGCGAGAAAGTGAAAGCAACAGAGACCCCTGAAAATGAGCCCCCTCCGAAGCGGTCCAGCGGAAAGAAGGGGGCAAAAGCTAAAAAACAAGATGCTGAAGAAGGGCATGAGGATGCTGAAGAGAAAGAAGATGCTGCAGCTGGGGAAGAAACTAAAGCAAGCGAGCAAGTGGAAATGAAAGATGCAGTTGAGGATGATCTGGCAAAGAGCAAAGGAGATGTTCCTGATAAAGAATCTGAGGAAAGAGTGCATGAGGCGAACAGTGAGAAGATAGAGAAACCGGGAGCTGCTGGTGAAGCTGAGAAAGAACAGCTTGACCATGAGTCACAAGCACCCAAAGTAGAGTCAACCAAGGACAATCCTGAAGAGAACTTGGCAGAGCCTGAGTTTGAAGGTAAGACCACTTCTGATGCAAAGGAAGAGCACGTGGGGAGTGAAGCGCCCATATGTTTAGGTTCTGAGGATAAAAAGGAAGGACCCGAGGACAAGCCAGCAGAATCTGAAGCACCATCTGTACAAAAGGAAAGCGAGACTCCAGAATGTCCGAAAGATGGACTTCCTGATGCTGCTAACAAGGCTGTCAAGGACCTTCATCCAGAAGAAGTCAGTGTCGACGGAAATAAGGCGAGTTGAGATGGAAAAAGCTTTCCAGATTATCACTCTGACCTCCAGGGATATTTAATATGAGGCTTAGGTCGTGAAGTTATCTATAGAGATTTTGCTAGTCTTAGAACTAAACTAATTTCTTTGTTAACATCATCCTCCGAACTTCATTAAGTCGGATCTTGACACTGGATCTTAAAGCATTGTCATCCCATAGCACGGTGGCAACGATGATGTCCTGTGGCCGTAGCATGGTCGTCACAATAGTTGAAGTTCTTTATGGTGCTTTTTAATTTTTTGGGTTAATTTTTTGTATTGTATCCTAGAATCGAGACACATGATTCTTGGACAATTTAATCTGCTCTAGATTCAGAGGAACTTTACATCTCGCTATCCTTGTTAATAACCTAAATCCCTTGCAGATGAAATCGTGGCCATCATCGATCTTCTTCTGGCGTGAGATTTCAGTTCTTTCGTATCCGCGTAGCACTACAATGATCATGAATCGGTACATGGGTCGTTCATGCATTCGGACTATGGGATGATTGGGGCCGAGAGTTGGTGATCGATTATTGCTTTATTCCAACGATGTAAGGTCTTTCACCAGATTGCGTGTTTGCCTTGTGTGTTTCTTCGATTGAAGTATGGAGCTGTGATGATTTGAGTCTTATCAAAATCGATTTTTCTCGAGAAATTTTGGAGAACCTGCCTCTTGAGAGTAAATTTGCTTTTTCCTGGTTAAGTAGACGTTGCTGGCGTTCCGTGCACTAAAAAGTGGAACCCGGTTTGGCGTTGGTAGCTGGCAAACAATAAATATTGACATGTGCTGATATTTATGTATACATAGAAAACTACAGACTATTTTAATAATATAATGATATTCAGTTTTACAACTTACCAACACCTTGGCAATTGTATCAATTTAGACGAATCTAAAACATTCACACATTAAGTTATTAAAATAGTCGGTAATATTTGAAGCATAAAAAAATGTTGACACATTCCGAAATAAAGAGAAGTAAAAAAGTTGGTGAGTGATTAAAATCAAATATCTTTACTTGATGAACTTCAATATTTCAAATAAGTTAAGAACGGTGATTTTCAATGAATATTTCATACCTCTCGCACCTCTCGGAACGTGCTACTCACGAAAATCTACTGACGAGTTACTAGCACACGATCGAACAACAAAGTTGCAAAATCACTTTTCTATCTCCAACATTATTCACCCGCTATGTACAGATTCAGTGATGTGCTCAATTTTGCCGGAAAGAGAACGTGGAATCTGCAAAGAGGCACACTTCATATCCTCGTCAAAATCAGCAATAACTGTCCCTCGTCATGGACGGTGCTCCACCAACTACCAACCCATCATCATCCCCTCCGGATCTCCAAATTCCCTCCACTGTAATTTGAACCTCCTCCTCTCTTCTTCTTCTCCTGAGAATTTGTGCTTCCATGGCGATGGTGTCCAGATGATCTCGGAACTCAAACTCATCCATGGCAGTGTGCTGTAGCCTCTCCCACTTACCAAACTCTTCTCTGTCCATCTACCACTTAGCCCCCACGCTCTCACCTACCAACCCACCTTGCCCAACTCCCATCAAAACCTTGAACTCCTCTCCAAAAACAAACCTTTTCGTCTGCTGACAAGACCAGACCACACCTCCTCTCTCACTCTCTCTCTCTCTCTACCCATACGCCTTCCAATGTCGCCGGCCGGAATACTCGCCGGGATATGCCTCCTCGCGGCCCTGTACTGCGGGCTCGACCCGCTCGGGCGGAGCGCGGTAGCGAACTTCCCGGACTTCGAGGCGTACAAGGTCGACATGCCTCCTTGGTCGGACGTGCCCACCGAGAGGGACGCCGAGAACCTGTTGCAGAGGTCGGAGATTAAGTTTCTGAACCAAATACAAGGGCCCGAGAGCATCGCCTTCGACCCGGCGGGTCGCGGGCCCTACGCCGGCGTCGCCGACGGCCGTGTCCTGTTCTGGGACGGCGAGTCTTGGAAGGACTTCGCCTACACTTCGGGGAACAGGTCGGTCTCTCTCGGTTCTTTTTGAGCATTTGGCAAATTGAGGCGCTTGAGGGCGTGTCGATGCCATTGCTTGTACCATGAACCATGAACTATGCAATTTTTTATCTTTGACGAGAAAGAGAGGGAAAGAGGGATCAAAGTTCAAATTTTTTTCCTTTCCAGTGAAGCGTCTACTTCACACAGAGCTAAACTATGAAGGTTAAGTTTATCCTTCGAAGATGATACATGGACTTGGAGGGATACTGTCTTAGTCCTCGTGTTTACTATATGCATAATGCTTTCAGATCAGACAATCATTGAAAAAGTTATAAAAGCTACAGACGCCAAGAGCTTGAGGAGCTAAAAGTAAAAACCAAAAGGCTATGGCCGCCCAAAGCGGGCTCAACCATTATCTATGGCAGTTGTTGTTCTATAGAAGTTAGGGGTCGTGACTATGTTCTGCCCCCATTTCACCATTTGTCATTGAACATAGTTTGGGTCATCTGACTCCATATCTACTTTTACTTGAACAAGTTGGTTACTTGTGCACTTAGTCATAAGTATGGTTACTCGAAATTATTCCTAGCAAGCGGACGAGTGTGACATGTATAAAAACTGTGGATTGAGCGATGATGATGTCACCCAAGGAACATTCCATGTGGTATGACTGCAATATTCTGTAGGATGCAATTTCTCGCCATGATCATATGTTGAAGCCAGAATGATTGAACTCATTAGTTTGAACTGAATCTGGATGAACATATCAACATGCTTATTGCGCACAATATTCTGATCACTTCACAAGTAACTGGCAATCGTCAGTCCCTTGGTCTCTGAAGCCATTGCTTGATAGTTCCTATATTTACTAAGGAATGCCGAGTCCTGTATTTGTGAATATGAATCTGAACCAGACTGTTGTTATTTGTCTATTTGATAGCTGCTGGCACATATCAGAATGTCTAATGAAGTTTCATGAGCTACTCATTCTAGTTGAAACCATTTTAGTTTTAACGTGTCGACATGATTTTGATCTTTCTTCAAGATGCTACCTTTTGGAATTAAGTATTAGTAGGTCATGATCAGTCAGAAATGTTCCGGGTTTAGTTTAGGCTCATGCCTGAAGCACATGACTACTGGCATAAATTGGGCACGGTTGTTTGACTAAATACACTACATTCATGTATTGTGGTTATCATAGACCTGTCTCCGGATACATTCTATCTTCTAACAAATCTGCCTTTATTTTCAGGTCAGGCCTGTGTGATCCAAAGCCATCTCCTTTGAGTTACTTGAAAAATGAGCACATTTGTGGAAGGCCCTTGGGTCTCAGATTCGACAAGAGAACTGGCGATTTATACATTGCAGATGCATACTTTGGGTTGATGAAAGTAGGTCCTGAAGGTGGATTGGCAACCTCACTCGCAACTGAAGCCGAAGGAGTTCCTCTGAGGTTCACAAACGATCTTGACATTGATGAAGAAGGGAATGTCTACTTCACAGATAGCAGTACCAAGTACCAAAGGAGGTAAGAATGGCCATCCCTCGACCTTTCCCAATCTTGGATTACACCTCCCCATTGCTTCTTATCTGTTTTACATGAGTTGATGGAAACTGCCACCTGTGAAGGTGGATGATTCCTTATTTTCTGAAGAACTCAACATAATCTGATTGGCATGCCTATTTGTTGAGTTTGGAGAACCTGGATTAAGTATTGGTGCTAAAATTCAGATTGTAAGAGAGGAACGGTGGATGTGACTTGATAATCAGCTATTCACTAATTCCACTTTGGTGTATGGTCTTAGGTCAGCTCTTATTATTTTGACCACCTACCTGGTTTGCAAATGATTTCTCTGTTTCATAATCAGGTTTCTCTTTTCTCAGATCCCTGATGACCTTAAGCTCAATGTTTCATTGACTCCATTCTAAACTGTATCGGCTAGAGAAGAAAATGCTCAAGCAAACATCTTAAATGACTTCTCAAATTCCTGTAGATTGTTGAGAAGGTGTCGTGATAGTTCTAATTTGGGGTAATGACTTTGGTGGTGCCTAAACTTTTCTTCAATATTCAACGTGGTCCCTGAATTTATTTTTTTTTGTTCAATCAAATCCCTAAACTGTCGAAAAAATCCACTCAATGTAGTCCCTCCATGAAGTTTATCGCCACGTCATGTACATTTTTTTTGACGTGGACCGCCACATTGGTGTTCAATGGGCCAAATAATGATGTGGAGTGCTACATTGTCTTCCTGAGTCATCAAATCCTCATTTTCGTTTATTTTGGGCAAAATAGAGGCAGAAAGATATAACGTAACGCGGATGCCTACATGGCAAATCTAATGTCAAGTAATAGAAATTATGGTCACATCGGCTAATGGTGTCAAAATATTTAACGGATTACATTAATTTTAAGAGTTGAAGGACTCAATTGAAAAAATGGTTCAGGCACCACACTGAACATTGAAAAAAGTTTGGGGACCACCAATGTCATCTGTTTTCTTGGGACCTTTTCGTTGATATGTCCTGGGCTCTATTCTTATCTTATCGTAGCAAAGATATTAAACGCAGGTGAAGTAATTAGGCCACTATTCAGTTGGGTTTGATCTGATGAGGAGGATCAGATCATGTGAACCAGTGAACTCCCAGAGGAGCGACACATTAATTCTGGCCAGAAACTGAGTTATCCGTTATTTTCTCTGTTTGCATTGTTAGTAAGATGGTATTGAACTTGGCGGTCTGACCTAGTAACTTATTCATCAGGAACTTCCCACAGTTGGTTTTTTCGGCAGAAGATAGTGGAAGGCTTCTGAAGTACAATCCAACCACGAAGGAGACCACGATTCTAATTAGAAACCTCCAGTTTCCAAATGGCGTTTCATTAAGCAAGGATGGATCCTTCTTGGTGTTTTCTGAAGGCGCCACTGGCAGGTCAGTCAAAATCCATATCTTCCGAAGAGTGCATCTGTTTGATGCCACACTTCCTCCTTTTTCTCATTTGCCAATTGTCAATGTGCATCCAAGAATGAGTTGTTTTTCAACTTTGAGACACTTATCCCACTTAAAAATTGGGAAGAAATTCTACAAAACTGTGGGACTTCCAGTGTCTGAAATTTTGGAACCAGTCACGATGTTAGGATGTGATGGGTATCCAATCCAAAGAACGGTGAAAAAAAGAAAAGGACTATTAGCATGGGATTTCCTGAAATTTTTATCCTTTATATTTTGCAAGGACTCATTCTCTATCAACTGTTGTAGATTAAGGAAGTTCTGGTTGAAAGGCGAGAAGGCAGGGACTTCTGAAGTATTTGCCGTTCTACCCGGGTTTCCTGACAATGTCAGAACTAACAAGGATGGCGACTTTTGGGTGGCGATCCACTGTCGTCGAAGCATGTACTCTTATTACTCTGGTCTCTACCCAAAATTCAGAAAACTTTGGCTCAAGCTCCCCATCTCAGTGAAAACGCAGTTCCAACTCCAAATTGGTGGCCGACCCCATGCTGTGGTCGTGAAGTACAGCCCGGAGGGTAAGCTCGTGCAAATTCTGGAGGACAGCGAAGGGAAGACCGTCAGATCAGTTAGTGAAGTGGAAGAGAAGGATGGGAAGCTGTGGATGGGCAGTGTTCTCATGCCTTTTGTTGCTGTTTACAGTTTAGCTTGAGGCACTGTTTAGCTCTTACTCTTATGACCAAAATAAACCATTATAGGCTCACTCCTAAAGGCATAACAGCTCATACTTGATGCTTTCTTTCTGTTCTGTTCCTTTACTCAGATCAACTTACAATCGATTGAGTTTGTTTGACATAGAAGGGTGTTTAAACTTGACTCATAATTCAGGACATTTTCGTGTATGAATTCTTTTCGAGTTTCCCCTTGATGCCTCATGCAATGCCCGGTGAGACGCAGCATTACTATCAGGAAAATATATAGCCACTAGCCCGACACTGAAATTGGGATAAATGACAATTTGATTATAGACTGAAGTTCGGTTTTCAGGTATCAACTCCCAAAACATTTATGCAGTTAGATTCATCTTTTATTCTCTGAAGCCGAATGATAACGCCTTCATTCTCGAATTCTTGAGATCGCTACAAAATAACTTAAATAGCTAGAATTTGTTGGGAACTTCTATTGGGGTTGTCTGGGAGGTTTCTCTTGTTTCTTGGGCAAGTTACTCAGAAGTGGCAGTTGAATTATGAGCAGTGATGCTTTGGAATGAGGCTGGCATCGAGCATTGCATGGTGTTGAATCGATCTCGAAAGTAGATTCTCCTTCTCCAGAATTCACACTGGTGTACGCACAGATTAGCTAGAAAACCATGGTGCGTTTTACAGAAACAATGCACGAATTGCGGTCGTAGGGATCCTCCCACCTGAGCTTTCGAGACTTATATTGGGTGATAAAACGAACATATATGCCCAAAACTCTTTTTCTTGTCTTCATGCCTTTCCTGAACTGAGCAAAAGAAAAATAGATTTGCTTCTGGTGGTTAAAGAAACTGTCGTCCCATCTCTGTCAAAGCATGAACAGCTTTCTTTGGACCTCTCTGAACAGCTTCAGTTAGCAGAAGACGAATTCAACTGCAGCAGTTGGTCAACTCTCCGGACTCGGGAGTTAAATTGAGTTAATGCCTCCCTAACTCTGCTTCCCTATTTTTATTCCCCACGTTTCTCTCACCAGTTAAGCAGTGTTAATTCTTGCGCCAGTATACTCCTTGCCTCTTTTAAAATATGAAGATTCTCTTTCATGTCAAACCCACGATCGTGTTAAAAACAAAGAAGCAGATCATTCTTGAGTAATTTAATAACTTCTGCTCTGCTAGATTTCTGAACACTTGCCAGTTTGGAAGACACCAGAAAGAACATGATGTAGTCGTTAAAATAGCTGCTTATAAGGTAAGACTCTCTCAAAGGTGCATTATTAAAATCCGATCAAGGCCGATTGCATCTTCTTCAAAAGGTCAGACATTGCCAAGTCTAGCATCCACGGGAATGCACAGTACAAAATCATTTCATCTAAGGACTGGAAAAAAAATAATGAAGGGAAAAAGATTCTCTACTGGGTATGTTATTACAGAAAAGAATCATTTTATTGAGTTCCACAAATTTCTGTAAACGTTTTATTGAGAAGAGCAGATCACATCGTGCAAGGCGATGCCCTGTTCGTTCTTGAATACACACATTTCCAAAAAACACCCACCTTCACAACCACCTAAAAAGAAGCACTATGTACTAAGTAGTATATATGCTAGGAGTCCTTCCCTCTCTCGAGAGCCAACCACCCAAAAAAAAAAAAGGACAAAAGAAAGAAGACGAAACCGAAATGAAAATAAAGAAATGGATTTGACTCAGACATGCAGCCACCTGTTCCAGAAGTGTTTTTTCTTTACATCCTTAGCCAGTCATTCACATCGCATCTGCATCAAGAGAAAACCATTTAGAACTCATCAGAGCAGGTCATGCGAGCAGCAGCAGCTTCGAGGCTGCCAAAGTTTAGGTGATAGTTCTTACCATCTATCTAACCCACTAGACCACGAGTAGATGTAAGATACTTATCATATGCTAAATTTTGATAAATGATGCCAAGTATTTTTTGCATAACGAACGACTGTTATAGTTGATGGTAAATGAACCATTTATAGTTCCATTTTTGGTGTGTAAAGGGATACCCTAGCTACTGGATCTTGCTCTCTTACATCTTAAACGACTTTTGAGATGTGAGAATTTGATCCTTCTGTTGCATGAGAACTCAATCCTTCTGTTGTATTCATTGTTGTAACACGAGTTTAAAGCAGCATTAAAATTTACTTAAGAACCACCATCCATTAAAATGAAGAGTAAAAGCAAAACCACAGGACCTCAGCTGCATATAATATCTTGAGCACCTTTTTTCAGGACCATTTGTTACATAAGAGATCAAGCAGAAGTATTGAGCTAGTTTAGTTTCAAAAATTGTATCTGACTAGGTCTGAGTTTTCAATTTGTTTATTGACTATGGGGGCTGAAAGAAATGGGATTTAAAGAAGAGCTAGAATAAGTCGAGCAACTCAAAAAGTAAACCTTAATTGCTTGTTGTGAAGCCTGTGTGCAAAACCAGGGGTTGACTTTCATCGGCAACTGTTGAATCGAGAATGCTGTCCGAAGGCAGTTAACATTTGGCATGTTAATTCCAGCAATTTTCCTGCCAAATCACATTTATTAAAATTTAGCCAAAAAAGAATTGTGTCTATGGAAATCATCTGAAGAATATGCAGAAGACACGTCCTAGTTGATCTTAAATGCAATGAAGCATATTACCACAGATGAAGCAGAAAAAAGTCTTATCTTAGCAAGAAATTTACCAAAAGCTTTCTAAACCAGGCTACCAAAAAATAATGGCAGTGGCATTGGAAACAATAAACTCCTATAGAGTGAATAGACATCATATAGCTCCGTAGGTAATCTGCATCTCCTTTAGTAATTAAGAAGGTCATAAGATAATGACCTGGTCCATCAGTTCTGGCACAATATTGTCTTTCCCTTGACAACCTCTTTGCTCGTGCATAAGAATTAATCAAGGTAAAGGAGAAGGCTTATTATCAGCTAGCAGGCTACTAGCATTTCATACTGACAGTCCGATTTCTCTAGGAAATCGTGAAGACTTCAGAAACTACCCAAGTCCTATTCCTCATTTCCTTTTGACCTACAGCAACTTTACCTTCAACAGCTTAAACTTTCATGGTAATAACAAAATTAGAAACTCTAATTTTTATGTTAATCATGTTATGCCTATGCCTCTTTTAACCCTTTTTTCCAACAAAATGAACACATAGCCCAAGAAACCTTTTGGTAACCTAAAGAGGGATAAGAAATTCTACAGAATCTAGCTACACATCATTGTGAAACTGTGAATTGTTGCAAATCTGTGACAGGATAATCTCTGTCCATATAAACGTAAAATCTTCCTCGGCACAATGTGGTGCGAATGATCAAACAGTGAAGGACTACTTCTTTACTAATTGGGGTTTTCGAAAATTCCACTGTAATGGGCTAATAGGATAGTTGATATAAGGAATGACCGTTGAAACCCCGCTCCATAATTTTCCGACACCTCTCTTGTACAAAAAGAACCGAAGCCCAATTTTATCATGATTTAACACACATAACAATGATTAAGTTCCAACTTTCCTCTAATATTAGTAATACTCAGAACCTCCAGGCCACACAGTTCACAATATCAACATCCCAGTCACTGTATCCAGCCGCAACCTCAAACCAATAACTCCACCGACACTGCTCCATTTTCCTTATTGGAAGTCAGCACGGAAACAGAACAACGTCATCCCTATAGACAATCTCTAGCATAAATCGGCATGAACTTCGGCGGTAAAATCACATTCTATATGAGACGAGATCCTTAAACGACCATCAACAACCAGTTCGCACCGTACAAGGTGAAAGCAACATACCTCTCCGGGGCTTGGCCGCAACCTTGGTAGGCGTTTTCTTCTCGACCTTAACCTCCGTCTCCTCCTCCGGTGGAAACAAAACCCCATCGATCCCCTGCACGGAAATCCGCCCGTCCGTGTAGATATCCGGGTCGAACAAGTAGGCCGAACCCTCGCCCTGCCCGAACTTGACCGAACCGTCCGCCTCCTGAGCCACCATCTTGTGAGGCAACCTCAAGGTATCGTACTTCACCTTCCCGAACCTCCGCACCGCGTTATACATGCTCTCCTCGGTCTGGTACTCCGGTATCAAGTGATAGTACATGATCTGCTCCGGCGCGCCGGGCTCGCTGAGCTGGTCCGTCGTGAGCTTGGCCATGGCTTCGTCGTTCGGAGCCAGGACGGTCAACACATACCCTTCCGACACTAATCTCCCCATCTCCGAAGCTAGAGAAGTCAAGTTGACCAGAATGTCCGCCATTTCGTTGTAACCCCCGTAGTGAAGCAGGGTGTGGATGAAGTCCTTCACCTGCGCCTCGCCGTCGAAGTGGTGGTGCGGCCCTCCCGGTCCAGGGGCCGGCGCCGGCGCGAGGGAGGGCCCCGGCGCCATCGCGTCGTATATCGGGAGCGCCGGCGCCGAGCCAGCCTTCGCCGGCGGCGCTGGCTTCTTGAGCCGGTGAGTCCTCGGGTCGACCTCCGGAGCTCCCTCCGGCTTCACGGCGGTGATGGAGCGCAGGCTCCTGCGTCGGTTGAAGTCGTCCTGTACAGACTGCGGGATCAACAGCCGCTCGATGCCGTGGATCACGCCGTCGGGCCGGGCCACGGCGTCGGCGTGGATCACACGCGCCCGATCCACTTCCCTCTCCCCGGACTCCCGCTTCGCGAGGCGCAGCCGGTGGCTGGACAGGGAGAGCTCCTCGCGGTGCCCCGCGGCCGACGGGGCCGGCTCGGGCCAGTCGGCGGAGTCGATCCGGGACGGCACAATGTGGAACATGAGCAGCGTCTGGAGGGACTTGAGGTTCCGGGGCTCGAGCAGGAAGCTCTTGAACTCCGGGTCGAGATCTCGCTCCAGGGCCTCGTTCTTGGGCGCGAAGATGGTGATGTTGTGCCTGCCGACAGTCTCCTCGAGGGTCTGGAGGAGCAGCGCCTTCTCCACCAGCTCGGCCAGCTCGGTGTAATGCGAATCGAGCAATGCCACGAGGATGGAGTTGGAGTTTATCTGGCCGGGCCCGGAGCCGCCGCCGCCGGCGGGGGACGCCGGGCGGGCGTGGGGGCGGGGGTGGTCGGGCAATGCGGGGCACGTGCCGGCGAGGAAGAGGAGGGAGGCGAGGAAGAAGGCGGGCAGGGCGGGGACGCCATAGATGGGAACATCCATGGCGGAGGGCGGAATGCAGATTCAGGGCGGAGGGAGGAGGGAAGAAGGGACCGCAGTAGAGAGAGAAAGTCAAGGGGTGTCTGATCTCTCGAGAGAGAGAGAGTTGTGTCTGTGTCTGGGTCTTCTTCGTGTTCTTTTCAGCGCTTTTTTTACTTTCGTTGTGGCTTCGTGGTTGGTGTAGGGGTTACAGTTGGGGATGTGTTGTGCTGTCTAAAGGGATAGTTCATGTGGGCTTTTTCTTTTTTTTTTTTTTTTTTTTTGGCGCTTTGGTCCGTTTGTTTATGCCGTTTGCTGTTTTAAGGCGTGTCGTTTTCGGGTCCTCACGGCTTTCGCTAACTTCGATGCCGGGGTTTTACCGCGAAAAAGTTACCGCGTGATGCTTCTCTTTTTCTGTTCATTTTTCGAATTTCTGAGTACATTGAAGGGTTTCCGACCAAAAACAAATACATTAAAAGGTTAATAATAATATTACGAACAACTATAAATTAATACATTAATTTTATATTTATTCCGAACCAATTTTTATGTTATCAAAACCTTCGAATCAATGTACTTATACTAAATTTATCTTAAACTAATAAAAATTCCCACATGAACTTATTACATCTAACACAAAAATTTCATTGTAGAATTTAATAAAATAGTAAAATGTTATGGATGTATCAATTTTAAAATTTTAAGTTATTGATCAATTTGTCCCGAAATTTTGATAACCTAAAAATTAGTTTTAAAAAAATTATTATGGATGTGGTTATATTAAATAAATGATCATAAATAATTAAAAAAAACGAAATGATGTCAAAGTGAATCATTGCGTACGTATGGTTGTGGCCACGATAAACGCTTGAGATTAATACATGACGACTGGGATTAATTATTGGTCGTTAATGTGGTATGGTCTTGTTGATGTGAATGTGCTGATGACTTCCCTGTCAAGGACGAGTCGCTCGGACAGGCTACCGGCTGAGAAGGTTAAATTGGCTGGGGAATGGGACCCCCCTACTGGCCGGCGAAAAGAACCTCACCCTGCCTTGGCTTCTAAGCACGTCCATTCATTCCCTCTCTTGGGCTTCTTTTTTTTAATTTTGGTGGTTCGAGCCTTGGGCTTCAATCCAGGCTTTTCCGGTTCACGTGGTTTTTATATATCTCTCCCTTTTTTTTTCTTCCTCGTGCCTTTTGTGCTTTTTTTTTTAAATATTAAGCAAAGGACTCCATGGTCGAGCGACTTTTGTTAAAAAATGACCAGCCGACGATGGCCGTGTCACCGTATCGCAAGTCTCGTCTTACCTTCGATGCCACACGATGTAACTAACCGTTATACATGACATGATTTTCTAACATTGACCCTAGGAGTTTGAAATTGTTACCATTTTACTTAAAAATCAACCAATCATATTATCTCATTCAATGTGTCACAATTTTATAGTTTAACATTATGATCTTATCAATGACCAGCCCATTTATGTTAATCAAATAATTAATTTTCAAAACATTGATTCTATGCATCGAAATGGCAATTTTTCTATTTGATTGTATATTTCCTTTAAAAAAAAAACCTTTGTGCATGAATATTTTATTTGGTCTCCTCCCTTCTTATCCCCTATTTGAAGTAGATCAAACCTATAATGATCATTAATCACATTTACACCTATCAATCAGTGAAGGTCCAGTCAAAAAAATGATCCAACCTAATTCAATCATGTAACCAAATTTGACTCGTTTCCATGCAATTCAAATCTAGTTAACCATACTTGACTTAATCCATACATAATCGATATTGCCAAAACACCTTCATATTTAACTAAATTTAGGAAAACCCATGTCTAAATGAAGGCAAGGGCGAGGCCAATAAAGATATAGAAGTGAATTGAGTCTAAAGGAAGCTGTAAACTTATTTAACAATTATATTATATTAGACTTTATCATCCTAAATTCACTTACGATTCATTTAGCGAGTATGACTAATATATATAACAATTTAGTCCATTAAATCTGAGTTAAGAAATAGACTTATGAGTTATGATCTATTTTGGCCGATCTAAACTCATTCAATCACGTTTGTGGGGAGTCCATGTCAAGTTGTCAACACACCGCTCGGTAGTTTAGAAGACATTTTCCCAAGAAGCTGCTGATAGGAATCTACTGTAAGCATCCTATGCTCTTTTCCTTTTTTTGTAGCTCCCTTCTGTTGACCGAATCATGCCCGACCGACACTATACTCCTAGGTGGGGGCCTCGGCCAATTATTTCGGGCGTCACCATATGGACGCTAGAGACCAAGAAATTATTCATATTATTTTTCCTCTTTCCATTTTATTTATGCTGTTTATTTGTTGTCCACTTATTTATTTATTTTTAAGAATGGGCATGCGGGAGTTGAAAATGCGGACGATTAACGTTGAGGAGCTGGCAATGGCGAAGACGATGCACGGAGGAGAGGCCATTGAAAAGGGGCGTCGGCAAATTTAACCCAACAGATGGGCGGGTGCCGCTGCCTTTATTTTCCGAGCAGAAGCTGAGCTGTCGTTGTCCCCCCATCCCCCCACAGATATCATTTTATTCGATTTTATTCGTATTTTTTTGGGGGATTATTTCCGCAGTACGTTCAAGGGGGAATATCCCCTGTCGAAGCGTTTCTGATTCATCCGACGTCGTCGTCTGAATAAAGATATTTCGTGCCACGAAGAGGGATGGGGCATTCGCTAGTTAGGAACAAAATGTGGTCGAATTCAATATTATCAAATAATAACGAGAGAGGAGAAATTAACACCCAAATAAATCGGAAGAATCGTTACAATATTTGCCTCAGAGAATAAATCAAGACAGACATTCGACACAATCTTATTCATCACGTAAAACATTTTATAACACTGTCCTTCACGTGCAAATTGAACTTTTGCCTTAACTTAAAATATGAATATATACAATTGGAGAGTCAAATAAGAGATCGGAATATTTGAACTTAAAACCTCCTAATTGTGATGGAGTGTGAAAATTTAAAAAATTACTGTCAATTATCCTAAAAATTTAAGATATAAGATGTGTAACTTACTATTTAAACATTTCAATAGGATTGTGTCGATTGACCATTTGACTCGTTTAACCTAAGAAGGTGGACCGATTTTACTTGCTCGGATCATTGTCGTGGTTGGGTCACGAGCGAGTGTCATGGAGCGACGCTATTCGGGCAGATATCATCATTAGGAGAATTGGAAATAGGATATTGTGTCGTGCGAGAGAGTGTCATGGGAACATATTAGAAGAGAAAGGGGGGGTCCGAAACAGGGACTTTTCCCGACGGGGACGTCTCTCCTGCTGGAGGGCCGCGGGTCGTTCTCACGCCCGTTTATTTTCTTCTTCTTCCGGGGCTCCATCCCGACCGGCGGATGCGCTCCCGGGGTTAGGTGACGCGTGCAATTATGGGCGTCGGACGGGGGGGGGAATCGAACGCATCGAATCGTGATTTTGTCTTCGCCGAAGCAAAATCATACGAAAGAAGCCTCGGGCAGCCAATATTATTAAAAACGGGAGGGCAGGTTTAGGTGAATTGGATTCGCATGATTTTGCAGCTGCGTTGCAAACAAGGGTGGGGTGGGGGGTGTCTTCTTGCGGGCTTTCGGACCACTCCCGAATGGGCCCCGCGGGATTGTCGGTGGCACCCCATTTTCTCTCTCCTGTTTTTTCATTTCTCGTTTTTTTCTTTTTTTTTTTATATCACCTGTCGACGTCTCGGTGCACGTTGCGCTTCACGTTGGAGAATTCCTCCATTTTGCGAAAGCAGCCTTTGCGGTGGGGTCAACGCAGAGATGTTGTGGTTTCGGTATTCAACGGGTATAAACTCCGGATTGGATACATGCACACACACATAATGTATATGTCAAAAAGGGAATAGTTTTGCATTCTCTTTCGAGTCAGTAATGACGCATTCATCAATTTGATTCAAGAACGCGTGATGAACAACACTCCCGACTTAAAGATATAATTATTTTTTCTTATTGCGAGCATTTGAAATAATTGATTGGAGAATAAGTGAAAGTACATAAATATATGCATTATAAAGGAATAGTTTTGCATTTCTTATTGGCAATTACAAAGCCATGAATTCGATTAGGGGGGCGATGCGATTGATGGAATCGAATTAAAGATGTGATTACTTTTTCTTAATGAGTAGCGTGTGGAGTTGATTAAAAAATTGGTGAAAGTACATAGATGAAAATGTAGCACTTTTATTTCTTCCTTTCTATCTAGTACGGGTCTAATTGTCTGTTCATGACCGCAACTAATCAACTGATTATCCTTTTAAAATGGCATGATCATTCAAGACAATGGCCCCACACAAATTCTAATGGGCCTACTTTTTAAGCAAGTTGGGCTGTGGATGCATGCGCTGGATAAAGAAGGCCTGGCGAGCAAGAATCCACCGACAAAAAAACGAAGGAAATAAAGAGAGCTAGAAGCGAAGCGTCGAAAATCGAGATTCTGTTGTTTCGTAAAAATAAACAATTTGAAAATTATTTTTTCCAAATAATTATTTATATCACATGAAATAATTAATCGATAAAAACTATTCATATTATCGACAATAAATTATATTTAAACATTATTTAATGTGATGAAAATATTTTTCTTCATTTATTTTTGTAAACAATATAAATTATCATATTTAGAAAATATATTTGTAAAATCATTCATTTTTGCGAAACAAAATAAATCTAAATTCAAAAATTCTCTGTCTCTAAATCCCATTCAGCTTCACTATGCGGTCACTTATGATAAGAACTTACCCTATGCTGGTTAAGGGGAACTGTGAAGTAATGGAAAGTTCGCCCAAAAAAAAAAAAAGAGTGAAGGAAGGGGATCTAAATATACAATTGCTTCTGGATGAAGGAAAATAATTAAAAAGGGCAAGATTAAAAGAGAATAGGGTGGATTTGTCAGGTCAATTTTTTTTTTTTCACCTATGCTCTTATTTCATATCTATTTATCAGTACATTAGATGATATTCATGTCATGATACATTCTTTTTTATTTCTTTTTGCTCGCCAACCTCCAAACAACTTTTCATCTCAATCCCTTCAAATCACTTCTTTTCTGTTCCCTCATATCTTTCTGAATCCCTTATTTTCCTTCCTCATCACTGCATCCAAATCAAGAGTTAAAAAATTGTCAGATGACGACGATAGTATGCTTAGCATATCCGATGGCATGCGTTTCTCTTATTAACCCCTTGGATTGGTTTTGGTGGCTTAGGATCTGGCCTGTGTGTGAATTGAGCGCATGACGCAATTTGATCCCCATGCCAATTGGGAACCAATTCATAAATGGTGCATTTGGGAAGGCTTTTGGGGAAAGTTCTTAAGAAAATGTAAAGGTCTTTAAGTTAAAATGAGTTTTTCAAAATGCAAATTGTGTTTGGTAAATCGTATATGTGAAAGTCTATTATGAAGTATCTTTAAGCAAAATAGTGTTTTGACAAATTAAATTTGCAAAATATATTTATTATTAAAAAAACGAGAGTTGGTTGGCCAAGAGCTTTGCCGGTTACTATCGGCAAAGGGTAGGTAGTTCGAAGGAGGGGCAGGCGATATGGTGAAGGGCAAGCGTCCTACTAGGGTCGGCATGCAGAGGAGGCGGCGTGGCAAGGGTCGTTGTGACCTTCGTTGAATGGTCACGCTACCCACCGTGCCACATCCTTCGCGCGAAGGTGGCCGGGGCCGATTGCCACAACCCAAATCGTGTGACCAAATCTACATGCGATCTGGGTCATCGTGACCCTCGCCGTGATGCGTCCTCCGCACGGCGACCCTCGTCAAAGGGCCGCAGGACCCAAGCTAGACCACTTGCCCTTCGTTGCACCACCTGCCCTTTGCTGCACCGCCTGCCCTTTGCTGGTGACCATGCATAGATGCTAATGGTGTTTAATAGAGAGAAGGGAAGAAGATGAAGATGATGAACAGTTATCAGGGTAAAATCAAAAAAACAAAAAATTACCGAGGAAAATTTTAGGAGAAAAATTGCACTAGCCTAAAAGCCAGCATGCTGAGAAAGCCTAAGGTAACCCCTGATTTGCTTTGGGCTTTTAGCCTTTTGAAGGCTTGCATTTGGCAAAGGCAAGTCAAAATTTTTTTTGCCAAACACCAAATATATGGCCCAAAGGCCTTTACATGCCCAAGGGGCTTTGAGAAGGCAGTTTCCAAAGTTAGTGGAGTATTTGATGGGCCCGTGAATTATACGTCTGAGGCGGGCTTCCTCTTAAAAAAAGGAGAGACAATGTTTGGGCTTGGAAAGGCGAAGGTGGGCCCACAAAAATTTCGATACTTATCATAGGCCTGACCCAATCCATCTTGCACCAGGCCTTTGCGTAGATTCAGCCCATGAATTATATGTCTAAGGTGGGTTTCCTTTTTTTTTTTTTTAAAGGAAAGAAAAAAGACAATGTTCGGGCTTGGAAAGGTAAAGGTGGGCCCATGAGAAATTTCAATACTTTTTAATGGGCCTGACGAAATACATATTGCACCATGCCGCGGCCCACGATGCAGATTCAGGCCTTTAACAGAGTCACGAGGGATAGGCTTCGCTGCATGAATCGATCAGTCTCTTTTCTCCGCATTTTCCCCTTATGACATAGGGCACAGGCATCTATCAGAGTACCCGACTAATCTCATGGAGCGACAACTCAGATCGATTCCGTTGTAATATCGATTAACATCCACTTTCTAAAAATATAGCCCGGCATTGAGAGGTCTTTTCTATAATCGGGGCTTTTTAAATTGACGATTTGAACTATATTAACCGCGTTGATTTTACGGTCCTGTGGTGGGTGCTTAGATTTTTACGGAGTAGAGTGACATTGGCTGTCATGTCATACTCTTTTATCATAGTACCCATGACAGGGTAGAATCTTTATTCTTCTTCTTTTAATTTTATTATTATGTCGCAAGTCATCGACTTTTATATTGTTATACGCAATATCATGAATTACTAAATCACTATCTAATGATTGCATTGCTAAATGAATTGCTAAATGAATTAAATACCACCTTTCGCATGTAGTCCTCAATAATATTCAAACGAGCGACAAATCATTATGACAATAATATTTTCAAAATAGTGTAACTAAAATAATATCAAATTACTCCATCAATTGTTAATCATAATCATATACTAAGCAGTCATTTTTGATGTGATTACTATATAATTCTTTCTGTTATTAATAACCAGCGCTACTAAAAATCGAAGTTCTTAGATTACCAGTGCGAGTAATTTCGAGACATAATTGATGTCATTACGCCTACCGGCAAAGACAGAGAATACGCATTGGCACTTTCGGAATATTTATCGCTAGACGACAACGAGGTGGATCTTGGTGTAATCACTGTTGCTACACAGCAAATGGTGTTGCGCCTGCTGTGCCCGTCACATGTTGTGA
Source organism: Eucalyptus grandis (assembly GCF_016545825.1). Classification (NCBI taxonomy): domain Eukaryota; kingdom Viridiplantae; phylum Streptophyta; class Magnoliopsida; order Myrtales; family Myrtaceae; genus Eucalyptus; species Eucalyptus grandis. Next base: position 55,742,951 of record NC_052613.1, on the reverse strand, counting down.
ATCTCGAGGTTCAACGCTCGTGACAGGCAAAGCAGAGCAAGGAGAAGATCTTGATTTGACCGGAGACGGAAGAAGGAAAAGGAAGTGTCAGCTCTATGACGTGGAGTTTCAACTCGCATGTGCAGGCGGGCCGCAAGTATCAGCATTGCAAACATTCCCAATGATTACCAGAAAGGACCGAAATTATGGTCCGACTCGGCATTTTCTGTAACTTGTCGTTTTCCTTTTACCAACGCGTGATGTTTGCATTCGATAAACAGAGAAGAATCGCATTTTATCAGCCGAAGCCTTGTTGGCTATGCTTGACACCATGGTAAAATGAAGGGCTGCTCATTGGTTGCGTTTGCAGGAAGCTTAAGACTGGCATCGCCGAAAAGAGCTGCCATTCACGTTGCAGAAGAGTCGAAGTAGACAACCGACATTGGAGAGATGAAAGGGGCGAGAACGTTGTCCGACTGCTTCGATCACTTGGCTCGTCGCTAATCTATGGGTTAGCGTTTGTCCAAAGTGGATCTCATTACAAAAGCTATATGACAGTCGAGGTCGGTCTCTATCAAAGATTCCCCACAATAAAAAGCCACAAAAAGATTTAGCGGATGAAGTTCGATTCCACCGTCACCTTCCTGCCTCTACCTGTGCTCTTAAGTCTTAACAAAATGTAACCAGCGTATAGGAACGTCGAAACACCTAAAGGCAATATTTTTCTTGCAATTTCTGGGAAAATCCTCGTTGGTCGAAGTTCTCTTCTCCTGCTTCTCCAGGAGGAGATGGAGATAGAATGAAAAACCCACGAAGCCACGACTCAAACCCTTTCCGAGTCTCCTCAACCATCACCATCGCAATCAATGATGACTACCTGCTTTGTCTTTTTCTCAGCTCTTCTGAACTTAACCCAACGTCTGCATTACACCGATGGGTCCCGTTTTCGCCGAAGGACGACATCATCTTCGACTGCGAGCTAATTCTTTAGTAGCCTTCCTAGGTACAAGTATATTCAAGACCAACGTTAATTCTGCTGGTACTTGTAAGCCAAGGACAACGTACTCACATTTTGATCGCATCCGCACACGTTCCCACACCTATTTATGTGACGGCTAGGATCTTTGGTGCCGAACGCCACGTATCCCTTCGATTGTCTAGTGTGGGGTGGCATCGGGTTCAACAGCATTTCTTTCTAATAATAACCTTGAAAATTTGAATATGCGGAAGAATGGTTTTGATATTAATGATAATTCGTGTGATGTGCAAATGTATATGTGTGCAGGATATATTTGGTGAAGGATGGACAATGGAATAAGATAGGATAATTTTGAAGTTATAGGTTATGGGATAAAAGGAAAATATAGTTTGGTTAGTTGAACAAACTAGTTTTGCGCATATTGGATGAAGGAGTATTGATGAAGCTATGGATGTGACACTTCTTCGTGAATGAGGATAAAGCTCTATTTATAGTTGCAGAGATTTTTGTTGGATCTTTCTACACACGCCGATGTGAGCTTCTCTCTACCATAAAGTCTAACCACTCCTTAAAAGACTCGAACACCGTTAAACTCAACTTCCCACTACGAGACTAGATGCTTGCAGCAATTTCTACGAAAATGGATCGCCTTTCCAATAGGCCAATACCCAGTTTGACCACCAAACCGCAATGTTCGCAGTAAAGACGAGAGATGTGGTGCTTCCATTTAGATATTTGGTTAACAGCAGCAAATTTTAAAAGGAGTAAATCTTATAATAATTTATAATAATTTATTATTTTATTTTATTTGTCTAGAATAGACTATTATTTTAATAGTGGATTAAAGACCATCACGTAATAATTTCTTACAGCAGCACCTAATATATGATCAAGAAGAAGTATCTATTAAACACGAGTAATCCTCATTTTACTGCCAAATTTAAGTCTTGTGAAGGCCTCCTTCACATTTGACTCTATAGAGATGGTTTCGGTTCCACATTTCTTGACTGCCAACGCAAGGGCACAATGCTCTTTCCCATCACAGATTCCGACGGTCTTGATGCTTTCGATTACTAATGTGTTTATAGGATAAATATGGGCAGATCTCTCTGGGGGATTGCACCAGATCGGGTAATTTCTAGTTCGGTTGGTCCATTTTGCCCAACCCTATATCCGTCGTCCTTTTTGCGGGAAGAACCCGTTGGGGAGGTGTTGGGCGAACGATGTCAAGCATTGTCAAGGGCGAATTCTTGGCTAAAAGCGCTTCTATCCCTTCCGAAGTCATTAAATATTCAAAGGAAATGCACGAGTTGACTGGGCCGGCCATTGTGTATGCGCATACGCCACTCAAGATGGTCGATGCAAGAGTTCAAAGACCGAACTTCAACGTGACGGGAAGCTTCGATAACGACGCGAACTTTTAACTTCGTGGCCAGGCTAGACTTCTGCTATACGGCAAGCAAGTCGTTCAAGATGGCGATATCCAGTTTGGACTTTTTGAGGTTGACTAACAGCCCGGCGGTGCCTTTCTGTAAAGATATCGTGGTGAATTCTACCTGGATGACCAACGGGCTAAAACCTCAAGCCGGTCTGATGAGTTCGGGACATCGGCTGGCGAGTGCCATCTTGAATGGTGTGGAATCTTGATAATAAGCAACCCTGTGAATACTCTGGATGGTGAATTCGGGGTTGATGGGAAGAAAGCTACTCCAGCTGCTCACAACACGCTTGCCACAGTTGGATTGGCCATGACGTACAAAGCCTTTGGAGGCCTGGGCGCATTGGTGATCAAAAGGCATAAGAGGCCTCGAGACCGACAGAATAGGAACAGCTTCTGGCCTTGGTTGCTTCTGACCCACGCTAGTGACACGAGCTTCGCGTACAGCGAGACCTCGATAGGTCCTCACTTCTCCTTCATGGAGTTACAAGAAGCAACCAAGAACTTCGACTCCGATGCAGGGATTGGCATCGGGGTTTTCGCCAATGTTTATTCGGTAAGAATCAATGATGGGACTAAAGTGGCTGTTAAAGAGAGGAAACCCTGCGATCAGAACAAGGCATTACGGAATCCCAGACGGGAAATTCAGATGCTGTCCAAGCTTAGGCACAGACATTTGGTATCTCTAATCAGTTAGTGGACGAGAACGATGAGATGATGTTGATATAGGAGTACATGTCCAATGCTCGTCTGAGAGTCCATTTATGTGCCAAAAACTTGCTACCTTCGTAATAGAAACGTAGGCTAGAGATTCGTATAAGAGCTGCACACGGGCTTCCCTATCTCCATACTGGCGTGGCTCAAGGTATTACCTGCAGTGACGCGAAGAAAACCGACAATTTGCTAGTCGACAGCTTCATTGCCAAGGTTGCAAATGTTGGCCTATCAAAGGATGCGCCGATGGGCGAGTCACGTGAGCACAGCGGTAAAGGGGGGCTTTGGACATCTGGACACCGAGTATATTATAAGGCAGCAATTGACAGGCTAGTCCGATGTTCCCTCGGTCGGGTGGTTTTACTTGAGGTACTATGTGCGAGGCCAGCTCTTAACCCCGCGAGCTCTGGTGAGGGCAAGTGAACCTGGCGGAATGGGCAATGCAGCGGAAGAGAAGGGGGCTGCTCGGCAGGATCATTGACCCGCACCTCCGAGGCTCTGTCGATCTCGAAAACGTTTCGCCAATGTTGCGGAGACTGGAGAGGCGCTTGGCTGAGCACGGAGTGGGTAAGCCTACCGCAGGAGATGTGTTTGTGGACCTTGGAACATGCACCGCAGTTGCAAGTTGCTTTTTCTCCTCGAGCAACAATCAGGACCTCTCTGGACGTCGCTTTGTCCGCTGCATCCGGCGCTGTCTAGATTTGCAGATAGAGGAAAAGGGATGTCGTCCACAACCACTCTCGAACTGATACGTACGGCCATTTGATCTTTAAGAATGTGTTTGATAACCATTTTATTTCTGAAAATAATTTTTACTTTGAAATAACTTTTTTTTATTCTATTCCTCGGATAAGTTTTTAAGTATTTCGCGCTGTTTGTTAATTGCCTAAAATTTATATTTCTGAAATATAAACGCATTTGGTATGAACTTTAAATTTTTTTGTGACTTATAATTTCTTTTAATTTTTTAATACTTTATTATATTTTTCTCATTTTTTGTTTTCGTTTTCCTTCCCTTTCTTCTCTAGTTGATCGCAATGAGGAAGAATAAGGGAAAGTGAAATAAAAGGAAAAGACAAAAGAAAAGAGGAAGAAAAATAAAATGAGTTGCCTTGATTTTGGAGTTGTTCTTGAGAATAAGATGAAACTTTCATGCTAAATCTATTCATAACAAAGAATATACCAAATAGATTTCTATTTTTTTCTTTTTGTTCTAGAGAATAATATAACATAATCAAACATTGTTAACAAATAGGCTCTGAGCAACTGATGGCAAGATGGCGAGTTGCGCGAGCAGAGGTGAACAACCCATGCCTTTGTGCTAGCATCTGATGTGTATATGAATCGAATATAATTAAACATGTGAGTTTGGTTTGTTTCACGAAAAATTGATGATTCCCACGATTACTTGTATCATGGTTTACAAAAATAAATAAAAATAAATTATTTTTACATCGTCTATAAAAGTGTTTAAATATTAATTACTATCGATAATTAAATTTTTTTGCATTAACCAATTATTTCAAGTAATAAAAGTGGTTATTTTTAAGAAAATATTTTTCAAAACATTAATTTTCTGTAAAACAAACGGAGTTGTAAAGTATTTCTCTCTTCTTTAATAACTACTGTTCAGAGCTAATTCTACTACATATATGGAATTATAACTTTTTTGTGACTTATAATTTCTTTTAATTTTTTAATACATTTATTATATTTTTATTTTTGTTTGTTTTCATTTTCCTTCCCTTTCTTTGATCGCCGGCCACAATGATGGCCGACAATTGGCAATGAGGAAGAAGAAGGGACAATGAAAGAAAAGGAAAAGACAAAAGAAAAGAGGAAAAATAAAATAAAATGAGTTGCCTTGGTTTTGGAGTTGTTCTTGAGAATAAGAAGAAACTTTTTCTTTTTCTTGGTTCCGTGCTAAATCTATTCCTAGCAAAGAATTTACCAAACAGATTTCTATTTTTTTCCTAGAGAATAATATAATAGAATTAAGCATTGTTTAGAGTGTTAACAAATATGCCTAAGTGATTGATGGCAAGATAGCGAGTTGCGCAAGTAGAGGTGAACAACCCATGCATTTAAGCTATCAATGTACTAGCATCTGATGTGTATATGAATCAAATATAGTTAAACGTGTAAATTTGGTTTGTTTTATGAAAAATTGATGATTTGGAAAACATCGTCCCATGGTTACTTGTATCATGGTTTACAAAAATAAATAAAAGATTATTTTTTCATCATCTATAAAAGTGTTTAAATATTAATTACTATCAATAATGAAAATATTTTTCATTAACTAATTATTTCAAATAATAAAAGTGATTAAGAAAATATTTTCCAAAATGTTAATTTTCTATAAAACGAATGGAGTTGTAAAGTATTTCTCTCTACTTTAAAAAATACTGTTCATAGCTAATTCTACTGCATATATGGAATTACAATATAATTAGTATCTGTATGTAGATTGATATTTTAAAAGATTCTCCTTTAGTTTTCACTTTCTTAGCAAAACTTTTAATTTTTTTACCTTTCTATATTACTTTGGTAAAATTTAGTGCATTTAATGTCAAAAAGTCTATTTTTCTGTAGTTTTCGCTTTCTTGGCAAACTTAATATCATTTGAAAAAGGAAAAGACCCCTTCCCTTAAAATTTGTGCTTTTTGACGTTTAGAAGTCCTTCTTTCTCTATTATTTATAAATAGATTGGTTCACGAACGAGTCAAATCTCGATTTCTTTATTTTTTTCCTCATTATGCAAAATCGCGTTATCACTAAATGTTCGCATTGTTTATTTATGGCAATAATTTACTGACATGATACGAAGGGATTGTACACTTATATGTAAGGTTATTTGTGAAGTAGAAAAGACTCGTATTATAAAATTTAAATAGGTGAGGAACTATGTAGAATTCTAATTTAGATTTCATTTAGTGATAAAATATCTAAAAATGAACTAAGTTGGGGTATTTTGGGAAAAAAAGGATTGTGATTGATTCATTTATCCAATACTCATTCAAAATGCAAGTCAGCTACGATAACAAAAATGTCCAGCAACTAAAATAAAATCGAAGTTTAATGACATGAACATACATAACTCTATTCCCAAATCCCAATTTAGATAAAATTTACAATCCGCCATATCTAACAATTTATTAATTTTTTTATAAGAAATGCATAAAGACAAGATAAAGTGCCCTAATTAATTATAATATGATATCTTTTTTATATATTGATCTTTCTTGATATTGACCACGTTAAAAAAAAAATATAGAACATTTTCTAAAAAGTAAAAATCCATGAACGAGTATTTGGATTTATTTCTATATAGTTCATTACTTACTTGATTAGAATCGATTAATAAATACCTTTTTTTTTATGGATCATGGTGATAAAGAAATTTTTAGTCTAAGAGAGTGGACAAGAGAACCCATGACATGTTATAAAATAAAAAAGTTAGAAAACATCGCATATACATGATAAAAATATAATTGTTTAACTAAGGGCAGCTATAATTCCCTCTGTTTCTTTCTCTTGTTTTGCATGATAAATCAAAATTCGAGATACATATATATATATATATATATTGGTAGCTAAATAGAACTGTAAATAAGCTTTTGCCCATCGTTACTTTATTAAAAAAAAAAGAGTTTCTGCACATTATTAACGTTTTTCTATTGGGTTTTCAAAATACACGGAGATAAAAAAGAAAAGAAAAGAAGAAATATGGATTTCTCTCCTGCCTGTAAGCAAGTAAAAGGCATAAGGCGAAATCCCCGAAATGCCCATCCCTCGACATAAAGACCACGAGCCTCCCCTCTCTCTCCTCCGAAGTTCGACCGCGACCAGCTTCTGGTGATCTCCTCCTCTGCACTCCCCCTCCCTTCCCCTTCCCCCTTCCCCTTCCCCTTTCTCTCTCTTCTGCACGACTGCGCGTGCGTCCCCGTGTGCATATCGCGCAGTTAAATATAGCTGTGTGCTGGTTTCTCAATCGCCTCCGTGTCCAGGGAACCCCAGCGAGAGCGAGAGATAAAGAGGAAGCGCCCGCGACGCCCCCCGATTCTCGGTATCCTCCACTCATGACCGTCATGACTCCTGCCCCCATCGATGTACGTCCTCTCGAATCGTTCGCTCTTTCCTCCCGCAATTCGTTTCTCTCCGCGTGCTCCCGTGCAATCCGCGGCCTCCGCGCGTCGGTAATGCCCGCGTCGCCCCCGACATTCGGCCGCCGCGGCGGCGGCGGCGACCGCGGGGGCGATGGCGAGGGATTGGCCCCGCGCCGCTGGTCCCGGTCTAGGGCTTCCGCGCGTCGATTCTGTATGCGGCGGGCCGGGTTAATCCCGATGCCATTTGCTCGCTGGTTTGTCGATTTGTAGGGTTTTGAGGAGGAATCCGTAGGGTTTTTAATGCGTTTGGTGGATCCGCGGGGATGATCACTTCGTCTTTGCTTTGTGGTCGCAGCAACAGGAGGATGAGGAGATGCTCGTTCCCCACTCGGATTTGGCCGAGAACAATCACCAGCCCATGGAAGGTGAGCCCTTTGGATCCGTAATCGAGTACTGTTGATTCAGTGGTTCCCTCGGGCCATTGACCTTTGTTATTGTGCGCCCAAATGTGTCTTTGCGTTGCTAATTTTGTGCCCTTAACACGGTAATATTGCAATCATCCTGGTATTTCATCGCAAATGAACTTTGATTATTGGGGGAACAGAATTTGCCTGTTGGGAGCATGCGAGATTGAGAATTTTTCTCTTATAGTTTTCTGTGATAGCAGTTTCATGAAGTTTTAGTCTAGGTTGCTGTCGGGTGGATGCCTTACCTCATTCTAATGTCAGTTTGGGTTCTAATTGTTCCATCTCTCTTTGCGACAATTACTAGTGGCAGCGCCCGCTGAAGCCCCTAACCCAGCAGACAATCAGCCAGTGGATGATCCTCCACCATCAAGATTCACATGGCGAATTGACAACTTCTCTAGGCTGAACACCAAGAAGCTTTACTCTGAAATATTCGTAGTTGGTGGTTATAAATGGTATTTTTCTATAATGCAACATTCCAATGTCTCGATTTACGAGTGGTTTAAATTTGGATTGAACATTTCTTTGCTTGCCTTGCTTATTTCAGGCGGGTACTTGTTTTCCCAAAAGGAAATAACGTGGAGTACTTGTCTATGTATTTGGATGTGGCTGATTCGGCAAGCTTGCCATATGGATGGAGTAGATATGCGCAGTTCAGTTTAGGGGTTTTAAATCAAATACATAACAAATATACTGTCAGAAAAGGTACATTTGTTAACGCATGGTTGAATTTATATATGTCGTTATCTTTCGTAGTTTCTAAATGTGCTTGCTGATGAACTGACATCTGGAAGTCATCGAGATATTTATCATAAAAACAGCGGACATGATAATTTCAATTATGAAGGTCCACTCCGTATTTGTCTGCAAGGTATTGGCTGTAAATGAGGAAACTTGTATGTTTGATGAGACAACGCACTATTATTTTATCCAATGATGATAGATACAGAAATTATTCATTTCGATAAGCTTCTTGGCAACTAGATAATCTGGGTGACAACAAGGGTATAGCTAGTTAGCCGCTTTTGTAGTCTTTTATGTAAAAAAATAGGAGACATCAGGCAAGGAAATTCTCGCAGATAGACAGTGTGTGCTATTGAAATATCGTTTATGGTTGATTATACAAGGGACTGTTAGCATGTGGATCTTTTGGGTCCGATGGCTTATGCATGACTCATCTTACACGGTGGCACCCCCAAGATGAATTGTTTTCATCGAAAATGAAAATAGGAAGCTTATGTAATTTTTGGTCTATTAAAGCACATAATCTTTGCTTCTTTCACTGACCAACTTGTGCTGTCTGTGGCAGATGCTCTTATGAATAGAGAGCACACTGTTTAAAAAAGAGCATACCGTTTTAAATGGAGAGCACACTTTTCCTTCTGGATTTCACCGTGAAAGATGCTATATTTTCAGTATGCTTACACTCAATTATGTATACAGTTCTTTCTTTGTTTCCTAAGTATGCCTTTTTCTCCTCGTCCTCCTCGTCCTCTGTTCCCCTACACTTCATCTTCTCACCGAAAGGATGCCCACTTCAATCTTGTATGATAAGAGCAAGTTACACATGAAACTTCATTACCTTTTTATGTGTCTCTCGAGGCACAAATGATCATATAATTTAAACTTGGTAAAATGAAATAGGCTTGAGCGTTTTGTTTATATGCTCATAGATTTTCCTGGCTGTTAGATTGTATTGACCTCTCACTGGTGTGATTTTTTCCTTTGCAATGTGACAATTAATTTCTATTTGAAAGTTTTACAAGTGTAAATTCTAGTTTTTATCATTTCTTTAATATTGCAACTTTGGTGCTAGCATATTCTAATATGGAATGTGACCCATGAATGCTCCTCTTCATGTGCTTTAGAGAACTTTCATGGAAGAAAATTTTTAAAAATATTATGAGTTCAGCTACATGTCTAATTATATCTTGTGGGCTATGCATATGTTACTGGATGAGGACCAGCTATGGAGGATTTCTTATTATTCTTAGGAAATCCCTTTTCTCATGGTTGAATACTCCATTCAAAAGATACATGCTTAATCTTGCCCTTCATTTTAAGACATTACATTTTACTCGGTGACTTTGCTAGCTTCGCTATGTTGCTTGTCGTTTAAAAGAAGTGAGGAAATATTTGAGCAGCCATCAATCTTTGCCATGAACATAATGCACCTTATGGTTCGCAGTTTGACGGGCAATGGATCCTTGTATAACCAAAAAATGTTGGGAACTTGTGCCTAAATTTTACTTTCAACTCACGGGATATTTTCCATGTTTTCTTTGCCAGATACGCAACACCAGTTCAATGCCCGGGAAAGTGATTGGGGTTTCACATCCTTTATGCCTCTTAGTGAACTTTATGATCCTGCTAGAGGTTATCTAATGCATGATACTCTTATAGTGGAAGCTGAGGTTATTGTTCGTAGAGTTGTAGATTACTGGACATATGACTCCAAAAAAGAGACTGGTTATGTTGGTCTCAAGAACCAAGGAGCGACATGTTATATGAACTCTCTCCTCCAGACACTATACCATATTCCTTACTTCAGGAAGGTAAAGCTGTGCTGATTGCTTACTCTGGCTTGCATTCAAACATGAAGCTGTGGCACTTTGTATTGATTTGAATGGTTGGACCATCTGTTACAGGCTGTGTACCATATGCCTACTACTGAGAATGACATGCCATCTGCAAGCATCCCTCTGGCTCTCCAGAGTTTATTTTATAAGCTCCAGTACAGCGACAGCAGTGTAGCGACGAAAGAGTTGACCAAGTCATTTGGATGGGACACGTACGATTCTTTCATGCAGCATGATGTGCAAGAACTAAATAGGGTTCTATGCGAAAAGCTTGAAGACAAAATGAAGGTGAAAAAAGTGAACTTCTTAGAAGTATGGAACTTCTCCTGATATGTACTAATTCATGGGAACCATTGTCTACAGGGTACTGTCGTCGAGGGGACTATACAGAAATTATTTGAAGGACATCATATGAATTATATTGAATGCATTAATGTGGACTACAAATCTACGAGAAAGGAGTCATTTTATGGTACCATTTTCACATTTGGCCATAGCAATTATTTAGGGCTTTTATTTTGCTTATGCTAATATGTTCACATATGATTATGAAGACCTTCAGCTTGATGTCAAGGGCTGTCGAGATGTTTACGCTTCTTTTGATAAGTATGTCGAAGTTGAACGCCTCGAGGGTGATAATAAGTACCATGCTGAGCAATATGGCTTGCAGGTTAGTCATTCTATTGCAGGAAATCTCGGTAATTACTGATGGTTCACTTTGTGAACGTGCTTGAGCAGACACAAACACTCATTCTTCTTCACTTGCTTCTGCGTTAAGTATTATGCATGCAAGCAATCACTGGAAGGCATACATTGACGGTCTTTTATTTATGTCAATTTTTCTGGAGACGCTCATCAAGGTTTACGTTTTTTAGATCAATCATTAGGTGATCATACTCGTTTAACTCTGATCAGTTACATCTCTTGTAAGGTGTTCTGGTTTTTGAGACTGAAATTCTGAATCTTGCCTTGTTTATTCACCTGTCAAACCTTAATGTGTTCATTGCCAGCTTTGGGTCAAAATGTGTAATCATGAAAATATTAATTCGCAACAAACCTTGAGAACCATTAATTCTAGATGGAATTCTTGGAGTTTAGCTGAGAGTTATGCCTTCGATTTTCCACTGCAATTGTTTTACAGTAATTTGCTTTAGAGGTAGATATTTCATATAAACAGAATGTTAGGTCTGTAATCTCTCTTGTAAACAAGTCAATGGCTTCTAAAGCCAGTATTAGCTGATCACCCTTCTCCTTCTTCTGTAATGAGACCTTTTACTCAGTTATTACATAATATACTTTGTCCTGTTCCGAGTCGCAGTTTTCTTTGATTTCTCTTATCAGACCTGAAATTAGAATTTCCATGGTGTCCTGTCTTGTGATGTGGCTTCCTTGCTGTTTCCATTCTTGCTTTTTTATGAAGGCTGAAAGGCTCAAGATGGTTGTCTTATGTAGTTCTAGCTGTTTCCGCTCTTGCTTTTTAGTTTCTTAAACCAAGGACCACTAGATTATGTATGTGCGACACATTCTGGGTATCTGCCTAAATAATTGTCTGATGGGTGGTTGGATGTTGAATTAGTTCACTTTTGGAGTTGTGACCTAAATTTAAGTTCTCACAAGTATGACTGCCTGCAGAATTCAGGTGACTTGGTATGTGGAGTTATTTAATTATAGAAAATGATACTATTTGTTTGTTCAGACGTGTGTAGTGCAGAGTCTAACTGCCACAAAGGCAGTCACCAAAGAATGACAGAAGCATTAACAGGATTGACTCTAGGTTATGCTCATAGGCTACAGTATGGCATTTTTATTGCATGATTAGGAGGAAATTTGATCAGAAAATCCAGAACTGAACTGGTTTATCAATTCTAGGCATGCTAATATTATCAACGCTTCCTCAATTTTTTGAATTGTTAGTTCAAATATTACATTCTTCTGGCTTTTACTTGATAATGCCTGTTTTGATTTTTGTTTCATTTCAGGATGCAAAAAAGGGGGTTCTGTTCATTGACTTCCCCCCCGTTCTTCAACTCCAATTGAAACGATTTGAATATGATTTTATGCGGGACACTATGGTGAAGGTCAGCCGTTTAGTTAAACACTGAATAACTCTTTTATTTGGTTGGTATTGTGGGGGGGTTGATACCTCTTGAAATTATGTGCTGCCTTCATGATTGCTGTGGCTGCTCTCAACTTATGTAGGAGTTTTGGGTTCTTTTATTTTTCTGGTTTGCATTGTACTTCATTTTGTACGTGGCCATGATTTGTGGCACTGGTTGCCTACTGCTACAAGATGTTCAACTTCTGCAAAACTGTGAGGTGTACACCTATATCAGCTGACTCCTAAGTTACAGGCAGAAGCACTGGCTAGTTTTTGATGTGCTCAAGCATTGTCTGGATTTATTTTAGGCAAAATAGTGTTACAGGTTTTTGCTTGATTCCAAATTTTTATTTTTATGTGTTAGCAGTACCAGTCCAGTTTAGGTCGATATTGTTTTATCGTTGTAATTGAGGATCTTCATGCTTTCACTTTTTAGATCAATGATCGCTATGAGTTTCCTCTGCAACTTGATCTTGACCGCGAGGATGGTAAATATTTGTCTCCTGATGCTGATAGGAGCGTCCGCAATCTCTACACACTCCACAGGTACAAGTATTGTTCATTTGCCACTATGTTGTATTTATATCAATTGATGACTTGACCTTCGGTCATATCACCATATTGAGCCTTGGAAGGGTGATCTTTCCACAAATCAAGGGGTGTCTTGCAACTTGTGGTGTATTTAGGTTTCTGATTGGTGCCTTGTGATATGTAGTCTGAAGTCTGTTGGTCGTCCATCTGGATCTTGAGATGCCTTTAGGTGGCTGAAGTGACAAGTGATTTTTTCTTGGATATGCTGCAAGCTTTGCTTATCTAAGCTGCTGCCTTTAGTCATGATAAGCACAGTTTCAATGATTGTTGCGAGTTCTGTAATGATTTGCAGAGTCTTTTTGTGACACTTTGTTACTAGATACTGTTATAGTCAGGCTACAGGAAGCAGCTTTGTCCTGACCTTTCTTCATTGGTCTTCTATCCCTCTTTTTCCTGGATTGTTCTCTCTTAGTGTTCCACAATAGATCAGCCTGCTGCTTTTGACCTGGAGGACATTTGAAAACAAACCTTTCAAGACTGACAGTATTGCCAGATTTATTGTGTTATCTTACCTCAATAATGAACGATAATCTCAAAATGAAGAAGTCATTTTTGGAGAGTTTGTGCTGCTATTTAGCTGTTGTCACTGTGCTACTATTGATTACTCCAATTTTTTTTTTTTTTTTTTCAGTGTTCTGGTTCACAGCGGTGGGGTGCATGGTGGACATTATTATGCATTTATCAGACCTACTCTTTCTGACCAATGGTATGCTATTTCTCCTTCTTTTCATTTGTTCACTTGATAACTGAAAACTGACTGTCTTTGTATCATGAAAAACTATCATACTGCAACTCATCTCTTGTGCTTTCAATTTGAATCTGCTATTTCATTTCTTCTGTTTTCCTTTGTTATGGTTTATATTCTTTGTCGGATATTGCTGAGCTCGAGTTGTATGTGTCAGAGTTGCAGTTGTTGCATTAAAATATGGTGTGTGGTTTGGAGGTGCTGTGCTTTTGAACACTTGTTTGGCTCACTTCCTTTATTCTATGGAGTTTGGATAATTGGTCACACATCTCCTGGGATCCTTTGCACTTGTCAACAGAGTGATGTGATTTTTCTCCACTTGAAAATTTTGAACCTGTAAATTTGGCCACTATTTTCAACTTCTCCTTTCTAAACATTTTAGGATACTTTAAGTTAGCAGAATACTCAATTTATTTTTATTATAGATTGAAGTGTTTGAGTGAATAATAAATGTTTGCAGGGGTCTGGAGATTTCCATGCTCTCTGAGGGTTTCTCCCATTTAGGCTCTATTTGCTTCAAAATAAACAATTGTTAGAAACTAGGGAAGCTTTTCTCATTTTACTGTGTTGATGCTGCCAATGAGGATTGACTATGAGAGTCTTTCCACAACTAATCAAATGAAAACTAGTGCACTTTCTTCAGAGTATTAGTTGTTTTCTCAAACAACCTATTCTATTATGATCTATGTTGATGTGTTGATCAGTGGTCTCTGCCTATCCTCCCTACTACTTGTTATATCCCAACTAGCTGGTTGAGTTGTCATGTCTCATGTCTATCAACATCACCACTATCATTACCACTTCAACTGGTTGGTCATCACTCATCACTCAAGTATCCTTACACTTATTTAAGTATTCTAGATTTATTTGTCAGTGTCCTTACGAAGATTTAAAAAAAAAAAATGATGCATTGTAAATTTTTAGAATGATGGGACTACATAGGATTGGGTTTTTTGGTTGTTTCTCGGTATCTAATTTGGTGATTAAAATGTTCATGAGGATTTTATGGGCCATATGTTATTTCTGTCTTACTGGATGGATGGATGTGTAATATCTCATTTCCAAGGAGTCTTCTATTGTTCATCTTCTTCGTTTGGACTTCTGATCAGGTATAAATTCGATGATGAGAGAGTAACAAAAGAAGATGTAAAGAGAGCACTAGAGGAGCAATATGGTGGAGAGGAAGAGGTAATTAGAGGGAGCATTGCTTGCAGCCGTATATTCCCTTTGCTTCCATGAGTAGATGTTTAGTTTTGCCTCCTTTTCACCTTTTAACCTCATTTGACTTGACAGCTGCCGCCAACAAATCCTGGATTTAACAACACTCCATTTAAGTTTACTAAATACTCAAATGCATACATGCTGGTGTATATACGTGAGAGTGACAAGGACAAGATCATCTGTGATGTGGATGAGAAGGACATTGCCGAACATCTGAGGGTAAGATGCTGCTTTTACGATAATTGGAAGTTCAGATACCTTGTAGATCACAAGTATTAAGTAACTAGGTGATAAGATGCTTGATGGACAAAGTATCTCATATAGGTCCCATATAATTAGCTAACATCAAGATGTTGTGATCTTTTTGGATTGAGTATTATATTGCTCGAGGTTGTTAAAAGAAATCTATTGGCCTACCTTATCGTTGCGCTTGTCTCATTTCCTCTTCATGTAGAATAGATTGAGCCCTTGCAGAGTTGGGATTGATGTAAAGTCAAGGTCTCTTGCCTTGTCTCACTCAGAGTGTAGTTTTCTCTAGATTTATTGTCTACTGAAGTTTTCTAATGCAAGATTACAAACGAGGATACTCCTTATATGTCTTAGGAGAGATTGAAAAAAGAACAAGAAGAAAAGGAACATAAGAAGAAAGAGAAGGCCGAGGCACACTTGTACACAATCATTAAGGTGAGCATTTCTCAAGCCTTGAGGCATCTGCTTTGATTTTGGTTATCTGGGATGCCTTTTTGAGCTTGGCAGCTTATAAACGTCATGGTGCTTACAGGTTGCACGGGATGAAGACCTTGCTGAACAGATTGGCAAGGATATTTATTTTGATCTGGTGGATCATGACAAAGTTAAAAGTTTCCGCATTCAAAAGCAGATGCCTTTTAACATCTTCAAGGTGCAATTTCAGATTCTGGTTGCTTTAATTTTCCCTGACGAATCACATTAAGAACTCCACTAGCCACTTTGAGCAAAAGAATGGAGATCCAGTGCTTTAGCTTAAGAGATGAATGAGAGCATCTCTTTCACGACACCAGGGTCAATAAAGGGAGAATCAGCATTAAGGTTCTTTTGGCTTAAGCTTTCAGAATTAAATAGAATTAGTGGCAGGGCTTTGAAGGCCAAGAAAGAAAACTTCATCAGACCGTCAGTATATTTGCCGTGGTAGAATTTGTTTACTGTCCTATATATTAGCTTCTCTGTAGATCCAACTATTGTGCACAAGCGATGCTAAAAAAATTCAGAATGCTTTGGGAAATGGGAATGCGGTGCTGCCTTCTGTTTTTAATGCCATTCTATACCGAATAATTATCTGAAACTTTTTTCGACCAAAAACAAAAACTTATCTGAAACTTCATTCACCCTTTTCCGTGCCCAACTTGTTCTCGGTTGTCTTATAAAGTTTCTCTGGCTTCTGTCATCAAGATCTTTTAATGAGCCGGCCTAAATGGTGCATGCAGGAGGAGGTTGCTAAAGAATTTGGCGTTCCGGTGCAATTTCAGCGGTTCTGGCTATGGGCAAAACGCCAGAACCACACTTATCGTCCTAATCGGCCATTGACTCCGGCAGAGGAAATGCAATCTGTGAGTACAATTTCTCATAACTGTTTCTCACGCACTTTTTTTTGTTGTTGGTTTAATTTCTGTTTAGCTTCAGTTGGGGAATCGTTTAGCCTTTTTAGTCTACGTAATGTTGTGTTAATGTGCTGCACTATTTACTTTCTATTATCTGGTACTTGAGTTTTTGTTATCACTTGGTTGATTATTTTTGTGTATGGGTGGAAAATAACGGGGAAGATGCTTGTTCAGCTTATTCATGCCGGAGTTAATTGTTCTTTAGAGTGATGTTTTCACTTACCTGCATTGGAAGGATATCGTTTGATTCTGCATTTTATTGGCAGAGATGCTTCCTTTTTTCTATTTTTGCATTTCGTTCTTTCGTTTTCTTTTAAAATTTTCCATAATGCTTATGTTCATTGCATCATTCTCTATCCATTGTTTCAATGCTTTTGGTTTGGGTCTTTGCTTTCTTTCCCACTGTATTTTTTTTTTCTTTTCGATGTACTGTAGGTAGGACAGTTGAGAGAAGTGTCAAATAAAGTTCCGAATGCCGAATTGAAGTTGTTCTTGGAAGTAGAACTCGGGCTGGTAAATTTTCTCGTTGCATCTTGGTCAATAGAATGCTTTCATATGCTAGGTGGCATCACTCATTTGGTTGAACTGTATTTTTTCAGGATATGCACCCCATTGCCCCACCTGACAAGTCAAAGGAAGATATATTATTGTTCTTTAAGCTTTATGATCCCGAGAAGGGAGAGCTGCGGTAACTTATTGCCTCTGTGAACATTCTATTGTTGCACATAAATCTGAAACTTAAATCACTTGTCACTTCGTTCTGATACAGATATGTTGGAAGGCTTTTCGTGAAGGGTACTGGTAAACCTGCAGAAATCTTGACCAAGTTAAATGAAATGGCCGGCTATTCTCCTGACCAAGAAATCGAGCTTTACGAGGTTTATTTTCATCGATGGATTTACATCATTTATGTAATTCATACCTATTCAGCTAGTCATATTGAGAAAACCCAGGGGTTCTATTAATTTTAAGGCCTGTGTTGACACTTGACATCCTCTTTATGTTGACATGTTTGATGGGGACTCTATTTTGTTGACAAGCTCTATTTTGTTTATGGATGTGCGATATGATTGCAGTATCTTTTTTGTGCTTTCTTGTTCAGGAAATAAAGTTCGAGCCTAATGTCATGTGTGAACCTGTTGACAAGAAAGTGACATTTCGAGCTAGCCAGGTACAGTAGATTGCCTTCTAATGCAGGGTTGCCTGAGTAAGTCTCCAAATTAATTGTTGAATTGGCTGCAGCTTGAAGATGGAGATATCCTGTGCTTCCAGAAATCTTTTCCAACTGAAAATGGTGAACAATTTTCCTATCCAGATGTCCCTTCCTTTCTGGAGTATGTGCACAATCGTCAAGTATGTATCCTGGGGTTGTTCTTTTATGGGGTTCATGATATTGCTCTCTCCAAAGGCATGGATTAATACCCCTGCAACTTCATGTATTGTAGATTGTCCACTTCCGTTCTCTTGAAAAACCTAAGGAGGATGATTTCTCTTTGGAGATGTGAGTATGGACACAGTTCTTAGTTAGCCTTTCTGCATTCCTTGCGCATATGTTGCTCTTAAAATCAAAATTATTGATATTTGCAATTTTGTATTTAAGGTCTAAGCTGTATACCTATGATGATGTTGTGGAAAGAGTTGCTCAGCAGCTTGGTTTGGATGATCCATCAAAGATCAGGCTCACATCTCACAACTGTTACTCTCAGCAACCCAAGCCCCATCCTATAAAGTATCGTGGAGTGGATCATTTGTCTGATATGTTGGTTCACTATAACCAGGTAGAGTAATCTTATCCATTGGAGACTTCTAATAGATTGAAATTTAAGGAGCTGAAATGTCTTCTTCCACTTCCACATTCATGCAGAGTTCGGATATATTGTACTATGAAGTGCTAGATATACCTCTTCCAGAACTGCAAGGTTTAAAAACTTTAAAAGTAGCATTTCATCATGCTACTAAGGATGAAGTAAGTATTTGATTGATGCTTGTCACTGCGTGTAGGTTTGCTGCTGATTTTTGTTGTTTCTGCTTCTGTATCTTGTAGGTGGTCATCCATACGATCAGACTTCCAAAGCAGAGTACCGTTGGGGATGTGCTTAGTGATCTCAAGACAAAGGTAATTTTGGCTGTCTTGGTGCTATTTCTTGCCTTTCTTACCTTAGCTTCAATAGCACCTATACTTGTGGTAAATGGTAGGTAAGTGTACTAATTTTTTTGTTTAGAAAATATCTACTGGCTTGTGTGCCTTTTTATCTTTTCTTTTGTTTTTCTCTTACACCGTCTGTTGCAATCTACGCCAGGTTGAGTTATCCGATCCTAATGCAGAACTTAGGTTGCTTGAAGTTTTCTACCACAAGATCTACAAGGTTTGCTTGTTTTCTGCAGGAATATCTTGATTAGATGCTGTTAATGACGATTTCAACACTAATACGTCTTTCTATGTGTGCTATTATGTGTGGAAGTTAGGGTTTGTGCGAAAATATGCAATTTCTAATTTTTGCAGTTGCACCTGATGTCATGAATTTTTCCAGATGTTGTAACATTGACTTTGGCATAATTTGGCTGGTAGTTGGGGCCTTAATGCTTGAGTGTTATCAATCCCATAGAAAGTCTTAACTCTTCTGTTATACTATCATGTGAATATTATTTCCCCTCTCTTTAGTCTCTTGTATTTGAAATAACTAAGGGGTCTCACTAAATTTCTGTCTCATATATGCAGATCTTTCCCCTCAACGAGAAAATTGAGAACATAAATGATCAGTATTGGACATTGCGTGCAGAAGAGGTGGGTGACTCCCTGGCTTGCAATTGTGTGCATCGTATATGACCTTGTATTGTAAATGTAAATCTAAAGATATAACCTTTCTAGGGGGATCTCTGAGATCTGGTAAGCAGTTAATTGTTGCTTTCCTTTATGGAAAAGGTTAATTAGTGCTCTTCAGGAAATTTTAAAAAGCTATATTGCAACTGTAAATAGGTAATTTTAGTGTCTTATAATTGTGAAATTACTGTACTTTTTGAAGTCCTAAACTGCATTTCTCTATATGGTAAATATTAACATGTATGCCTTATGAGTCCTAGAAGCTGCCATGGAAAAGCATTTTTAGAAATCTTAAAATGAAATGAAGCTACAGTATGGGTATTTTGCATGCGGTTCTAGGCTATTGTCTGATTTGATGCATTGTGGCAAGCAGTATCTTTGTGTGTAGTTTCTAATATCCTTTTGATTATGCTTCATTGAGCGTGATTGGTATAGCCTTTAGGTTTAAAATATTTATTTCGTTTTGATGATTAGCTGTAAGGCTTTGCTTCTTTTGTTTTGAACATGGATTTTAGAATCGAGTGCCATAAGACAGCATTGACTCTTTGGTTTGGTTTCATTTTTCAGATTGATTTATGTATATTAATTTCTTTTCCTGTTCTAATTTTGTAGATTCCGGAAGAAGAGAAAAATCTTGGTCAAACTGATCGTCTAATCCATGTATACCATTTCACAAAAGACACTGCTCAGAACCAGGTGGTAATTACTTGATTACATAGTCAATTGGTGCCTGGGCATTGGTAGATGATATTTCATTTAGAAATTCTGGTTTTCTAAAGGTTTTAATTTTGGCGTTTCTTGTTTTCTTTTCTTACTTTAAACAGCAAGTTCAGAATTTTGGAGAACCCTTTTTCTTAGTAATTCATGAAGGTGAGACATTGGCTGAAATAAAGGTACGAGTACAGAAGAAATTGCAAGTGCCAGATGAGGAGTTTGCTAAGGTTTGTTGAGTTCTATTTAAGAGATTTTCTATTTCAGAAATACTCCTTGCTATTAGATGTCATATGCGTGCTAATTGTGTGTGTTAACCGTCTATAATATAATGTATCAATTACATGTCCTTACATCTGATTTTACTGTCTCGATTTCTGCAGTGGAGGTTTGCGTTCCTCTCATTAGGTCGTCCAGAGTACCTTCAGGATCATGATATAGTGTCAAATCGTTTTCAGGTCTGAACTTAAGTAGTTAATGTCTCTGTTATTGCATGTTTTCATTAAAAAGCAATGTTCTGGATAATGTGTACTGACTTTCATGGTCTGCTCTAGAGACGAGATGTTTATGGTGCTTGGGAGCAATATCTTGGATTGGAGCACTCTGACACTGCTCCTAAAAGAGCTTATGCAGCTAATCAGGTGAATGGGGTTCTCTTGTATCATGTCTGCCCATAGTCTGTTTATACTAGCCAAATATTTATTTCTATAATGGCCACCTGCCACTTGTGTCTAATCACTGACATCCTCTTAAGTATAAGTGGGTATATCTAATTCTGACGCTGTTTTGCGTATTGCAGAATCGCCACACATTTGAGAAGCCAGTGAAAATATATAATTAAAATCCAACTGATGGATTTTCTTTAACTGTATTGTTGAGCTCGATACAAGATGGCACCATTTGTTTGTGGAAAATCAGCAAGGTGGTTATGGTCAAGGTGATTTCAGTTGATCTGATGTTTTTGTTGGCTCGTTTGTTCCTAGTGTGGATGGAGAAGTTTAGCCTGAAGCAAATTACATATTCTGACCGCACATACTGCTTCCATTTCTTGAGATGGAGTCTTGGGCGATCTCCGGTGGGCCGTCACTGGTAGTGTATTTTAACGGTATATAAACGAAAGATTTTGGACTGGTTATTGTATACATGGTATAGTAGGTTGCCTTAGTCTCTTTTGCTTCATCTGCTTCTTCGATTTTTGTTTACTTGAGTTATGTCTAGAAAAGATGGGGATTCTGTAGTGGCTTTTAGGTACTCTTTGCATCTTTCTTGATTTGTAAAGGAAATTTGAAAGATGCTGTATTTACATTGGACTCTTAATTTTTAGTCTCCAAAGGCCTATTTTCGGCGCGGAGGAATCATTTTGGATTTTCGCAAGAAAGGCCCCTCGTTTTTTTTTTTTTTTTTTGGTCGAAAACGGGTGCTTTCTTTTATTCATTCTTATGATAATTACAAGACAAAGGGAAACAAACTTCCGAACACAAGATATCCCTAAGAGGCTGGGGATGGGAAGATGTCCAATTGAGAGGGAGTTTTTTGGTTCGATGGGCTTTTGCTATCCAATCGGCGGCGCGATTCCCGTCTCGAAGGCAATGCATCAATTTTGCTTGTCCGAAATGGGCTAGAATTCTTTTTCCTTCACTGACTATGTTCCTCACGGCCCAAGGGGCTTCTTCCCGGCCCATTAGAATCTCTACACCTTTGTGTCGCCTGCTTCGTTGATGATTTGGGCAAGGCTTCTTTATGGTGGTGAATAGCGGCGAATTCTTGCCTAGATTCAGTCCGTTGTGATTCATGTGATTTGAGCCGTTAGATATGCGGTCTTCTCGTGAATCTTGGATTCAACGGTTTAGATCACTCGGTCCTTGACGACCCGTCGCGTCATCTTTATAGATTAGATAACTCTTGCGGGGAATTTATTCAGATGCTACTGGCACTTGATGTTATCTAAATTCAAAGGGTCTCAAAGGCCTTTTCAATCACTTTTTTGGAGCCTGCAGTACATCAAGATCAGAGAAGAAACGTCCGGCTTGATCACTTAAGTTCTCGAATCAAATGAGATCTCATGACACGTCATCTTAGAAAAAAGAAATAGGACGGCCGAGCCATGGACAGGAAAACGGCACTTAAACAAAGGCAGTGCCAAACTGGAAAGCGAGAACTCTATTCCACGTCACTTCAATTTCCTTACGAATGGGCTCGTCCAAAAACAAGATGACAAGAAGCTAAATGCCACCATCACATACTTCCAACTTCAACCTAACGCCCGACTTTTCCCTTGTTCTCTTTCCTGTCTCTCTCTCTCTCTCCTTTCCTTCATAACCTCCGCACACTCAACACACACGCACGCACCCAAACACGAGAGAGAGAGAGAGAGAGAGATGGCGGAAACCACCGGTTCGAGTACTGCCGCTACCTACGAGGTTGACGAATGTCGTGGCGTCCTTCGAGTCTACAGCGACGGCTCCATCGTTCGCTCCTCCAAGCCGAGCTTCGATGTCCCCGTCCACGATGACGGCTCCGTTCTCTGGAAGGACGTCCTCTTCGACCCGGCCCACGACCTCCGCCTCCGCCTCTACAAGCCAGCCTCCGCCTCGGCTTCGTCCGCCAAGCTCCCCATCTTCTACTACATCCACGGCGGCGGCTTCTGCATCGGCTCCCGCGCCTGGCCCAACTGCCAGAACTACTGCTTCAAGCTCGCCTCCGAGCTCCACGCCGTGGTCGTATCCCCCGACTACCGGCTGGCCCCGGAGAACCGGCTCCCGGCCGCCATCGAGGACGGCTACACGGCCGTGAAGTGGCTCCAGGCTCAGGCCCTGGAGGCTAGCGACGCTTGGCTGGCCGATGTGGCCGACTTCGGAAGGGTGTTCATATCGGGCGACTCGGCCGGCGGGAACATAGCTCATAACTTGGCGGCTCGGCTGGGAGCCGGAGCTCCAGAGCTGGCTCCGGTCGTGATGAGGGGTTATATGCTCTTGGCGCCGTTCTTTGGGGGAACTGTGTGGACCAAGTCGGAGGCCGAGGGTCCTAAAGATGCTTTCCTCAATTTGGAACTCATTGACAGGTACAAAAGAACACCGATAAATCGTTCCATCAGTATTTTTCTTTTCTGGGTCTAAGTGATTATAGCTGTTTTCATAGAGAAGCGTACTGAAATTCACATTTACATTTGAATGCTGGACTTAAGTCATTGTCACGCCATGCGAGTGTTTATGTGATCTTTGGCTTGGTCAGGTTTTGGAGGTTATCGGTACCGACCGGAGACACGACCGACCACCCGTTGGTGAACCCCTTTGGGCCATCGAGCCTCGACCTTCGACCCCTCGACCTGGACCCCATCCTCGTGGTGGTCGGCGGCGCCGACCTTCTGAAAGACAGGGCGGAGGAGTACGCGACGAAGCTCAAGGCTTGGGGAAAGAAGGTGGAATACGTGGAGTTCCAAGGGCTGCAACATGGATTCTTCACCATCGATCCCAACTCGCAGGATTCGAAACGCCTGATGCTCATCATCAAGCGCTTCATCGCCGACAACTCCACCTGATGCACCAATTTGACGTCTAGTCCGTTCTTTACATATGCGATTTGGTGTTTTTTTGTTATCTTCCTGTTGTATTGTGGCGTGTGGAAGTTCTCTTTGTTAGTTGTCGTACTGTCCCGGGGAACTCTAATGCATCATGCCCAAATAAATGTTGATAATTGTAAAAAAAATTGTTGCTAAAAGAAAATCATTGATATGTTTTCTTTCAGGTCCGACACCTCTATGAATTTATTAACTCTTTCGATAGTTTGGAAATTAGTTTGTACCGACTTTTTTAGTTGTACTAATTACCGGTTTCGAATTTACACTAATTATTTTATGAAATTAACAACATCAATAAGAGTAATTTATCAAACTTTTTTCCGGGTTAAACTACAAACTAAACTAGTTTTATATTGCTTACTACCATTTGAGCCCCTTATAAATTTTTTATTTTGTTTCCTAATTCACCAACCTTTTAATTGAGTACTAATTTTTGTTTGTATTGGTATCAACCCCTTATGATTATGAACTCTTTTAAAAGATTGCCAACCTAAATTAAAGTGACTCACCAACTTTCATTTGATTAATTCACTAACATCTATGGATTCGTTCTTATTTTTCCAACTAATCTTATCATTTACGAACTTTATTTCTTTAATTTATTAGCAACGTCATGAAATACTAACATTATTTTAGAAATTACCAATCTTATTTAAAGTAGCTTACCGACTATTATATAATCAAGTTTCTAACTGGTTTTCAATTACTAACTTTCATTTACCTTTCTTAATTACACCTTAAACTTACCAACTCTTATAAAAGTGTAGATAAATTACAAGCAAGTTAATAATACATCATGTTAAATTCAACAGAGATCTGGCAAAAAATCTTTTCCTAAAATCCAAACAGTAAATTTATTTTAAATGAAAGGCCGGTACGATTAGACTCATTTTAAATTAACAATCGAATTCTTCGACGTGTTGACACAAATCAAAATCTCATAACGAATTCATAGTATAACAATGACACGCAAGCACAGATCTCTGGCCCTTAGATCGGCCAACAAATTATTTTTTTATTCACATTTTAAAATCGAAAATAATCCATTTGCACGTGCCGTGGGTAAACGATACTTAACACGCACACGCGTTCGTCTCTCGTCTCTGCAGTGCACCACGGCCCTTTAGGAATACAAATGCGGTGCGTTTCACTGCTTTGCCTCAGGGACGTAACGGTAAATTCTCCCCATGCCATCCAGGTTCTCTTTCCAAAAATAAAATACCCAAAAGGCCAAACGGTCTGTTGAATTCAAATTCCGCGACTCCATCCCACCGTCCGTGCCAATCGCTCTCCACCGTCCGATCTCCCCATCACATCCTCTCCCTCTCCCAACGACGCTTTAAACTTTCTCCTCGCTCCTCTCCTTCTACTTCTCTGCAACTCTCTTCCCCAACTAAATTCCGCCACTGAAAATCCTCCCGACGAACCCTAAACGAGCGACTCTCCCGCTCCTCCTTCCTCACGTCCCCCCGTCGCGATCCGTTGGCCGAAAATGGTGATCATCTCGGACACCGCGAGCGCCACCAAGGGCCGGTTCGGCTTCCACGACCGCTCTTCGGATCCCGCGCTCTCCGACCTCACGGCGAAGTCCGCGTCCGCGGAAAACCTCGCTCACTCTCGGGATCAGGACGACGGCGGAGTCGGCGGCGGCGGCTCGGGATCGTCGTCCCGGGGCTTCGAGCTCCGCGAGGATCCTTCGTTCTGGAAAGACCACAATGTGCAGGTCCGTGTCAATTTGAGTCACTTGCGTTTCTTCAGATATCGATTTTTCTAGCCTAGATTGGCCGATCTGTTTAGCTATGGTTTTGCTCTGCGTTTGGGCCGCGAGCTAGGCTAGGTTAGGCACGGCAGCTCTGGCTTGAAAAATTTGAAATCGAAACTCTTATTTCAAACAGCATGCTCTCTACTATAAAAGAGAAAGGAATGACGACTTATGCACGCTGGTTTTGTAGGTAATCATCAGAATTCGACCGCTTAGTAGCAGTGAGATATCGCTGCAAGGCTACGGCAAATGCATTAGGCAAGAGAGCGGCCAAACTCTTACCTGGACGGGGCATCCCGAGTCACGTTTTACTTTTGATGTGGTCGCAGACGAGACCGTTAGCCAGGTAACAGTATCGTTTTTCATATCTTTTGTAAATCTATCCTGAGATGCGCTAAATTAAACGAGTAACGTTACAGGAGAAGTTATTCAAAGTGGCTGGAGTACCTATGGTGGAAAATTGCGTGGGAGGATACAACAGTTGCATGTTCGCGTATGGTCAAGTAAGTATAATATGACAACAATACCCTTAATATGATCCGTTTGAGTCTCTCAATTATTGACGGTTTTCTTAGACTGAACATCCACCATTGCAATTGTGGGGATTCGATTAGCCTATCTTTTCGCTAGTTTGTTTGGCTGTGTTTATGATACTAAATAGCTTTGCTTTTCTGTGTGTAGACTGGAAGTGGGAAGACTCACACAATGCTTGGAGACATCGAAGGAGGAACTCGTAGACATAGTGTTAACTGTGGGATGACACCTCGAGTCTTTGAATATTTATTTTCACGGATTCAAAAGGTTTGCGCCCTTCGCTGATATCACACAATGCATGATGTTCATCTTGAAAAAGGAAACCTTTTATTTGGCTGAGGAGAAAACAAGGAAAAATACTTGTTTGGGAGTTGTTGCTTGGTAGTATTATGACCAAGATCTCGCTATCTTTCTTGCAATTTATTGAATCAACACAGAGTAGTCAATGGGGTTGCTTTCTTCTCTTTCTATGTTTGAGAGGGTTATTCTCATAAACCTATGCAGTAACATCACGTGCCATTTTACATATATCTGATGAAAGTTTTCCCCCTCTTGTGACAGGAAAAAGAGGCTCGCAAAGAGGAAAAATTACGATTTACGTGTAAATGTTCATTCTTGGAAATATACAATGAACAGATTCTAGATCTTCTGGATCCTTCTAGTAGTAATTTACAGGTATGGATTAGTTTCAGGCTTTTCATTTGAGTTGCCAAATTTTTCCCTAAAACGACTAAAGAATTCCAATATCACTGGAGGTACTTTATTTGCGCTTTGTGAAACTAAATGTCAATACCTGCAATTTACAGATACGGGAGGACATCAAGAAAGGGATTCATGTCGAGAATCTAAAGGAGATAGAAGTTACGAGTGCACGAGAAGTGATACTTCAGCTGATTCAAGTACGTGAGCTGTTAATGTAGTTCAATGTTTGCATTGCCTAGTGAAAGGAAATTTTGCGCTATATTATTACTTAGTTCTTTTATTGCTAGTCAGTACTTCAAAACATTTTCAAGGACTTATCTTTTGCGTGGCTCAAGGTCAACTAAGTTGATTGTTGTTATTTAGGAATATGCTGATAAACTAAGGCCTTTTAAATTGATTTATCTGGGAAACATGCTTTAATGTTGGGGAAGTTGGAGCTAATCATGATGGGTGATCATCTTTTGCAAGAAAAGAACTAGAAGAAATTAATGCTCTCGGAAGTTTCAACTGCTACCAAGCAATTCTATGTTTTTAGAGATTACCCATGGTGATTTTAGGCGTTCTTTTCAACTGGACAGAGGGGCAAGTGTATTAAACACTGCATTGAAGGTTGTTTAATGTACTTTAATCTGAACTCCTTTTGCAGGGAGCTGCCAATAGAAAGGTTGCTGCGACCAACATGAACCGTGCAAGCAGTCGTTCTCATAGTGTCTTTACATGTGCCATTGAAAGCAAGGTTAGTGTTTTCTTTTCTTTCTTTATTTGCCTCCAATCTCAACTGAACGGTTTCCTACTTAAGACAGTGTTTCGGATGTTCCATTCCATTCTCTTGGTTATGTACTAAGTCAAGTGTTCTAATTGAGCCTTCAATTTTAGTGGGAGTCCCAGGGTGTTACTCACCACAGGTTTGCTCGGCTCAATCTTGTCGATCTAGCAGGGTCAGAAAGGTACCTGAGAATGCTAACACTTTTCCATTAAGAGTTGATACTTTTTCACAAAGTTATGTGAGTGTGAGGCTATGTAACAATTTTCTCACAGGCAAAAAAGTTCTGGTGCTGAGGGGGAACGTCTTAAGGAAGCCACAAATATCAACAAATCTCTTTCAACCTTGGGGTGGGTAGTCCCATATCCTCATGAAATACATCTTAAGATTTTCTTGATCATGTATTCAGGCCATTTTAACATACATGGCATCTCACTTTTTATGATAATTGTGTTCTGCAGACTTGTGATCATGAATCTTGTGAGCCTATCCAATGGGAAGTCACTCCACGTCCCTTACCGAGATTCAAAACTCACATTTTTGCTTCAGGCCAGTTGACTTCTGAGAAACTCTATCGCTGTGAACTTATCTATGAGTTGATTTCCCATTATGGTTTGACAATGTTTCAAAACTAATTTAGTTACATGACAATATAAAGTTCTGATACACGCTTCCCTCACAATAAAATGTCTTATCTTAAAGTAGTAGACTTTGAGAGAAATTTACCACATTGTTAGGATATTGTATCGTCCAGTTTACAGCACAAAGCTCTTTGAGAGTTTGAGGTTCCAGACTTTTGTGCTTCCGTTTAGTCAAGTTGTAGATTTTTGTTATATGGAACTTTTTGTTGGGATGATGCATCATATCTTTGTGCATTCAACTGTGTCCATGCAGATTTACTTTATGTGCTAGAGTTCAAGGCTTATTAAATTTAGCACTGATCTAAAAGGATGTTAATTAAAACTTGGTGTGACCAAGAAAAAAACTTCAGCAGTTAAAACTATTATTTAGTCCTTGCAAGTTGAGGAAAAACTATGCTTCATCCTGTGAAAGTACTCCTTGACAGATTTTTTCTGTTGCCTTATGAGTCTTGATGATTGAATTTTCACAAAAGGAATTTTGCTTTTAATATTTCAGGATTCACTTGGAGGAAATTCAAAGACAATTATAATTGCAAATATCAGTCCATCCAACTGGTTAGTGAATTTGGTGCACACATATTTTTGTCTCAAGATGGTACATATCGATGACTAATTTTATAATTCTTGATTGCTGCAGCTGTTCGTTAGAGACTCTGAGCACTCTGAAGTTTGCGCAACGGGCTAAATTTATAAAAAATAACGTATGTGTTCTTTACTTGAGGCTTGTGTTTAATGAATGGCCTCTAGGAAAAGAGTGCTATCGATGCCTTTGAAATGCCTTTTTTCAAAGGCATGTTTCTTTGAAAATGTTCAAGTCCTTATATTTCCCAATCATTGCTTAAATTTTAAGTGGGCAGTTCAATATTTGGGATTTATCTGACCTATGAGATTTTTTAGTAGGTTCATTGAGTTTTTTTGTTCTTCATTATTTTTGCCGGTGCTACCAGAAAGTCATAGTGGTGTTGCTTTTCAGGCAATTATCAACGAGGATGCATCTGGGGATGTGATTGCTATGCGTATGCAAATCCAACATCTAAAGGTACAGTGGAATTGGATGACTTGTTGCTAAACACGGTCTTGCTTATTGTAATCACAATATAACTTTCACTAGTTCGCATACTTTACAGTCCCATATCTCCTAGAACATGGGTACTTTCAAACTTTTGCAATTTCTCATATATTCTCTTCTATATCTTTTTAGAAAGAGGTTTCCCGTCTAAGGAGTCTGCAAAATGGAGGAGGCGAGAACTTTGAAAGTGATGGTCTATCAACAACCTTTCCAGGGTCTCCAGGATTTTTTAAGTGGGAAGGGTTTCATGGATCATCTACTCCACTCACATCCAATAAAAGGACAACAATAGTAAGAACTGTCTTTCTTTGGCCTTTTTTCTTTGTTTGATATATTTTTCCTCATCATTTCTCATCCTTTGATTGTTCAGAAGGACTATGAAGTGGCTCTTGTTGGAGCATTTAGAAGAGAAAACGACAAAGAAATTGCATTACAGGCACTGGCTTCTGAGAGTCAGGCAGCTTTGCAACTGGTATGAGAGCAGAAAAATATTTTTGTACCCTTATCTGACCTTTTGTCTACATATACGGACAACATATATGATATGCTTCTACAAACTTTTAAACTTGCTTTTATGTCATCTTTCTTCAATCTGAGGAATGAAAAGTGACATGTTGAAAAATTTGGTTACTTCTAAAACAATTTAAGATGAAAGAGAGAAAGAATGGCCTTTTCTTTTCTTTTCTTTTTCTTTTTGCAAAATTGATTTTTCTATATAAATGTTCATCGAATATTTTATATACTTTTATGTTGGGGTCTCTTTTGGCTTTATACTGGAGCAAATATGACATTTCAGGATTTACTGATAAAGGTTATTAATTTCTGGTGGATCAGGCCAAGCAAAGAGAAGATGAAATTCAAGGCCTGAAAATGAGGTTAAGATTTCGTGAAGCCGGTCTTAAGAGGTTAGAGGCTGTTGCTGCGGGAAAAATCTCAGCTGAGACACATTTGCTGAAAGAAAAGGAAGAACATCTGAAGGAAATTGAAGTTTTAAAAACTCAGGTTGACAGGAACCCAGAAGTGACCAGATTTGCCATGGAAAATCTACAGTTGAAAGAAGAAATCAGAAGGTATGATTAATTTGGGTCCAGTGTGATATACCTATCCCAAACTTTATTAGCCTCTCTTCTCAATTTCCATGGCCTATTCTAAAATGACAAGACAAACTCGCTTTTTGCAAAAAGAATTGTTTGAGAAGGTCTGTGCAGTAAAATATCTATTGTTTTTGTATTTTTGTCTTATCATGGCTTTCATGTACTCCATCGGACAGGTTGAAGTCATTTTGTGAGGGCGGAGAACGAGAGATGATGAACGAACAAATCAGGATGTTACAAAATAAGGTGGGCAGTTGCTTGCGACAGTTTATTAGTTATCTGTGGGATTATAAGCTTATAGTTTACACCTACTGCAGTTGCTAGAAGCACTGGACTGGAAACTTATGCATGAGTCAGATGCCTCTGCAGTCCAGGTTAAATATCTCTTCTTCAAATTTAAACAAATTGCAATGTTGGGAATGTTGTCCTGTTGATCTAACTATAATATACTTGGAGACAGAAGCCCAATTCAGATGCAGCAACAGACATACTTGGTGATGAAACCCTACTTCTTTCTACGAAGGTTCGGATTTCAAATCAGTGCGCTTTCTGCTGTTTACTTTCTCGTCTCCGCTTCAAGTTTCAGATTCTCCCCATAAATTTTCATTGCAATTTCATTCAATAATAAATTGTTGTAGCTGCCTGACATTTAAGCATTCTCTCCTCGTACTTATTCTTTTTGTACAGGAAGGAGGGTCCCCATGGCTTGCATCCGTTAATGATGAAAATGAGTTCCTTCGTTTGCAGGTAGCCACTTCTAGTTTCAAGGTTCTCCATGTCATAAAAAACTGCATGATCAGAAATGAAAAAATAATGTTTGCGGAAACTATGTTTTATATCAGGCAATCCAAAACCAGGCAGAATTGGAAGCACTCCGCAAGAAACTAAATTTCTGCCTTGAGGAGAAGGAAAAGTTGGAGAGGTACTAAACAAACACACACTCTTATGAGGTTTTAACCTTTTATTTAGCAAACAGCATGCTGGTGTCAATGCCCTTCCTCATATTTTGCACTTGATTGTTCCAGGCATGTAAATGATCTGTTAAGAGAGCTTGAAGAGAATAGATCTTCGAGAGCTATTGGCGGAAACCAGCCGCTTGAGCTTCCATCTTCCTCAACTGGTGTCAACATTGTCAATTTTGATGATCAGATAGAGCTGAAAACTATGGTTGATGCTATCGCTGTTGCAAGTCAAAGGGAGGCAAAAGCTCATGAGAGTGCAATGATCCTGTCTAAAGAGAATGACGAGCTTCGGATGAAGCTGAAGGTGTTGATTGAGGATAACAACAAGCTCATTGAATTGTATGAGAAGGCAACTGCTGAAAGGAATGAATCACATTTGTGTTCTCTTGATTGTACTCACAAAGAGAGAACTGGAGTCTGCAAAAATGATGCTATCCCCGAGCCAGAAGAAGGGAAACTGATTGAGATGAAAAAGGCTGTTGAGAATCTGGAGCATCAGCTTGTGGAAATGCATGAAGAAAATGAAGAATTGATGGGTTTGTATGAAAAAGCAATGAAGGAGAGGGATGACTTCAAAAGGATGCTTTATGCAAATGAGCAGGTCAAATCTGGAACTAAAGGAGAATTTGATTGTCCGGAAAAACTTGTTGAAGTTGATGCAGGCAATAACCATCCATCAAGTCAGGTAACCATGTCTACTGAGAAAACCCATGTTGCTGGAGTGTTTGCCCCGGAAGCAAGGAGAAATTCAAAGGCAATTTATTGCACCAACAATGATAATTCAGAAGTTCTCAGGGAGGAAACAGGCGATCAAAAAGTGAATGGTGGACCTGGGGCAGATGAACCTCCAAGTAATGCCAATATCAGTATCTCCAAGGAGGAAGCTACTCAGTTAATGAAGCCTTTCATGTTTGATGGATCAGATATACTAAATGAAAATTCTGGTTTATGTGTGTTTAATGCTGAGGTCGGATCTAAACAAAGTTCTGAGGAAACAGGGGATCAAAAAGTAAATGGTGGACATGGGGCAGATGAACCTCCAAGTAATTCTAATGTCAGCATCTCCATGGAAGATGCTACTCAGTTAATGATGCCTTTCGTGTTTGATGGATCTGATATACTAAATGAAAATTCTGGTTTCTCTGTGTCAAAAGCTGAGCTTGGATCTAAACAATGCTCTGAGGTCTATCAAGCAGATTCACGTTGCTGCATGGAAATTGATCCATCAACTTTCTCTGCTGTTCATATACCACAACCACAAAAAGTAAATCTGGTCAGATTGAATCTTGCAAGTGCAGAGGAAAAGCTCAGTTTTTCTTCTAGAACTGCTGATACCCTTCACTTGGTTGAGAAATCAATCTTTCAGGCCGGTCAACTCTCGAGACAAATTGAAGAAATGGAAGCCAGCATACAAGTCGATCAGCAAAATCTTGAGTCATGCAAATGCCTTTTATCTGAAGCGCAAGAAAGAGTAGAGCTCACTGATAAGAAGTTCTCTGCTCTTAAGCATTCTCTATCAAGTTTCTCTTCATCTATGAAGTATTTTGAGCAACGAGAAGCTCGGGCCAAGGCAAGGGTTAATGCTTCAACGTCATACCTAGACCAAAAGAATAAAGAAATGGCCCGTCTTCAAGCCTGCAAGGATGACCTTGAGGTACTGCTGGGGAAGAATCAACAATCCGACGAAGAACTAAGGAGAGAGCTGGCGTGCTTAAAATCAAAACTTGAAGAAGAGAAGCAAAAACAAGAAAACGAAAAGGTTCTTCTTGCCATAGATAACGTTGAGAAAGTTGATCTCGCAAAGAGGAACTGGGGTAGTAAAGCCACAGATTTACTCCATTCCGAGGAAGAAAAAACCAAGCTACAAACTGAGATTAACTGCTGCCGAGAAAGACTCGGGGACATAAAGAAGGAATATGTGGAATTGAGCGGGAAGCATGGGAAGGTTGATGACGAGATCCGAGCTGTGCGAATGGAAATAACCAAAGCTTCAAGGGCGGTGGAGGAGACGGAAATTGCACTTCATGGTGTCATCAAGGAGAGAGAGAGTTTGTCAGAGACTATAGAGTATGCGCAGCAAGAAACTCAGAGTCTGATTCTTTCCTACCACCAACATGTATGTGAAATAGATTTGAGGGAAAAAGAAGTAGAGATTTTGCAAGAGGAAATGCACGAGAGTCTCAGAAGACTAGAAGAACTCAAGGAAATTAGAGCCACGAGTTCACAGCGAAACGTGCAGTTGCTAGGGGAGATTAACGGGCCTTCCTGTTTATCAGGGAAGATGCAATTGGAGCTTCGAAATGCCATGGCATTGATTCAGGAGGCAAAATCATTGCTTTAGTTCCACCCTGGAAATCACGGAGTCTGATAAATTGTTCTGTTCTTGAAATTACTTCCTTGTATATCCACTCCCTTTGTCACGTTGGTTGATCTTTCTGACAATGGAATTCCACCGTGGGAATATAATCTTAGTGCACCGTTTTCAAAGTCTAGAGAAAACATCAATACCTTCTGACATGTTTTCCCGCTTGCGACTATATTATTGTGAGAAGGCAAGGCCAACATCGAACTTCATTCTAGTAGGTGTCATCATGGGTTTGAGTCGAGTCGAGTCAAGGCAAAAATCATCTGGAGTATTTGGACTGCCCCACGGACCTCTTGCCCTATTAATTATTTATCCTAAGGATATTTTTATCCAGGAGAGAACTCTTCCTCAATGATTCGACATCACCAGCTTGCCAGGCCCATGAAGATACTACTAATGGATGTAAATTACCAATACGGTTTCAAGTTTATTAACTTTTAATGGTTTAAAATTAGTTTTTATAATAAAGTGCTATCTAAGAAGCACCGATATTCTCCGGAAGTCTTCGTGTCCGACACTCCAACACGCTTTGACACGCCATCAACGAGTGTTGGAAAATCCGACATGTGGTCAACTCTTCCTGACATGTGAGTCTGAAATTTCGACACATGACTCCGACACGCACGGGGTCAATTTTAAAAAATTTAATACTTGAGGGGTCAAAATATAAATATATAAAAAAAATAATGAAAATAGCAAAAATAAAGAGGAAAGAGGAAAATTTTCACTCTCAAGCTTTTCACTTATAAGTTTGGACCTTCCCGTGAGTGACATGGAACGCCCTCTTCTCGCCAACGTCGCCCATTTGCCCCGCAAGCGTCGCTTGCGAGTTTTCTTTTTGGTCACTTTTCCATGGCGAATTTAGTTATTTCCTTTTCTTTTGGTCGTATTTTGAGAGTTCTTATCCTAGATTTTCATTTTTCTTGAACCTTGTTTTGTAGAGGAGCAAACTCTCCGAACTCAGTCTGGGACTATAAGAAATCTCATTAATTTCCGACAAATGTAAGACAATAGGACATGTTTCCTTCAAATTTACTCTTTTGTGTTTGTAATTTTTGAATTTCTCATTTAACCTTTCTCAAATTAAAATAATAAATGATATTAACAAATGTTGAACTAATATTTTTAGTATAAATTAATTATATGCTTTCTTTATTATTATTTATTTATTTTTGCATATATATAAAAACATATATTTAATACATAATATGTCGGAACGTATCATAATTTTCTATTTTTTTTAGAAATAACGTGTCGGTGTATTGTGTCATGTCACATGTCCGTGTAAGTGTTACATAGGGTGCTACAACAAGTGAAAAAAAAAAACTAATTACATATTGATAGAGAATTGACATTTTGAATAAAGTCATTAACCAACATTAAACCTTTTACTTCTCATTTGCAAAATTACCAACAATCAACAATAGCTAAAAAGTTTTTACCAAAAATAAAATAAAAACTATAGCTCAAAAGTTTCTAATGTCTAATAGGTGTAAATTATTGTTAAACTTGGAAAGTTACCAAATAGATAGAGAAATTCTAGTTAGGTAATATATCGCAAGAAGTAGAAAGGAGGTGACCCTTTCCCATAGTTAGAATTTGTAAATCACTCGAAGCGTGATCAATTGACGGTTGAAGAAAGCTATTTTGGTGAAGTCAGGAATGATTCTATCCTTATAAGTGACTGCAGGTCATAGACAGAATGTACATAGACGCCAAAATGCACGCCCCCGGCACCCCCTCTGCATGCGAGCACTCGCAGTGATGATGAAGAGTTCGTATAATTTGTGAATGATACATCTTCGATCTTCAATTGTATCGTGAAGATGAAATGCTTCACAATATCGGAAGATACAAACGGCACATGCTTTACACAAGGCATTTTGGGTGAACACAATTTTTTTCTGCGATATCAATGGACATATCTTAGGATGCTCATTTGCCCACCATTGGGATTGGCTCGGCACAGAGATTACCAAAAGAAAGCTTGTTGCGTACTGGAGTTCGTGAAATAGTCATTGTAATTAAGATAGCTCCATAGCTTAGAGAGCCCGAACTTCCCGTGTTTGGCTGACCTAAGATATATAAGGTGTAATTCCTTCAGGTTTTTCTCAAAAGTTTCCTTTGTAGCACGCACCTGTAAAAGCAAACACCCAATAAAAGGTGAAAAGAAAATCAACAAACAAGATCATCATCTAAAAATTCATCATCACAGACAAGGATGCTTATACTCATACAGATGCAGTTCATTCAAAAGCACACATGCAGGATCTTATAGAGGGAATATAGGAGATTAACTCCTTTTATCTAACAGGGAGCATTACCTGGGAAAAATTAATGATAGGTTCATTAACTGATAGGTCTCCTTGTCCTCCCGTACTCCATGCACCCCCGTATATGGTACCCCGAAAGTCCACAGCACACTGTAAAATATTTCGTATTATGCCACCAATATCCCGTGTCTCTTCAGATAGAAAACAGCTGCAGAAAGATCACATTCATTGTTATAATTAAAAAAATAGTCACGTCTTCCCATGGCCACCGCAGTAGATATTTGCATATGGACAGATTAAAAGAGAGAGAGAGAGAAAGATTAAAAAGGAAGAGTGCTGTTGTAAATCAGTAGAACGAGTATCAATCTCGCCATTTCAACTGCCATGATAGCTAGGCATCAACTATTAATTCAACTCAGCGATTTCATTTTTATTCGATTTGACATCAGTGGCCTATACCAGGTGGATGAAACAACCAAACATCACTTTGGACCTAATGATATTACCGCAAATGTTAGGCAGTCTGGTTACTGCTTGTAAGCTAAGCAAAAAGAAATCAGTGTAGTATTTGTATTTCATTCCCTTCCTAAACCCTGCAAGGCTCAACTAGCATGATTGGAATGAGGTCAACAATGACCAATTATGACGATCTTTCAGAAGTAAAAGTCTAATAACATCGAACCAAAGTGAAATGCAAACTCACATGTCAAGTGATTCGGCAAGATATTCCATATGCACTGATTCAAGATCCATCATATCTTTGACCTACATCGACCATGGGAAATTTCAAGCTAACGAAAATAACACAGATAGGAAGTAATTTGAGAGAAAGAGGCAGATAAAGTAGATATGCATGTTCATTGATGCTGACATGCGTAATCTACATGACAAAGATGCATGCTCAGCAACTCTTCCATGTACAGCTCAGTTTCTGCAGGTCATAAAAAATCAAGAGGATTGATGGCATAAGGGAAAAAAGATAACACATTCACTAAAAGGGTAGATGCCTTTGCAAATCTCTCACAAAAGCTAAGTGAAAAATTAGAGTTGCAAACTTAACATACACCAAGCAATCTAAACACAAACACAGGTACAATGAAATAAGACATCAGCTGCAGGTCCAGGCTACAAAACATCATTGCTAATCTTTCTCACTCAAAGAGGAGAAAGACAGGGTTACAACATACAAGACCACTTTCTCATGCTTCATATCAAGAGGTTCCCCAGTACTCTTAGATTCCATTATTTGATATCTATTATAAAGGAAAAACTTAGATTCCGCCACTCAGCCATCCATTAAACATGTACGGGAAAAATTCAGAAAAAGATTGGACAGAAACATGCCAAAGAATAACATCTTAAATATCAGTTGGGCCGCACAAAGCAAACTTCAGCATAGGATCCCCATCCACCAGCTGGACAGAGATATGATGAATTAAAAATTATTTCTCAAAAATTTGCAGCAAAAAATGCACTTCTTGGAATATTAGTGCGGACCTTGTGTTGAAGGGAATGGAGAAAACCAGACCATGAAACATGAGATAACTGGGACTGCACATATTGTTGTAACATGGATAGGAAATGATTTAACTGGTGCCTGTTATCACAGAGAGAAGAAAACTCCCTTTATGAGTTTCAAACAGAGAACTTCCACAACATGAGGCATTCTATCAAATAGAAAATGACGCCACTAATAGACTTACAAACAAAAATTAACAAGCGAGAGATCTAAATTGTAATTATTGCAATTATGAAGCCTCTTAAAACATGAATATGTTGTGACCGACTTCTATATCATCATGCATCATCTGCAATAATGAGATGTTTCCTCAATTGTCAATCTCAATGAAGTAT
Source organism: Eucalyptus grandis (assembly GCF_016545825.1). Classification (NCBI taxonomy): domain Eukaryota; kingdom Viridiplantae; phylum Streptophyta; class Magnoliopsida; order Myrtales; family Myrtaceae; genus Eucalyptus; species Eucalyptus grandis. The sequence goes on along the minus strand of NC_052613.1, from coordinate 55,705,266 downwards.
GGTAACGGTTGAATATGATTACCTAGAGATCAGAAATGAGGTCTTGTATATACTCAGGTAGAAATGCTGTTAGACAGCATTTGTTTTTCCAGACAACGTAAAACAAAGAAATAAACAGTGATCAAATCTTTCCACCAAATACAAGGTGGGTGCAGCTATCTCTAAGCATTAATCAACCACATAACAGGAGGATGCAGAATTAGAAACCCATGGTGCATAATTTGCACCAGAATGCCAGATCAGATCATTCCCAGAGGTAAGAGACCTTGGAAGCAAACTCAATGAATTGGCCTCAAAGCGTCTATCTCGCTGGGCATACTAACTAAATCCACCCCTGGTATTACTTAAATTTTAATTTTCTCGGCCTCAGAAATAGGTGTCATTGGAAGACTACTGAACTTATCAGATGGGTTAAAGGAGAACAAAAAGAGAAATTTTTCGTGCCTATTAAAAATCCTGTTCAAGTAGGAGATCCGACATCAATCTTGTCGCAATCAATTTCCTGATATCCTGAAAAGGCCCATGCCTATTAAACAATACAGTTAATGGTGTACTATCTTTTCGGGCATCTGAAACTAACAGAAGACTGTGCATCTGAAAGAATCGCATGAAATCAGTGAAGGTGAGTAGCTCGATTGGTTTTGATAAGATAAAAGAAACTCATCAACAGTGACAGCCAGTTAGTGTATCAGTTTTCTTACAAGAAACTTCCAAAAGGCCGAAGTGTTTCATTTGCTCTATATCTTAAAGAAAATGAAAATAGAGGACATGCCAGAGGGCATACAGGGAAATGCTTTTGTTCACCTCGCTAAACACAACAACTTGGCAAACTGATTGTAATGAAAGATGCATAAAAAAATAGTGTAGGTTACCTCATATTCATCAAGATAGTAAGACGATTAACTTCCCCAGCTTGCAGTTCACATTTACCACTTTGACTGATATGCTTTGCACCCTATTAAAATTTCAAAAACAAATCATATTGAGTGATCTTCACAAAATCTTTAATTCCTAGACCCTTTAACAATCATATCTCAACTTTAGCAACAAGAATGACTACCACAAAAACTCAAACTGCTTCTGTTGCCTCCATTAAAACTAATAGATAGTTAGCTCCTTTTTCAATAACATTGCATTCTTATTTTGGAGTAGTGAAGAAAATTTATGAGTTTGAACAAACAATAGAAGGTAGATATGGAGAAGTAAAAGGCAGACATGAACTGCATATCACTAAAACATAGAGCTATATTGCATATTATAGAGTTGATCAATAAGGCACTTTTATGAGGTTCCAGCAATTTCAAAAATTCTAATTTTACAATTGGAAGCACAGGAAAAAGAAGAGAGTGCAAAAGGCTAAAATCTGGGCCAAAACACGAATACTATCAGTGAAATGTATGAGAGGCAGGTCAATTCTCCTAGAACTACATAGCCAAAAAAATGATCCTCCTAGAACAGTTTATTCTGCCTAAAGCTCAACCAATCAACAGTTCAGTTTGTGAATTAATTATTGTAGTGTCAATTGCATTTCCATGAATACAGCAGAAGAAGCACTCAGTACAATCTTTTACACATGGAAAGAGACTCAAACACAGAAGCCAAAGCCAATAACAAATACCTTCAACAAGCACCACACATTACTTAATGAGAATGCAGCAAGCTTCACTTTTATTAGAAAATTGAATATCTGAGCATATATATTCAATGCGGCAGGCGTCAAAATGATGCTGACGGGCCAATCCACACGATATCCTAATCCCAAAAAGTCAAAAGAATGGACTCCTGTGATAGTTGATAACCCAAGGTTAGTCAAGTTTCACAAAGTTACTTTACTGCATCCAGATGAAAGAACAGAAAAGTTCACTGTTGATGAAATAGGAATGAGTTGCTTATTAGATACAACAAAAAGATACCAATTGCAGTTGACTGAGGCAATCTGTCATTTTCTTTACTATAAACGAATAACCTATCTTTATTGTTGTCTCCTTCACATGAAGACCTCTGAATTGACATCTCAAGAAGCTCTTGAACATCTGAAACGCTTTGACCTATGCCAGTAGAGAACGGCTTCTGCAGTCAAAAAAAAAAAAAAAAAAAAAAAAAAGAACGAAGAAATTGAATAAAAGACAATCACAAAATTTCAGCAATAAAGAAAAAAAATATTATCATTTAAATTCTCGGAAAGAAGTACATGTTGCCAAAGTGACATGATGAAAAGATCTGCCCAATCTGCTCTTTCCATGAAATGATAGCGCCGTAAAGAAATCAAATGTTCATGCAAGTCAAAACCTTCTTCAAGCAGCTTGATTGTTAATCTGCTTACATACCTGTATCTAACGTCATTGAGGAAAGCAGAACCTACATGCAAACCAGAACAATCGAGAAAATATGGAACTTTACAGGCATTCACTTCCATGTACCAGGAAAAAATATTGTGTTCCCACGATTAAGATTGACAAGAGTTGTAATATGTTACTACAAAGTATAAATCAAAATGTGGCGAAAATATTCCAGACTACTGCCTCAAATTTCTTCAAACCGGTGATTCCAACTACTTTCTACAGGATCATGTCAAACATAATTTCTGGTTGCTTGGTGGATTCATTAATAAAATTGATCTAAAATACTAAATCAGGAGGGTGTCAGCATTAACGTCATTTATTGTTCCATCTTCCAGTGCGGCAAATTTGGCCACACAGAGTTCCAACAAGGGATCAGGCATCTATTGTTTGTTAAACAGATCATTAATTTATTTCATGCATCTGGGCAAATTTTAAGTTTCTTACAAAACATATCAAATTCCAGGAAACTTAAAACACGACACAACCATACAAATTAAGATATACTCAACGGGTGAGAAAGAATGTGAATAGTGGAGCACTTTTACCGTGGAATGAAAACTCCAGATAGTTGGAAACTCAAAACAAAGAGAAATCAATATCCCCTAGCAAGCATAGAAAAAAGGATACTGGAGCAAGATTTCCTGCAATATGCATTTTTCAATGACCATCTCAAGTGGTATTTTGAAATTGGCAGACAAATGTTCTCCTTGGTCTCTGACACCAGTAGTGCCATTGTTTCCGCAACTGCCCAGCATAGTCTCCCAACTACTTCCACCCGAAACATTCGTCAAAACCGCATGATGATATTGGCCCTTTGAAACCAGAGGTGAGGATATGGATGACCCTTTCTTATTAGTAATGGCTAAGCTATCAAGACCATGCTCTTCTTCACCATGGTGATGCTTCTTAATACCAATTGTTGAAGCACTAAAATTCCTGAAAAATGGTGGCTCAGAACCACATTGATGTCTAGAAATGGTGTCTAACTTCTCAAGACATACTTTAAAAGGGTCTTCTACTGAAGTGAAGTCAAAGCAAGGCAATGATTGTCCACCATATATGCTGTCCTTCATTCCAGACTTATTTTTCGAGGGAGTATGGGTCAGCACAGGATTCATGCTGAAAAAATTACGATGACTGATACTGTCTAAAGGCTGCAGCATGCATAGTATGGAAGAAGAATGAGTCCCAATGCCATTCTCTTCCGTGCATAAGGTTCTGTCAGTTAAACCAGTGTTGATGGCAACATTTCCTGTGAAAACTTCTGCAAATTCCAACCTTCTTTTGCTTAAACCTACAAAACAGCCTGGTGCATTTAATCTATCTTCCTGCGGATATCCTTGATGAATGACACTAGGATGCTCTAAAACGCCACTAACTGAAAAATCACCCTCAGGTGGAGAATATGTGATCTGATCTGGACATAAATTTGACCGATCACAGTCCCCAAACTCAACACGATATGATTTACTAATTGAAGAGACAACACCCAATGGCAGATCTGCTTCTTGAAAATCTCTTCCCAAATCAATCTTCTTATCATTAGGATCTTTGTTTTCCCGCAGTGAACTAGCAGTTAGAGTACTTGACAAGAATCTTAGAGCAGATAAATACTTTTGTTCAGAATGAGATGCATTATTTGGCTGTTCAATCAGCTCCTCACTCTCAGACATCTCTTCCGAGCTATCTGAAGATAAGCAATCAAGTGACTCACATACCTCCTCATCGGAATTGTTGTGGCGATTAACTCTGCAAGAAGAAATCGAAACACAACAAAGAAAATATAACATTTGAATGGAAAACGGATAGGAGAAATATCTAGAAGCTGATGAACCAAAAAAGGAAGAGTGGATTCTAGAATTTACTTTTGCACCAAATGAGAAGGAGTGTGTTCTTAAAGTATAATTATAGACATCAGTCAGTAGTTAGTAGGTGGTCATAAATAAGGAAATTGGTGTCTCTCATGCTCTATATACAGAGTCATCTTATGTACTATCTCATTAAACTATTGAGTAAAATTGTAGCTTTTGGGTATTTTCTCTCTTCCTCTCTCTTGACACTAGAACATTTACACATGTTATGAGATAACCATGTAATAAATCATAAGTGGCAGAAATTCCAGAGACGAATATGGTTCTCAACATGCCATGCAATCTCAGATGGACACACCCTTAAAACACAATCTCACATTGCTTGAGAGACCTTAAAATCAAAAGAAGCTTATTTGTTTCCATAAAGATTTGAGTTTTACTAAGCTGGAGCTCAAGTCAACGGGTAAAGCCTCTGTGAAGTTAAACTCCAATTGTCACTCTAGAAAATACAAAGCAAATTGTATACTAATTTCAACATACATGATTCAAGAATTATTATGGTGGAATACTCCACCAATATTTATAAGCCAAAGCCTTCTCTTCAAGAAGTAATTTCAAGTTTACAAGTGAGAAGTTGGGCAATGAGGAAAGAACTGAAATTAACAGGCTTATATGTGTACTGGCCTTCCCTACTCCTGCTTCCAACGAAAGGCACAGAAGCACATGCATATGCCATGAAACACCCATAGAGAGATCACATGTGCACAGAGAGAGAGAGAGAGAGAGAGAGAGAGATTACAGAGCCAATCCCTCTTCGACTGGTATGGCAGGAGCTCCAGAGCTGTTGTTCAGCAACAGTGAAACCGCAGCATTTGAATTTGCCCAACTGCTTAAAGAGACAAAAGGTACAGTGTTGAATGCAGCAACCTGGAAAGACCAAGCCAACATGCTTAAGAAACATTGGGCTCGTTTCCAATGTCTTAAACTTTTAAAGAAATGGATATAACACCGCTACAATGAAACAAAGTTCCCAAACATCGATATCTATATCTACACCACGCAACAAGCAAAAGGATACTAGACAAGTTTCAAAGTTCAGGTCTCATAGTTCCTCTTTTCACTAAGTTAATATACAAGCATGAACATAGGTGTAACTTTGCTCATACCTTAACTGAGCTATCCTTAGAAAACAGCAATTATAAGAAAAATGCTCAAATAGACCGTACATAAGTCAGTTACACAGCTTTACCTGCTTATAACTGACTTGTAACTTTGTCAAGAATTTCTCAAGTTTTTCATGCATCCCGATGTAATAACTGTTCCTCACATTCACAAGATCCTCTATGTTTTCTTTGTCGAAGGTCAGAGCAGATGCATGGGATGAATGGCTGCTCGAAAAATCTTTCCAATTGGGCAAAAATTCCTCAAAGGTGTAGCTTCCAGGAGAAACATAATTACATAATTCAAATAGTTTCATTACAACTTGAAGCTGCTGCCCAGCTCGAACAAGTGGAACCAATGATTTCCTTAAAAAATAAGGAACAGCAACTTTTTCTTGCACCTGTAGAGCACCGCTGTAAATCACTATCAAAAGCCAGAGCACACTAACCACAAAGGCATACAAATCAATGTTCGAATTTGAAGCCTTATAGATGCCGAGGGATTACCTGTATACAAGCCACATGTGTATCGCCAGCCTTACATGGTGGATGTAATGCAGGATCAGATACATATTCCACAACAAACTCCTTGAAAGGGTCATTAATTTCTGCTTGGTAAATCCATGATCTGACAAACCCAAGGTACGGAGCACAAGAACGTACAAATAGAAACTTAAGTAACATATAATGAGCAGGATCCGCAACCTACAATAAAGAACTAATCTCTTAGATATGCTCACTCACAGAGGCAAAAGTACAATATCAAAGAGAGACTGAAAATTCAAAAAATCCTATATTTTGGAGAACAGTGGAGCATGTACTCCTCCGATATAATTTATTCCATATGATTGCATTGCCTGGTGATCGATAAACTAAGGGAAGTGAAGCAGCAAAAGAAAGTAAATCTAAGAAGATTGACAAAGCATCAGTAAGAGAACAGGTACTCCCGGCAAGGATGAGAGAGCTTACAGCCAATAGGGATCAGCTAATAGCAACTACATTCCTATTAGGAGATGATCATAAAATCATTTAATAATTTCAAAACTGGATAAAATGAAATGGACAACAGATACAGGTAAAAACAAGGATATAAGGTTCATGACTAAGGACAATGTGGCCAACGTTAGATTCTGTCACTATGAGCTAGAGAGAAATACAACAATATGTGCCACAACTGCATATTCAGGGGGAATGGCAGGAATAATAGGAATTAAACATGTTTTCTTTTTGGCATCCTTCTATCTATATTGGGTTTCTGCTTTATTATGGACCCTCACAGTGCTAAAAATGCTTATCCTTGCTTATTGAAGCAGATTGCTTGAGTCATTCAAAAGACCCTCAATATGTGTAGTATGAGAAGATGATGCAAGAGCACCACACATTGGCATGACCATACCTGCAACTGTTCGTGCAAATAAGAAAGCAGTTCACCACCTCTGGGGAACTTGCGAAATTCTGCTGTTGTTTTAGTCAGTAGATCTTCAAGGGGCAATTCTGAGAAGTAAAGAGCAACATTGTGCAGCTTACATATATTTCCAAGAGCTTCTATTCTAGTCCTCAGTTCCTTTGTGTGACAATGCACCTCCAACAGTGAGATATCCGACAGCACCACATTTGTCAGACATCCCACTCCAGAAGATACATCTGCAGGAAACTGAGCATCCTCAGTTGACCGCCTCAAATGTATTGAGGCACATAAAGTGTCCAAAGAGCACGTGTATCCCTCTAAGATTTTTCCTAAGGCCACTGCGAATGCCTGATTTACAAGACTTCCCTGAAGATGCTCCACCTTCTCAACGTCGATATGGCATTTATCTTGGCCCTCCAATTCTCCTTCAATTTCACCCCTAATTCTTGTCGGCTCAATATCCGGTTGCAAATTCGCAAAATACTCCACGAACTCCCTGAGGAGGAAAACCAGACAGCCCGAATGACCGATCGATTTCAGAATCATCCCCAGTGAATGAGTGCTCGAAGTCCGGCTCCAGAGACTGGTAATCCGGTGGAAGGACCGGTCGGCTGGATCGGAACAAAAGGAAGCCGATAGCTTCTCGATACTGACGACCGCCGATTGCACCCCTTGCAGCGCATTCATCGCCAGCCGCACCAAACTCGCCTCCTGTCGAAAAGCGTCTCAACGACACGTTCCGAAGAATGCACTTCAATTTAAAAAAAAAAAAAAAGAGGTGAAAAGATCGGGACAGGTGAACTCACGGAGACGGTTTTGACATCGAAGAGGCTGCGGCGAGGGGAGCCATCGCCGGCGCGAGAGTGAAGATTGCGCCCGCTCTGCGAAGGGATGGATTCCCAGGTCCTCGGAGGAAGCCACGGATCTTCTACTCTGAGCTTCTCGTACAGCGAGGCCAAGCTCGCGTCCACGGCCATTTCCGAAAGAGTTCGCCGCCGACTGCGATGCTCCGACGCCCGCGGATCGGATTTCTTCACTCAATCGGCGTCCGGTTCGCCGGCGAGGACGCCGTGCGCATGCTTCCGACCGGCGAGAGCCGCTTACTTCTCCGAGTTCGTGTTCGGATTCGGATGAGGAATGCAAGGAGATCGAGGTCGATGGAGACGAAGGAATTCAGGAAGATGGAGGCAAAAGTTTTTTGAAAAGGAAGTGAGGTTTTTGATGGCGATGAAACTTCGCAGTTTTTTTTTTAGAGCCGGGAAATAAGAAATTGAATTAGCAAAGGGAAATCCGGGTAAAAGGGAAAAAGTAAAAAGCAAAACGAAAGAAAGAGATTTTCGTAATTCTGGAAAATCCAAAATTCCACGTGGCGTGTGAAATTGAGAGCTACGTTTACTTACTTCCAAAGATGTCCTTAACAAAAAATTATAACAAATGTGAATAAAAAAAATAGGAACATTCCATATTCATCCAAAAAATTGGAGAAAATTGTGAAATTATCTTGATAGAGATTTCTCGTAATTTTCACTCCCATCTCCAATAATCATTCTATTATTAAATATATATATATATATATATAATTTCCTCCTCTAAACATTAATTCTTTGAACGACTTACAGTTAATCATTTCATCCTCTAATCTTTAGAAATATAATTCCACATATTTGATATGTTTATGTGTTGACCTCTCCTTGTATTTTCCGGACCTAAATAGCCCCATCGACAAACGATGTTTATACTCTCTTCTAAGGAAACTTGATGAGCAAGTATAAAGTTTCGTCATATAACTACTATGTCAAGCAAAACAGTAGTGGTCAAGATTTGAAATACTTGGGTCCCAAGATAGGAAATATATATTTGTGGAAACTTAGTACAGAATCTATGAAACCTTATTGCTAATATAAAAGCATATTCAAGCTTTAGAAAGTTGGATGACTTAGCGATGTGCGTTAATCCCCAATCTATTCTTCTATGCTTTAAAGTCATGGAATGGTGCAGCCATTGTTCAAGCTATGTCGACCCAAATTATACCGTCACCAAGAGCATGAAGCATGTACTTCGGTGAGTCTAATCTTCACGTTCGTATCTTTAATGCATGGAGATCTTTACACCTTATGATCCTTCACTCGAATCGCGATTGTATATTTTCCTGTCAACATTGATAGAGACACCCAATATCTAATAATGGCTAGAGGCCTGATCAGCCATTATCAACCCCATAGTTTTCTCTCTGTCTTCGATCGATACAGCATTCAAGCAGACCTTGTGTCTTGTTTTTTTTGCTAAGGTAGTTGCATCACCGTTTCAGGGAGTGTCCGTACTGTGGAAAGATTCTACCTGATTGCAAGATTGAAGTTCCCAACATAAACAAGAGGAGATCCAGAACGATCGGGGATAAAAACAAGCGAACTCGCAAGCCAAACCTTCGCCAGATTAATGCTGACAGGGGATCCTAGCCCCAGAGGAAGGGGAAAATAAGAAAAATCCATTCTTGATCCCATCGAGCGATGAGATTTTTGTGAATATGTTGATTTTAACAAAATTTCGGCCTTCGAGTACTCGTTCTTTCTTTGTAAAAACTTGGCACTTTTTAAGTGAATAAAGACTCTCTTATTGATGTAATTTATAAAAAAAAAAAAAAAATTGATTCGGGTAGATTTTTTTTTTTTTGAGAGAATACATCCAGCCAGTTGAACGGACAATATTTTTTGTTAACTAGTATGTACAACTTGTTATTATTGCAGTACATTTGTATTTTGATGATAATTTTTTTTTTCATTGAGGATTCTATAAAAATTCTTATGTATTTAGAATTGACAAAAAAAAATGTGTTTGCAATTGGGTTGTCTTATAATGTCATCACAATTGTCATAATTTATTGCCAATAAATAATTATACTATGTAATCAAGACAAAGACAGTATTATATGTAATAATGTTTTAGGGAGCATTATGTTTAGAATTTTTTATGTACTTATCTTTGTTATATTTTTAACTTCATTCAATGATGGCATGAAAAGTAATTAAAAATTGGACTATTAGATTCATTTTTAAAATGAAGAAAAGAAGTTAACGTATGCAAACTACAATCTAATGACGCATATTAAAATTATAATTAAACAAAACACATAATAAAACTAGTAGATGATTCTTTGTACTTTTACTTGTGCTTGGGTTATATTTTAAATAATAGCTTTTTAGTATAATAATTAGTTAGTTATCTACTAAATAAACTATTTTTTTGGAAAAGAGGGACAACAATTTTGTTTCAAATGGAGAACGAAAAGGAAAAAAAAACAACAATAATCTTAATTCAAGGAAAGAAATCAACTTAAGTCAACAATGAGACCCACAAGAAATGATGTAATCAATTTAATGTGATGGGAGATGTCATGAGCCAATAAAAGGTGAAAATAGCGAGGGCCATACGTATTGTGGAAACTTAGAGCAAAATCTGTGAATACCTAATTGGTAATATGAAAATATATTAAAGCTTTAAATGGATACATGATTTATATATGTTAATCTTGTCTTTGTTCTACACTTCGAAGTCATGGAATGGTGCAGCCATTGCTCATGCTACGTTGACCCGAATCATATTGTAACCAAGAGCATGAAGCATATCCTCCGGTGAGTCTAATCTTCACATTCATATTTTTTAAGGCAAAGATCTCCACATCTTCTAATCCTTCACTCAAAATCGCGATTTTTTTTTTAGTTTTTCTGTCGACGTCGATGGAGACATCAACTCCGATATCTAATGATGGCTAGAAGCCCGATCGAGCATTATCAGCCCACCATTTTCTCTCCATCTTCAATCGATGCATCACTCAAACAGAACCTTGACTTGTTTTTCTCGCTGAGGGAGTTGCATTATCGTTGCAGGGAGTGCTCGCACTGTGGAAAGATTCTACCCGATTGCGAGATTGAAGTTCCCGGCATAAGCAAGAGGAGATCCAAAACGCTCGGGAAGAAAAACAGGCGAACTCGCAAGTCAAACCTCCGCGAGATTGATACTGACGAAGCTAGAGCCCCGAAGGAAGGGGAAAGTACCGAAATCCATTCTTGATCCCATCGAGCGATGAGATCTTCATGAATACGTAGGTTCGACAAAATTTCGGCCTTCAAGTGCTCGTTCTTTCGCAGTAAAAACCTTGCGTCGTATCCGAAATGTAGTTATATTCCAATCATCGTCTTCTTGCATGCAGAAGTAAAAGCTATCTCATTATTCCAATTCCGAATATCAAGTGATACAAAGTGCAAAAACAAATTTACCAGGAAAGGCATAACAAGAAGCCTGAATGGGGCTGTGTTTTTACATGGATCGGTGTTCTATCATCGGCATCCGTCTCAAATTTCCATGAGCGTTCGCATGAGACCAGCGAAAAGCCACAAGTCATCCAAACATATTCCCATATTAAGAGAGAGAGAGAGAGAGAGAGAGAGAGAGAGAGAGAGAGAGAGAATAGAAGGGATAAGGAGGATGGGAAAATTACCACCAAAAAAAAAAAAAAAAAAAAAAAAAAAGGGCATAGAACTCATTTTTTCACCAGTGAACATGTACCCCTATCTTTGCAAATACCATTTACATACCTCTAATCATAACCCCATATTAAAAAGATTATATCTTCCCTCATTTTAGCACTTAGGATTTTTGGCTATTTGGTTTTCACTTGATTTCAAGTGTTCTGCACAGATGCTAGAATTTAGGAATGAACATTCTATTAAAATAAAAATGACGTTTTTGTAAATATAGAGGCACCGGGATAATTGATACGAAAGTGCAATGCGATCCCTAAAAGTAAAGTTCGGTTATGGATATGGTATTTTCAAAACTAGAGGCATGTGAGTGGTCATAGACAAATATTTTCTACAGAAACAAAAAGAAAGGAAGGGAATCCTGGTAGTCAACTTCGCTAAAGAGCTATGTTTGACGTTTGCCATCGAAGACAATTTACAAGGGTGAAAAAGAGTGGCTAATGCGACCGAGGTTCCTGGGTAACAGATCCGCATAGATAGATATTCACAGGTCTTTACACCAAGAAAATGCATACCACCACTCGGAAGAGAACACAGATGGCCAACGTGACAGAGCTCCCAAGTGACGAAGGGGATCTCTCCAAGCCTCCAAGACTGAAGAGTTGGTCAGTTCATCTGTTCACCATAGTTTCCCTCACAGGTTGTGGTTCCAAGCTTGAAGAACCAAATGGTGTGGCAGCCAACTTTTCCATTGTACACCAAAATTGCTCCTATGCAGAATAGGAAGCTCTGAATTCGAGTAGTAGAAATGTTGCATGAGCAGCTGACGGTTTTCCCAGCTCAACATAATCTCCGGATGTGAACTGTAGCTGCCACGATTGTTTGTTTATATTGCCTGCATGAAAGTGCATAGTCGCATCGAGTTAATTTTTTGTGTCTGCACATGCAGATCTAAGACAATGTGGGAGTTTGAGACGCGTAAAACATTGGCATCTCGAACATGGCCCAAAAGTATAAGCCATGATGACCTACGCGATCCTTGTGCTTAAAGTCTTTTTCAAGTTTTTTCCTTAATGTCCACAGCGTCCTTGAACTTAGCACAAGTAATACTTACCCAGGTCAACTGCGCATAAGAAGCCCGCAAAGCGAACCCGCAACCCCACGCTTTCTTCCCTGCAAAATTAGAAAATGGTCAGATCTCAGCCATCTCCCTCATTCATCTTCAGCATAAACAGATCACCTTATCAGTATTAAATAGGTCTTCTGCCATGGCTTCCATTTGTTTCCTCTTCTTTTCTTCCCTGACTGATTCCTCCAGTTGCTCATTTCTGTAGTCTGATTCCCTACACAAAGTATTAATCATGTGAAGATTAATCTAACCAAAGCCTTATCAAGGGAAGAGGCTAAAACGAATTAAGGACAACAAACTTACTTGTAAGGAAATTTTGAAAATGGAACAAGATTGGTGAAGCTATTCCCTGATGGAGTATTTTTCTAGAATTGAATTGCAACACAAAATTAGGCACGTGTATACCCAAAATTCAGCCAATCGAATCTGCCACAAAATGCCATTATATATGCCTAACTGGCAACTTCCTGCAGGAAGGAAAAAAATACTACCAGCAACTACAGATATTGTCCTTTTCATAAGGAGAGAAGGCCAACAAACTTTTATTCCATCAGATTGTAATTAAGATCACTAACAAATAGAACACAATGGACATAAATGGCAAGAAATACATACACCACTTAGGATCTCTGCTTTCTGGGACTGGCAACCATACCTAACTTGAAAATTAAGTAGCGGAGGCATAAATGAATCAGAGAACCAATACCTTTTTAAAGCGTTTAAAGTTGACTCCAGAGCTATCAGCAGAGCTCATTGCAGATAAAGTAGGGCGCCTCGCTATTAAATTCTGGCTGTAGATAATATCTGAAGATCCTTCAGCAGACTCATCGGTTCTGTCACTTTTGATCAAAATGTCATTGCAGATGTACTTATTGCTCATAGCATAGTTATTTTCTGATTGAACTACAACAAAATCTGTGGAAGCTTTTTTTGAATCTTCAGTCATGGTTAGCTTTTCTAGATGAACAGGGGAAGTTGCACGCTTTGATGTGGCAGTTCTGTCACTTCTAACCACAATGTCATCGCAGCTGTACTTGTTGCTCACGGCAAGGTCATTTTCTGAGTCAGCTACAACACCATTTCGGGAAGCTTTTCCTGAATGGTTAGGCACGGTGGGTTTTTCTAGATGAACAGGAGAATCTGCATGCATCGATGTCGCAGTTTCATCTTCTGCTTCTGAGTCAGCTACCACTGTCTCATCCGTAGAGCAGGAAGACGAAACGATTACTGGAAAAAAGTATGGAATTGATTATTAATGCATACTCTGACTAAAAATTGGCAAAGAATCTCACACTAAAGAAAAGTGTTGACTAGTTCTTCCATGTAGTAGCATACAAACTCTCCTTAGACATAATGTTGCTGCAGGACCAAGCACAATTGCATGGATACAAATATAGCTGTCAGTCTCCTATCTCAAATCTCACACAACAGGGTCATATTCATGGAAAAAAAGTCCTGTACCTCTTAATATTGTTCGGATGAAACGTTAACTAGTAGGCACAGCAAACAGCAGAATGGACTTAATTATCGCAATTGCAAAGTACTGTGGAAAGCATAAAATTGAATGCACCAACATATTGAGTTCGGCAGAAGATCTTTTATCATTCAAGTAGCTTACCAACAAAAAAGTAGAAAAACTTCCCCGCAATTATAGATATTGCATATTTATCTTTTCTTAACCATCTTCAAAGAGGAAGAATATTGGATTCTTTTCAAGTTGAAAGCTCTCCAAAATTTGCAAATGACCTTTCCAAGCAGCAGTAAAACTTTATCCACTAAATGGCATAGAAAATGTCTTAACTTCTTTCGCATGGAACAGATGGTTCCTCCTAAGTTTCTAGCCATATCTCAGATTTACTCTTTCAGGTTATTGTTGACCCATCTTATCAGGAATCTTTTCAACTGCTTGGGATGGCTTGACATAGTAGTTCAGACAGCCAAGGAAACCCTGGATTTTATAGGAAACATCAATTTGATACTTTCTAGCAGTTTGCTCAACTCTGAAGATCAACAAGTAGATTCAACCAAAGGATATAGACAGAATTTTAAAAATCTGTTCAATCGCTTTCTCTTTATTCTCATCTCTCATCAAGAGCCCAGTAGCTCACAAGATTCAGGCTGCTGAAATCTATGTTATTAAAATCACACAATTGGTATTTATAGCCATTGGCAACATTAAATTTGGCCCACCAGCCTCCTTCTTATGTTTAGGCTTACACCAAAATTTTCCAGGAAAAGAATATACACCGAAGAAATGCTTGCTGGTAAGGGTCTCAGCTGATGTGAATAAACTATGCAAACATATATAAAATATAGAAGAAAAAGTAGTTTGAGTGTGTAATAGTGCATCTGAATTGACATCATATGGTCATATTACTATTCAAGGACCTTACCAGATGGAGATATAAGTGAGGAAGTGTCCAGATGCGCAGACAAAACAGCGCATACCAAATCCAGTTCATTAACTTGAAACAATAAACTGACTTTGCTGGAGTGACTATCAACAGTTCTTCTAGGCATGACATACACAACTCGATTATTCTCAAACTCCGATGCCTATAGTACAAGCAAACGGTGTGCATGATACATGTCAGCAGGAACTCACGCATGTATAGTACAAAAAACAGCAAGTACAACAATCACAGAACGGACAATATCTTATTCCTGCCCCAACTGAAGCTGAACTCCCTTAATTGCATATCATTAGCTTTTGTGGCAAGGAATTAATTATTTATTGCTCTGTAGGCTTTGATACTATTTAACTATGACTTCCCCTAATTTGATCCAAAGATTCCATGCATCACAAAGTTTGAAAAGTCAAAAATGCAACAATAAGAAGCTTTCAAACTTGCATACATATTATGTTGCCGATTTTTTTATGATCTCAAATATGTAATCTTGCAGCCTCAAAATATCTTTAGTGCAAAACACAAATAACAAAATATCCACATCAAAAATATTTTCTGCTAATTAATTTAGTGCATACTCTGGCAGGATGTCCTAGCTCCATCCTTGCTGAGTTGAAAATTAAACGCTTTGTAGATCTTTCAAAGGAAAAGTTTACTGCAGGTACAGAAGCTATATATTCACAGAAAGCTTGAACTTCCAAAAGTAATGACTACTATGAGATGTATTTGTTTGCAAAAGACTAGACAAGTTCCATTCAACTTAACAATACCGTGACTAAGATAATGACAGCGGTTTTAGTGTAATGATTGCACAAACAGAATGAATAGCATTAGAGATGGAATGCCACCAATGTAGTTCATTCACTAACCTCAAGCAGATGATTAGAAGCTTTTGGTTTACAAACAAGGTGACATTACCTACTGAATGAAATACATACTTGGCTATTAAAATGAAATTCATTGGCCGAGAGGATCTTTGCACCACCTACGCCCAACAGCATCTGCAGTCTATCTCCAAATTTATACTGCATGTCAAGAAATAAAGGATAATTTCAACATCACATTAAGATCAGATAAGGTTCTCAATAGATACATCTGGTAAAGCTGTCGTTTGCATCCCTTAACACATTCACGGTCTTTCTTTTTACTAGTCTGAGTTGGCAAATGCCTAGATACGTCAACCAGATACAAAAGCGTTAACTAACTATATGAACTCCAACCATAATTCTAGACCCATTTGTATAAACAGGAAACACAAGAGAGATAACTCCTCTTTCCAGGTTAAAACAATTAATGGACATTAGATTATCCAATTGCTAGAATATTCAAACGGTGCATTTTCAATGGAATGGCATCAATAGATGAAATAGCGGCTCAAACATCTCAGCTTACAAATTGCATTATATAAGACTTGCCTTCTTCGCCTATCATATTAAAAGCAGAACAATCACAATAGACAAAGAAGCTGAAACATTAATTTAAAGTCAATTTCATGTTGTATTCCTAGGTCAAAGTTGCCTCCTCTATTTCAAGCCTTGGAATTTATCAATGCCTATAAGCATGAGTTGATGGAACTATGTGAGCATTTATATGCACAGATGGAACTTGACCGTCTTGACAGTTGGTGCAACAATATAATGATGTTAACTAATCTTAACTGCAGTAAATTTATTTATTTCTTTCATATATTGAAAAAGCATAAAACTATAACAACTATGTCAAATTCTAAAGCAAAATTAAAAAACAAGACACGTAAGTGAAACATAATGAGAGATATATAGGTAAAACTTAATGAGTATAATTTTTTATGGGGCCAAAGGTAAAAAACACATGCAACCAACCTTTTCTTTTCGTAAAAATACATAAACTCCTTAAAGAAATTAAAAGCCAGTGGTGGCAAGTGCCCCACTGATAACGTTAGGTGCCATCCCTCTTTCTAAGTCCAAACCACAAATGAAATTATGCACCATATATTGCAATGGAGCAATAGCAAGTGACAGTTGAACAGACAAATAAATTGTGATCAAGACTTGAAAGTATTTTTAACTGATTAAAGGATAGCAGAGTACCATCTGCAATGGTTCCAATAAGAAAGTATATCCCCCCAAACAAGTATCGCGAGTTTTAGGTTCAGCAATTTTGACTGATACTCCTTCAGCTACTATTGTTGGAAGGTGGCTGATCGGAAATGAACATTGCAGTTATTCAAATGAGATGCATATATATAGTATTTTGTTGAGAAAAACCAGGTGCAATCAAGCTAGGATGGAATAAACTTACGAAGTATAGCTAGGTATCTCATTCAAGACATTTTTTCCTGCAAGATACTAGAATAAAGCATCAATCAGATACTTGTGGAAACAATTTTCACTGGCAATGTATCTAAGACATGTCAAGCATTGATAAAGATTATCCAACCCATTATCTATCGTATGGCATTGGCACTTGTATGAATAAATGCAGACCAGTTTTCAAATCTGGATTACATCTGACTGTCAATGTCTCAACAAAAGATTTTGCATTATTCAAATACAGTGATGCTAATGCCAAAAGCAGGAAAATGCACTTAAGCAAGAAAGGTCGGAAAAAGATTAAAGCCTTTGTTTTCCCAAAAAAAAGCGTATGTAATTAATGACTATAGTCATATTTCACAGGACTGTGGGACTGGAAAATAAAAGAAGAGAAAGAAGAAGAAAAGCAGTTCTGGGTCAGGATGAAAAGTGATATCCGAAAGCCCTCAGCACTCAGTGACATGATATACGTGCTTCTATAATCCCGACGAGGTGAAGCCCCATTTTTCTCCGAAACACGTATTACATCACTCTATGAAACTCGACCAGTTCCGTAACAGCCATGCAAATGACCTTAAAAATCAAGCCAGAAAGCACATAAAAGAAAGAAGGAGAGGGACAGAAGAAATTTTAATAATAATTAACAGAACAAAAACTGACTTTGGAAAAAGAGAAGTTCCCTTAAAAAGGGGGAATCTGCTCCGCCAATCCCACAGAACACTATTGTACCTTAAATCAACACCTAAAACCTTCCACCTTTTAAGACGCTAGCCACCAAACAGCTAGCTAAGTAAACCGAAGAACTAGAGTTAAATTTATCTTACCGATAATGGACAATGATAGGAAAACTTTAGACCATGAGAAATATGTGAATGCATACATGAGACTGATCAAAATTAGTAAAACTATTTAGAAGACCTTATCTGAATGCCAAGTAGGTTTGTCAAATTAAATTTATAAAGAAAAAGGAGAATCATCAATTATAATGTCTAACTAGATTGCCAAGTGACAAGCAGAAAGAAGTCCTGGGAGATGGTCAACATAATTTTACCTCAAGCCAGCTACTAAGCACGAAATGTTTCTTGGCCACAACTGCATCAAGCAGGCTTTCCTCGAATTGCATGCTTTGATCAACAAGGACATGTGTGCAATCTCTAAAATTCTCAGTTACCAGACCACCTACTCGAGAAAATAGTTAATTATGAGGCCATAAATCTATATGAAATACCATGGTAACCAATTAAACATCTCAGTGCAGCCAAAAACCCTCCTATTTTAAATTAACGTAGTAGAAGGCAAAAAACCATTTATATAAGCAGTCTCTAAAGTCCAAACCATATGCAGAATGAAAGAGGTGTCATTCTTATTGATATGATTGAATCTACGAAAAGAGAAGCGAAGGCGGTAAATGATCCATGAGGCAGAGGCACCTTAGAGACCTGTACATGATTATAAACTGAAAAGGGCCACTTTCTCACTTAATAATCTGAATATATGAAAAGTGAAACCACAGAATCAGAAGGCAGTGAGACTCTCAAATCTTCAAAATTCAAAACAAAATTTTTATAAGTTCCCCAGGTTATGAATTCACCAGTCAGCTAGGTACTTCAGTAACTACAGGAGCTTCAGTGCTATTTGTTCAGTCCAGATATGCACCAATAGAAACACAGCATACTAACAGCAAGGGACCATCCAAGAATGCTGGATTCACCACTATTTCTCATAACATGAAGCTATCCCAAGTACAACCACACGCAAGAAAATTATAACAGAAAAGAAGAGATAGAAAGACCTAGCATTTTGACAAGTTACCAAGTTGACCAAATGATGTCTCATTATTCACGACTTGATTGCTGCATTACATTCCCTTGCAGCTAAAATTATGCATGAGTTTTGCCCCCAAACAAAAGCAATGACGACAATTCTAAATGCACAGTGGATACTTTTTATCACACAACCTTTTGCCACTTCAAAAGAAGTTAATAAAAAGCATCCAAAAGAAATCATAAAATTCATTTTTTCAGAAAGCAAATCAATATGACACACAAGCCTACATCATAAAGCAAGCCAACTAGCTTATGGGATTTAGTAAGAAAAAAGAAAACTGACCAATTGATGATACTTTTTCTTCAAGACTACGAAATGATGAGCGAGAGTCCGTGCAGACGACATAAAATACAAGCGGGACAAAACAAAACCTGCCAGATTTCAAAAGACATAATCAGGTAAATGTTGATGAAGAAATCATGACTTTCAATGCTAACGCCAATCTTGAACTTTCAAACCCTAATCCTTAATCTTAATGTAAAAGATTATGCAAAAGTGAAGGCTACTCATTAGAAATGTTAACGGACCAAATTTTCTTACAGGCAAACAAGAGTGAAGTTACCTGTAGGTTGCATTACCAGTTCCAAAAGAAACCATATCGCCATCTTTTAAAGTGGCTTCCTTGTTAGGGAACTCATGAACCTTTTCTTGGGATCCAAGATTTTTGTTGACAAATGTACCATATTTCGAGCAATCTCTTATCAGGACCTTGGCAGAAGAGGTGGAAGACTCGATTGCCAAGGGACTCGCGTTAGTCATTGCGGCAACAACTATCTCTGCATGAATCCTCGAAACTCCTTTGTCTTTGTTGATAATTATGTCGCAACCTGTAATTACAGCAACGGGCAAAAATCGCGACCCCATAACTCAGAGACAGCCAACAGACATATTCAGAGCTACGGCCCATTCGAAGATAGCATTTTTAGCGCCAACGTTCAGACAGCGATGCTTATATATATATGTGTGTGTGATTGCAAATGTTACGCAGCTTAGCTGAATGTAAGTTCGTGTTTCTCAACAAACCGAACGGTACCCCTCAAGAAACCGGCACGGGTATGCAGATTGCACGCGACATCGATCAAAACCAAACCAACAAACCCGGAGGCGTTTTCAAGAATTAGATGCACAGCACATACCTTTCCGGCCCACTTTATAAGTCCCCTTGCTGAAGATATAGTACTTCTCTTCACCTGCCACGCGATCAGACACACACACACACACAGAGCGCACGTCAGAAACAATTCGGCCATCAAAATGCAAACTGAAGCTCGAAAACACGTCGCTAATAGCGAGGGCGACTGTCTACTTTAACAGAGAGTGACTCGTCTCCGAGGTTCGCGCGCCGCGAGAGCCTCCATGCACGAACTGGAGACGTCTTTACCTGAGAGCGAATCCGCGGGGAAAAGTGCCCACACCATTTTTCCTCTCCCCTTCGATCGACGAGCCTTATGGGGAAGCTATGCTTTCGAAACAGAGACGCCACGGTAGGCGAAGGCTTCGGCGATAAAGGGGCGGAATCGGAGGGTCCGGGGCAGATTCGGGTCGGGTCCGGCGACCCGGCTGAGGACGCACCGAGCGCGAGAGGTTAGGAAGTGGCCACCGTCACGGCGTACGATAAACGGCGGGATGAACGGGCTCGCCACTCTCCGTCGCTGTCAGCTCCATTCTCGAGCTGTTTTTAAGGCCCGTTTGTAAATAAAAATAAGAATAAAAGAACAAAAAGTTGTTTCTTTTTTCTAGGCGGTTCTCTCTCTCTCTGTCGCGAGTCCCGCTCTCTGTCTCACTTCTTTGCTGAGGTCATTCTCTCCGGCGCCTCTCAACTGCAATCGTCTCTGCCATTCTCTCCGTCATCCGGCGCCTCTCGACTGCTCATTCCCTCCGGCGCCGACAAGTGCTGCTCCTTCACCGACTCAAGCTTCTCGTTCGAGGTAAGTTATACCCATCTCGCTGACTTCTGCACACTATGGGAGGGATGCCTTTGGCGAGGGTTTGGTCGAGTGAGTGCAGCCGTCGCCGATCTTGGCGAGTATCGCTCGAGCGAGCGCGGCGAGGCGAGCTACCTCTGCTCGAGCCCCGACCCAGCGCTGCTCGCTCGAGCGAGTGTGGCGAGGCAACGATTCGCTTCGGCGAGGGCAGCCCTCGTCATTCGCTGCACTCGCTCGAGCAACCCGTTGGTGAAACGTTGAAACAGCAAGTTGACTCCGTGAGATAGTTTGTCTCTGCCCCAGTGCCTTCAGTTAAATGCTTTTAGTTAGATAATTTGGCTTGCAACCCAAAAACTAAAGAAGACTCGCGTCACTCCATCAGGCGTCGGTGAAGTGGAGTTTTGCTAATCTTCTGGTTTTATTGCAAATGATAGTTCAGGGGGAACAAAAGATCAGAAAATCCCTTCTTCTCTCTCCGTTTTGTTTGTCAAATAAATTTATGCAGTGTAGTCTGAAGATTAGTCTAGATCTATTTTGGAATGAACATTAGCTTTGTAGGCAATGCAATGTAGATCCGCGAGGGCCGCGCTTGCCAATCTGGGTGATGGCTTGCTTGAGCCCTCACGCTCGAGCCCGAGCCAGCGCTGCTCGCTCAAGCCTTCGTGCTCAATTTCCTGCATTAACAAATACACATGCCCTTAATTGGTGATTGATTGTCAAATGCACAAAGTTGATCTTAGGTAATTGGCTTTTATGCTATCCAGATCAGTAGACCTAACCGTTCCTCTGAGCAATGTCGACATGTTAACATCAATGAGGTTCACACTTAGTTTTCTCTTTTGTTGGTTTGCTGGTGTGAGAGCATGATCATTAGTTTTCTTATTTGTTTTGTTGACTAGGCCCAAGTCGTAGTATGACGTGTTGGGTTGAGCTTGTGCATGTCCAAGGTTGGCCTTAGACCAGTGAAAACTTATTGAAAATGAGAGTTTATCAAGACTGCACACCACTTGACTAACCCTTCCCAATCTCCAGCTAAGCTTAACTATAAGGGCTAGGGGGCTTAGGGCTATGGCTGTCACGAATTCAATTTTTTTCTATTTGTGTAGTTCAGCTCGGTTTGGTTTTTGCTTACTTCTTGTCATTGCGATCGTTTTTCATTCTCACTTGACCGGTTTCTACTTGTTCACTTGATCTATTCATTTTGCTAATTGCGCAGATCCATTGACGTTGGTGCTTTCAAAATTTTGCTCATCTCCAAAATCTGGTAGGTTTCTCATAGTGTTCTTTGTTTCATTTTGGGTATTCTATTTCATTGATCATCAATAGTTATACCATCACCCAACTTATGTTATTGATTTTTATTTGATATTTTTTCAAAATCCATATTGATATTCTTATATTTGTGTGATGATATAGGTACCATGGAAGGGGGATCATCAAATAGTGTGTCTATTGAGCAGGTAGAACCAACTGAACAATTCTTGGATGATAATGATCTTGAACCAGTCGAACAATTCTTGGATGATGATGATCTTGACATATTAATAGCATGGTTGTGCATTGTTATGGTGGACATGTCCATGCATACGGAAGAACCTAAACTATCAGGACCCGAATGGATAAGAGAGATTGTTTATGGACATTCAGATAGAATATATGAAGCATTCAGGATGGAGAGACATGTTTTTTTAAACCTATGTGATTTAATGAGGACAAGAGGTTGGTTGAAAGATAATCAGTATATTAGAATAGATGAACAAGTTGGAATCTTTTTATCTTTGGTTAGTCACAATAACTCCAATAGAGATTTATGCGAGAGATTCCAACGTTCGGGAAAAATGATCAGCAAGTATTTCAATATAGTATTGAAAGCAATTCTCAAACTCTCCAAAGAGATTATCAGACCACCGTCCTTTGATGTCGTCCCACAGGAAATTCTTATGGATCCTAGTCATAAAAATTACTTTAAGGTATGATTTTCTTATTAATTTTGCACCATCAAATACATGTGATTGATAATCTTGTATAACATAACATTGGTAATAAATTCACAGGACTGCGTAGGTGCTATGGGTGGCACCCATATAAAAGTTATCGTCCCCGAGTCTCAGCAGATCCGATTTAGAAACAGGAAAGGGATTACCACCCAAAATGTGCTATGTGTTTGTTCGTTTGATATGAAATTTACTTTTGTGTATGCTGGGTGGGAAGGATCTGCCAACGATTGTCGAGTGCTTTCAGCAGCACTCGAGACTCCTCGATTGCAATTTCCTCGACCACCAATCGGTATGTACTTTATCTATAAAGAAAAACTTTCTTTATGATTATATTATGATTGCATATCATAACAAACTTATATATATCATGTTATAGGGAAATATTATGTGGTAGATTCTGGTTATACAGCACTTCCAGGATTTTTAACTCCCTTTAAAGATGAACGGTATCATCTGAACGATTACAAAGGGAATGGAAGACAGCCAAGAACAGCAAAAGAATTGTTCAACCACAAGCACTCTTCATTAAGAAATGTCATTGAGAGGTCATTTGGGGCATTAAAGAACCGCTTCACCATTTTAAGACATATGCCTCCATTTCCAATTCGAAAGCAAGTACTTATTGTAATTGCATGTTGTGGTCTCCATAATTATATTCGTGACCAAGACAGGATGGACAAAAACTTCTCCTTATATGAAGATCCAGAGTACCCATTTGGACCTAAAGATGTGGAGGTTGTAGATGATACATTGCAGGAGCAGACAATTGGGATGAACATGCTTAGGAAAAATATTGCAAACAAAATGGCAAGAGATTACAATATACCTGAAATTTCATAACTTTGTGTTTCCAAATTTTGTAATATTGGTTTTAAGCACTAACTTATCAAAGTCAATATGATGAAGTTGAACAATGGACTACGTTACTTTATTATTATGATGTCATGTATGAAGGATCCATGTAGAGATCTATAAGATACCCTTTTTCTTGCTAGCTCTTGTTGTGTGAACTCTACTTATAATATTATACTTACTCATAACTGTAATAAATTGTTCTCGGGAATATAATGGTTACCAAACATGTCGTAAGTGTCGTTGCTGAATCACTTGAAATTTGGGAAGAATTTCGGACCGCATCTTGAATTTTAAAAATATTACAAGGGAGGCCTCCCAGTTAATCGACTAATTTCAATCTCATCCCTCCATCCCGTGTCTATCATGGCCTATGATTCAAGATGATCTATAATCTCGGGAAACATAAGCAAACAAGCAAACCGGTGCTATCTAATGGTAGAATTTCAAAATTTGATTCTACTACAAATAATTAAATTGCACCAACCAAACTATAAGGTAAAACAATAATCGAGCAAAATTTTTATAAGCTTATTATCATTTGCTTTGATAATTTTAAAATCAGACCTTGTTCTTTGGACCATCTTTGAGCGTTGAGAAAAGTACAAAACAAGTCTCACACTTATCATATTTATACAAATTCAATCATAAACTTTTCAATTAAACTAATTTAATCTTAAATCTTTTATAATTATACCAATTAAATCTATCCAAACAATTTTTTCTATAAATCCCTAAATAAATGTCAAGCATCACACAACCTACGTTAACATTGACATTTTAATAATTTCGCTAATTTCTTTTTTTTTTTAGCATTGGCCCTCTATCAGCCACTAGTTGAGGACAGTGAAGCCCTTGCCTAGTGTTGGGTGAGGACTCATTGCCCTTGCACAAGTCCAACAAGGGCCCAGAGTGCTTACTCAATGATCGACAAAGGGCGTGAGCCCTTGCCTAGCTATGAGTAAGGGTAGCGACCCTCGCCAACCATTGGTAGAAGGCTCCGTGGCCCTTACCCATTAGGCGACGACCCCTTGCTAAACAGCATTCATATGAGCAAGTTTTTGGTTAAAATGGTTGGATGGACACTAAATTGGCACCCGAAAAGAATTAGAATTAAATTAATATCAATTGAATAAGATGATGGATTTTTGGAAGCTTCTCTACTCAAGCTTAAACTCGTCTGAATTGAATGTGGAGGGAGTTGATTGGGAAAAATATCCAGTTAGTCGAGGGCTTGATCGTGCGTATCTTTCTCGTTTCAACAATTTTTAGATAGGCAAAAGGGGTTAAAAGACAAAGGAGGAATCTCCCGATCAACGTTTCAACTAAGCCGCATTTCAAATTTTCTACAACCGCGATTCTCCCTTTTCTTTTTAATCTCTCAAGAAAGAACGGAGAAAAGGAAAAGCTCCCTTTTTTATTTTTGGTCACAAGAAAAGAAAAGAAAAGAAAAAGTCTTTTATAAAAAAACAGAAAAAGAAGATTTTAACGGGGGGGAGGAGATCGGAATCACCTGAACTCGAGCGCTTTTCGATCATCCTGCAACCGGCGTCATGTCCGCCCTACCGTACCGACGCCACCATCTATGGCCGCAAAAGTAGACCAGACTCCAACGGAAAGCGACCGGAGCGAAGGCCGATAGAGAGAGAAAGCTCGCTTCCCGCTTCGCCAGTTCGCCTCTCTCTCTCTCTCTCTGCGATTCGTCTTCCTCGAGGAAGTCGCCGCCGGCGGTCGCAGCCTCCTCGGCGGTCCGGAGATGGAGCCCCTGCAGTCCCACCGCGTCGAAATGCTGAGCATCGCCGTCGCCCTCGTCGCCGTCGGAGCCGGCACCGCCTACTACTTCTACCTCCAGAGGAAACCTAAAGGTCCTAAAGGTCCTAAAGGTAAGGTCGTCGGGTTTCACCAGCCGTTCCCCGTGCTCCTCTTCGGAGATTGAGATTCGTTCCGGCGGTCCTTCGATTCGATTGACTTGAGGCAATTTTTTTTTTTTTTTTTTGGTTGGGATGGGAATGTGTCAGGCTGTCTCGATGCCGACAACTTCAAGGAGTTCCTGCTCGTCAAGAGGACGCTGCTCAGCCACAACGTCGCCAAGTTTAGATTCGCTCTCCCGACTCCGACCTCAGTCTTGGGGCTTCCGATTGGGCAGCACATGAGCTGCAGGTATTCAGCTCGTTGACCTTTTTTCGGTTCGATTGGTGGTGATAAGTTCGTGACGCGTGGCTTGTGTTTGGTTTCCGTGTGGCATTGATTGTGGAAAATTTTCTGGGTGTTTTCGTTACAGAGGAAAGGATAGCGTCGGGCAAGAAGTTACGAAACCTTACACTCCGACCACTTTGGATTCCGATGTTGGATACTTCGAGCTGGTTATCAAGGTTTGGGCTGAACTAATTAGCTCGGAGGCAGATATAATTCCTTTCAACCCTGTTTTTTCCACCCATTCACAACGTGGTCTGTTTTTTTCGTTCTTTTCCTTGTGATTAGATGTATCCCCAAGGAAGGATGTCCCACCATTTCCGGGAAATGCGTGAAGGCGATTACTTGGCTGTGAAGGGGCCTAAGGTAGATTTCAAGTGGATTTATTTCCGAATATAGTTTGTTTCCAGTTGCTGATGGTTTCAGGCTGTAGGCAAGTGATGAATCATCTTAAGGTTTTTCAGTTATCTATGCACTAATGTGAAGCAGGTTGGGAATCGGTGTACTGGTTTGGTAGCAAGAGATAATTTTCCTGGTAGCCATCAAAAATTTGAATATCACAGTAGGAGTTAAGAGGAGTTTCTTTCAACTGCCTATGGCCCTGGGCAGAAGACTATTCACTAAGACTTAGAATTTATATCATGGCAAAGCACATATTAGGGCAAACGGCAAAAGCACCAAAGGCGAGATTGTAGATTTTAGACCACATATGATCTTTTGCCTCAGGATTGTTTTCTTAATGGCTTGGCTTCCTTAGATGGACTAGATTGCTCCTACATGAAAGCATTTTTTTGTCTAGCCTCTTGAATTTCTTCAATGCTTTATTGGATTAAATATGCGTTTGGAAGTATTGTCCACTGCTCTCTACAGAGCTAACATGGAAAACATTGGTGTCGTGTGTGTTACGTTAGCAGATGCAGCTGTAGCTATGCCCATGGCCTATCAGATCAGATATGCTTAAAAGCTTGTGTTTTTAGCATGCACACCACATGTTGAGACAAGTTTTTCATTTTGATGATTCTACACACTGCAACATATAATGAATCCACTGCTGAATCTCTTTGCCAAATTCTGATGCTAGAAAATTGAAGTGTAATGCGAGTCTTATCTGCTGCTGATAGTTATAATGGATTAAATTTCAGTGTACTTTTTCTTATTTTCTTAGGGTCGCTTCAAGTATCAACCTGGCCAAGTAAGGGCTTTTGGGATGCTCGCTGGGGGTACTGGCATTACTCCAATGTTCCAGGTATGGATGTAGATGACGACAAATTTGATATGCATATAGTTTTCCTATCTGATGGTTTGATACCACATGCCAAAGTGCTGGTTTTTGTGATTGCCACTGTTTTCTTTGATGCACTTTAGGTCGCTAGAGCCATATTAGAGAATCCTCATGACGAGACCAAGATTCACCTCATTTATGCCAATGTCACATATGAGGACATCCTTTTGAAGGTTGGAGTCTCTCTCCCTCTCTCCCTCCCTCCTTCCCCCCCCTCTCTCTCTCTCTCTCCCCTTCCCTCTCCCTCCCCCATGATTCTATTAACTTGAACTTTTTTTGTTCTTTCGGATGAATTGAATGATTTTTAATTGTATCATCCATTATAATCCGAGGCAATGGTCACTAAGTTGAATAGTAGTGCATAGCATGATAAGTATTTAAATTTTCTGTTGGAGTTATCTTTTCGAATGCATGTTTCTGCTTCATACAGCAGTGAAGTTCTACTTGTAAGTATCCTATTGGGAATCACTTCTTTCAAATTTTACAGACCTTAGGTCCTAACTGATGGCTCTTCTAGGATTGTATTATGCCAGAAACTACTTTGGGCAGCCCTTTTGTTGTTTAATTTGCTTTCGATTTGAATTGATGTTATGGAACCTAGCCTTTTGTGCAAACAAGGTGCTCAGAGAGCCCCCAGGCAGATGGGGTTTACCAGTGGCTCGTGTCATTAAGGGCCTAGCACATTATCTATTCCAGGAAATAATTTTTCTTTGCTCATCTTTCTTTTGCTTGCACGATCTGCCAATTGAATATGTATGTAAAGAGTACCTCACTGTATATTGAAGTTACATTAGATTATCAAATTCTACTGTCTGAAGGTGGGTCGATAATATTAGCAACACATTTTTGCAGGAAGAGCTGGATAATTTTGCCCGGAGTTTTCCTGATCAGTTCCATGTCTATTATGTCTTGAATCAGGTCTGGTGCCTCTCTTTTTATTTGTTTAATCTTTTGGTTTTCCTTTTGTCCTTCCTTGACATGCTTCTAGCATAAGTGTGCATTCTCTCTGATAAATATGACAAAACTTGGTGCCTAAACTTCTAATTCCTTGTCCCATCTGACATGAATCAGAACTATCTTTCCAGATAATGTTTGATAGATTTTCTGTCGTCTTCTTAATATCCGAAACTATTAATAAAAAAAAAAAAAAACTCAGGACAGACAATTTGGTAGCAGAAAGTATTTTACAAAAGATGTATTTTCACTCTGCTACTATGGTTCTTCTGCATCGTACTGGTGGACTATAATAATTTAATAAGCAAATTCAGACTTGTACTTTGTTGATCAGACCACTCACACTTTTTGCATTACTTCTTTAGTCATGAAATCACTTCACATCGTGTGTGCTGTTTGCAGCCGCCAGAAATATGGGATGGTGGTGTTGGTTATGTATCCAAAGAGATGGTTCAAATTCACTGCCCAGCGCCAGCCAGTGACATTCAGGTATGTGCACTATCTATAGTGTCCCATTCTATCTTTCTTCATCTCTGATCAATAGATTAACGGATAATGCAATGTTTAGATATTGATGTGCGGACCACCGCCAATGAACAAAGCAATGGCTGCTCACCTCAACGAGCTTGGATACACTCCGGAGATGCAGTTCAAGTTTTAGGCACATGGAACTCCACCTCTCCATTTCTTTGTAGCCTGCAAGCCTGTTACAAGATTCATCTCAGATTGAGGATCAATTAGCTGACGGACTGGATGATAGCATTATTGAAGTCCAGCTCAGTAGTTAAAATTTTTTGTCTTGTTGATGCAGTCGTCAAATGATTTGCCGGACAACTTTCAATTTATTAATCCTGGTATACCTTTAACCATGGTAACTATCTTTTTGAGATATCCTCTGAAAGCCTATTTTGGACAACTGGAATAAAGAGATCCTTATCCTACAGTTCTTGTAAGGGCATATTTTACCAACTACTTAGCATACCTTGTATGCAAAGCGGAGGAAACCCTGGACACTGCTTCCTCGACCTTGCCCTGGCTCCCCCGAGTTTAGAAAGACACATGAACCTGAATGTGACTTCTTGCTATGTTCCATCAGGCATGACAGTGATCGAGACAATGATGGGTGTTGATTACTTTTCCGGAAAAAAAAGAAAAAAAAGAAAAAAAGAGAGACATAACCATCGGTAGGTTATCATATTTAACAGCTTATGGGGCTTGCACAAAGGAAGCCACACGGTCTAGTATCTGCATTAGCATTTCCCAACTATAGAGTTCGATTAGATACAGCAATCCATGGCTCTTGAAGTGGTAATTAATAACAGAGAATGATTTGGTCAATCTTTATTTGTTAGCATAGTCAGCTTCGAAAGATTTACCACCAATGAAATTGAAGATTAATACTACAAAAAGATTCAAACCGATACATCTGTAATAAATTTATTCTAAATTAATTTTTTAATCACCAAAAATCTCAAACAATAAATTTATCCAAAATTAATACATTTATAACAAATTTACCTATGTTAAGTTTCCATATATTTTAATATTAAATTACTGAGCTATATGACATGTAACTATCGACTGATATATCAATTTAAAATTATACTCTCCATTTATCATAGTATTACCAATTTTGCGTTTTTTCTTTTCGTATTAATCTAATTTAACGGAGGAAATATTTATGACAAATATACCCGTTTGATTTTTTGACGGTCTTGAGTAAATTTATTACAAATGTACTGATTTAATTTTTTTTATTTGAGATAAATTATCATATGTGTACTAGTTTAAGATTTTTTTATCAAAAAATTAATTTGAAATAAATTTATCACATGTATACTAATATGGGGTCTTCCGTGACATTAACCCTAAAGTAACACCACTTAAAAAGCCCAGTCCTACTGATAGATCGACCTTTAGTCACTGGTCATAGCCAAGATGCCAAGGAATGACACGAACCAAAACCTGATAAAACTCCAAGATGAGAGAGAGAGAGAGAGAGAGAGAGAGTGCAAGCAAGGAACCAAGCAAAAACTTTTATACGTATTCATTCATAATCACAAAATCTGGCTGACACCAATAAATAACTGCAGATCCTGATATTTCTTTGCTTTGTTCGGACTTTGGACGAGCTTTCTGTTTTGTCCCCGGAAGCAATTTCCCATGCATTGCTCAATGCTGCGCCCTGCTCTGCTTATGTCCTCTCTTGACCAATCCCTCCATAAGAATGTACAGGCTTAAGAAATAAATAAAAAAAGACTAACTAGTTACCTAGGCACACGTGTTACTATATAGTGCCCCTTCTCCAGATCATAAATTGTCTTTAACTGTGGTTTTTGCCATTGCGAAATGAGAAATGCAGCAAGTACAACTATCAAAAGTACAGCAAATAATGAAAAGTAGGTGACTGACTCATTTCCAACAATTTCCCCAAAGTTATCGGATTCATGTGCAACAGCATCCTGCATCGTCAGGACAACATAAGCTCCCAGAGTCCAGTCAAATGGAATGCTTCCAGTTCTATTTGCAGAATGGACCCTGTGATTGCTCAAGTCAAGTTAGAATATCAAACACTTAAAAGGAGGAACTCATAAATTGCACACATACACATGTACTGCTGTATACAAACTTCTATTGTGGCCAACTTCCACTAGAAAGGACCATATAGGTAAAAAGAGAGAAATTCCACCAACCATGCCGCATATTATGGAGAAAGAGGAACTGACAGAAAATATCTTATTAGAGATATGGTCTTCGGCAAGGAACGTTAAGGAACATAAATCCCAAGTAAAGGCCAACAAGGAGAAACTATCACAAAGGTGGGAAACACTTGCTGAACTTGGATCTACAATGAGAGTGCAGGCGAACACACAATCTGCAAACAAAGCACTAAAAGATAGCAAATCCTATATACTTAACATCTTAGTTGTTGACCCTCAAGATCTAAGTTCCACTTTTGAAATGAAAGGTTTTTCTACATTCATGGTAGAACAGAAATATCAATTCATCAGCAGTCCAGTTTAGAAGAATCCATACCTTTTATCATCAAAAGGGATTCCGAGACTGTCATGCAGTAGAGCCACCACATAAGCCGAAGAGAAACAATATCTGGACAAATCCAGGTCTTCCATGCTATTTTGCTTGTTTCTCAATTTGCCCCAATCATCATCAGCGCAATAACGTTCACCAGCTAGCTTCAAGTCAAACAAACCCTCCCTAGAGAACATCCCAAAAAACTGTAGAAGGTTCAATATTGGGATGTAAGGCTAGCTTATAACTCGAGAAATAATTAAGCAGAATCTATCAATTAAATACAGATGACAATACAGATGACACTATTAAGGAAAGTTGCCAAACACAAGATATGTATTAAGATATTATTTTCCTGGTGTGCACAAGCGAAAGGTAAGAAAGCATGAGAGTAACCATGGTACTGGATCCATCACTTGATCGCTTTTCAATGAACTCAGTAGGTTAATATACTAATGTGACATCATCCCATTTCTTCCTAAATTGCTTATGTGTGCTTACAAAAAGATGTAACATAATTTAAAATAAAATAGACTTGCATTGGAAGTGAGACCTAAAATTTTATATACCAATCATTGAAAAAACAGGCAGAGGACTAGCACTGTGCATCTGTACTCCCCTATTCCGCAGAAAACAATCGTATCTTTGCAATGGATTACTTCTTGAGACTGGAGTTCAGACAACAATGATAAACTTAGGAAGTGCTGTACAATTTCCTTGTGGCTCACTTCATCCTCAAAAGGATGATTTCAGATTTCTTGCACAGGATTTGCAAAATTCTTGCTTTTCCTTCTATATGTTTCTGATAAATTTTGGCATGAAATTCTTGAACTATGGCTAGCACCAAAATGCAAGGTTTTAAGAGGCTACAATCTTTCTTCAACTTGTCATTAAAAATGCATTTATGAACAGCTTGAGAGGTTTGACCATCCATCACTTGGTAACAACAAACTTTACTCTCAATTGGGACAGCCAAATGCACAGTCATGGTGTCACCTTTTCCTGCATTGTCAACATCATTGCTTTCATGTATGGCAGCTCTACCCTAACAAATTCGTTCCACTCGGGCAATTGCTCCATTCTAGCAAAAGGTCAAAGAATAAGTCTTGTTGAATACAAGAATGCTCCACATTCTGACCATCAAAAAGTGATACCAAAAACCTCTAAGCTTCGAGGAAATCTCATACAAGAATACACCTCTTCATTCAAACATACACAAGCGCGTACACTTGTATTACGGCTTTCTGTTTGCTTCCTATGAGTTACATTTAGCAATGAACAAACTCAAGTTGACAGAATTATTCGAGCTCATTTGCTGAACACAACATTTTTTACATACCTCAGATGTATAATAGAATCTTTCAAGAGGAATTGCACTGCCCTGTAGATTCCCAATAGAAGAAAGGAGAATATTGCAGGGTGGGTGAGAGCATTTATCTGCATCCAGAAAAATGAAATGGATACTTGAAGATCATACTGTTTACATAATGATTTGGAGGAAGAAAAATATACTAGCACAAAAATAAAACAAGTCAATGGAATGTGTGTAACTATACAATTGATTGTTCTATCATTTTATTCGAGTCATCTCAAATAGCATAATTAAATAATTCTACAACAACGACATCCTTCTAGAGAAATTAAAAAACACAATTTTAGATTTTAGGTTAAAGATAAGAGGGCAGGGCACCTTTTCTTGTTCTCAAAAGTGCCAAGGCATCATTTTTGCAGGCAGAATAGTTTCCAGCAGGATATGATGTCAGAGACTCTGCATCTCTCACTTTTGATGTCAGAGACTCTGCATCTCTCACTTTTGATGTCAGCCCATATCCTCTGGGAAAGCATGGGTTCATGACGTGTTTATCATTTGAACTTGAAGCTGCACAGCAAATAAAACATCTTAATTATCACTAACGCACATCAAGCAACAGCAAAGTAAAGAATGGCATTATCAAGTCAGTGAGATTCTAAGTCACACAAAAGCATTGATATCCCAAGAATATACATAGACGATCATCCTCATCGCAAAAAGCCAAGAACATACTATTTACGTATCATTATAATTATTCTTTAAATCGGGAATAGAGAAAATAATTGTAAGATGCACACTAATGCAAGAAAAATTAACCATTTTCGATAAGGCAGTGGTATTTGTTTTGATGAGCAGTCATCTTTCTGAGAAACAAGAAAATTTCATGAGAAATTGGGAAATATCTCATCCTAGTCTGCATCCTCATTAACCAACCACTAGATACAGTATAGCCATTTTTAAATGGATTCTTTATTTTCCAAATTAATTGAAAACAGAATGATGCTGGGTGTTCTGCACAAGACATATATGTTTCATCAACTCACCAGTTCTCAGCTCCCCAGAATTGTGAAGTTCAGATCGCCAAGCATCATCCTGCATAAAAATAATCATTTGAGTTTTGCAGTCGGGCAACTTCAACTGCACCTTCAGATCAAAGAATGCGTTACAGCAGTAACTAATCAAGTTAAAAGTCACACACACATACAGAGCACTAATGTCCACTTCCATCCACATCAATAGGAAGCTTCAGCACAACAAGATGAAACAGAAAACCAAATTTACTTAGCTCTGAGGATCACCTTTTAAACCAAAGTTTTCATAATTGACAGGAAACTATAAAAGGTTTCACCTCGACATATCAGTATCCTGCCAAAACTATCACAAATGCAAATTGTTCGCCTCAAGGTTCCTAAGTAATAGCAGGTCAGGTTAAACATGATTATGAACTATCAACAATTCAATGACAACACTGCTCCTGCAGTGTCTGTCTCATCTCTAACTTCACATTTAAATCTTTTCTTCACCCTGTTTAACCTGGATTCTTTTATGTATATTGTAAAAGCTGAATCAAATGGGTTCAGATCACTAGTAATGCCAATGCATCTCTGCAGTCAGTACTATTTGAATAACCTAATCATGATTTTGGTTGCTTAAAATTAGAAATAGCAAGGAGTGCAGTGTAGAAGAGTAGTCCTGAACCATTAATTCCCGAAGCATAGCATACACAGAATTGAGATATGAGGACAAATATCCAAAAGGATATGTATGCGAAGAATTGCAAAATATTGGACGTTACATGGAAACACCTGACCAAATTGTTGCAAGCTTAGCGTGTAGAGATTGTAGGTAGTTCCACCCAATTTGACAACTCGGGAAGTTTGCAGTTGCGTTGATTCTCTAGGAGCAAATGTAACCTGTAAGTACCCGTGAACTACTTAAAACAAGAGTCATACATATACAGATATCCAGCAGACAACACGTACGCATGCTCTCTGCCAGAATTATCATCCATCACTATATAGCTCATAATTGCCAAAGGTCAAATAATCACTAGATTGGCACAAAGAAGCCCTGGATGGTTCATGATTCATTATATTCGGTTAAATGCAAACATCTCCAGATGGCATACTAGCAAGAATAGGTTGCTCAATTTCAAAAGGCAGTTCAATTTCAGATGAACCGCCGAATAATCTTTCAAAGGGGGAAACCTCTTAGAATGCACATTGCAACAGGCAATGCAGGTCAAAAGAAAATCCATTCTAGAGGAAATATTGCTCCACTGAGATTCAAATGTTTTCATTTTTCCCTGGTTAAAAGACTTGCCTTATTGACTCGTCTTTGTTCAATGAATTGGGAAAACATGCTGGAAGTTCAAAAACTTAAAAGCGAGTTTGAAAGGAGTTTCTGAAGTACAATTTGAGTTGTGTTTGTGAGTTACTGCAGGATCCTAATTTTACACTGCATACAGCTGAGTCGAGAAGGGGCAGCTTTTCTTTGCTGCTTATCCATCTGAGCCATGAACAGAGTTTTTTAAGAGAGTAAACAACAGGATTCAACAACTCTGGCTGTTGCCTACAAGAAACTACCCATGGTCTAGCATAGTATTTCTGCCATGTTGCACAGCACCTTCCTATGAAAAAGGCCCCCAGAAATATGCTATCAAGAATCAATAAGGCGCATCTCCAAATACCAAGCTTGCATATTGGAATGCAAATGCCAACTTTCACTCCAAGAGATAATAAAATCAGAATAAGTTAATGGGCACAACCTCCATAGAACGGCCACCAAGTTCGACTGTCCCGATGGTATCTTCAGATTCACTTCCCAAGGTTCCAAGAATGTAATTTACGGCAACCCAAGAAAAAACCCCTTCATCTTCCCCTACATTCACATCATTTTCCATGACCAATGTTAAAATTCCAAGAAAAAAGGCACTGATACTAATTGTCAATCTAGATGAAGAAAAGTCAAAGGATAACCTAGTAAATCACCATTCTATATTGTTCTGGACAGTGTGTGCACTAAAAAGTATAACAGAAAGGACTGGGTGAAGAGGTCAAGATAATCAGTTATGTTGCGAGAGCATACATACACAGTATACCCAAACGTGCATAGCAACTAAGTTAAGTTATAAGGTATAAGAGCTCCCTAGCATTTCACCAGAAAGGGAGTCCCGCCCCAATTCGTGCAAACCAATGCCCTACGAAGAAGAGAACTAGAACAAAAGGAAATCACATGAGCACAAGAAGATTAGCTCGGCTTAACATCAACGCGACTCTAAGGACATTCGCAATTCATGATAACAAAATGAGAGAGAGAAACTCAAAGCAATTCCAAGCAAGTCTTGCTTCAGCTAATCGGAGTTTAGGATTCTATTAAGCGTAACAAACAAGAGAGCTGGAATAGAAATCGCTACTGCTCTTTGGTTCCCAAACTTCAGCAAAAGAACTTCGTAACAAGGAACCAAAAGTTCACACATTCACAATTTACCAGCAGCGAATATCGGACGAAACGTTCCAAAACATTGAAGGAATTGAATCGCCAACCTGTGATCACTCGCGCCCACTCATCTCTAAACATAAATCCAGACTTCCTCAGGACTCGCCTGCACGACTCCACTATCCGCCCTCTCACCATGGGACTCAACCCCTCCAACCCGCCGCTCACCGCCAACACAACCTTCGTCTTCGCCCTGTCCTTCTTCCTTACCCGCCGCTTGGCGAACTTGATCAGCTCCGAGATCGACCGGCCCGCGGCCCCCGGGTCGTCCGCGAACGCCGCCAAACCCGGCCGGACCCTCTCGGACTCGGTCCCCGATCCGTCGACGGCCACGGACGGGAGCGCCCCCTCGCTGTAGAACTCGAAGACGTGGATGCTCGAGCCGGAGGGGGCGGCATTGATGACGAGGCCGTGGAACCCGGGGCTCGGATCGGCGAACTTGGAGGAGCCGTGGACGCTGAGGGCGGTGGCGAAGATGTAGTAGAGGAAGGGGGCGACGCAGAAGAGGGCGGCGGCCGCGAGGACGAGGAGCTTGGGGCGGGATTTCTGAGGCTGCGGCGGCTGGGGAGGGAAGGGGGGAGGGGAGAAGGAGTGCATGCGGGGGTGGAGCTGCGTGCGGTGAGGAGGGATGTAGGAAGAGGAGGATGATGAAGAAGAAGAAGAAGAAGAAGAAGAAGAGGAGGAGGCTCTGGACTGCAGATTGGAGAAGTCCATGGAGCCGGTGCCAGCAGCGAGATATCCTTCACATTGCAGATCGGCTATGGAGATGCAATTTGCAGGCGCAATCTCCACAGTAGAGAGAGAGAGAGAGAGAGAGAGAGATGAGGGAGTCGAGTCGAGTTTCGGGAATGGCGCTAGATTTGGCGAAGGTGGAGGTTGGATGAGCCGGTTCGCAGAAAAAGCCCGAAAATTTTCGGGTGGGCCATGTCGCGGTTGTGGATCTGAACCGCAGGCCCGAAGATTAGACGGGCTGGGTGATTTGCCCGGCCTGCTGTCGTGCCCCCCAGTAAATAGGAGGGCCTATATACGTCAGGCCCATTCAAAATCAGTAATGCAGTTTTCTCATGACGAGGGCCCGAGGGGCATAATACCGCAAGTGATTTGTGAACTTTAGTTCCATGAACTTTTAATTTGTACAATATGATTTTTGAACTTTGGTTCGATGTGCAATATCGTCCCTATAGTTTTAATTTGTTCAATTTTGGTCCATGAATTATTTATAAATATTCAATATAATCTATAAACTATATGAAAATGATTAAAAGTTCATGAACTATATTAAATATTTATCAATGTTTAGAAGTCATATTAAATAAATTAAAAGTTGATTGCCCATTATAATAGAACCTACCTCTAATGATGTAGTTGACTGGGTAGCAAAATGCCATAGGAAGAAAGCCCTCCCAAAAACTGGTTGACAAGCCCTCCATGGGGCCTCTGGGATCTGCTCTGATTGGATATTCTGCAAATGGGTTTGGTTTTAAATGAAGCTATGAAGTTACGATTAAAAAAAAGAAAAAAAGTTCTAATTACTTGTGTCGCTTTCCCATGACCATGATTTGTCATTTTCCAAATGAAATCAGAGTTGGATGGGATTTGCGATTCTGACAAAGATTCCTTTTTCTGTTGTGCTCTTGTTGGAAGCTTTTCCCAAAAATAGGATATGTAATATGTGAGCGTTTCCGCCAGAACGCCCATTTCCTTCTTCTTATTTTTAAAAGTAAAAAATAAGAAAATAAAACACGCAGATTTGCCTCTTTTCTAACCTGCAATTCGAAAAGTACAGTTAATCTCACTTTTATTACCTTCCTAGGTATCCAATATATGATTAGAAAAAAAAAAAAAAAGTACGCAGACTTGCCTTTACCAAAAAATATTTATATATATGATTAGAAAAGTACATTCGGTATCCCTTTCAGTTCCTTCCTGAGACAGATCCTACTAAATTAAAACAAAGAGATAACCAAAGGGATAAAACCGTAAATAAACATGTTCACGGGGGGCATGAAATTTTAATAACGTTGATTTCCACCGCCCAAACTAGTTCTGAACTTCTTTTGTTAAAGTGCAACGCTTCTTTACGATAGGTTGGAAGCTTGCGTCCTGATCGTGGAAAAGTTTGCAGGAGCCAATAAACAGAAAGGAGATAAACACTCCACAGACCGAAAAAAGCTACCACCTTGACAACCAAATCGGCGGATGCGAATCCGGCTAGGCGATGGCCTTCAGGCGGCCCATCTCGCCGCTCATGATCTTGCACCTGACCAGGGTCGCCACCGTGCTCGCCGCCATCTTCACGCCCTCCCACCGGTCCCCCTCCACCAGCCTCTTGTACATGTAGCTCTCCAGCGACACCCTCTGCACGTACTCGCCGCCGCACAGCTCCACCATCGCCTCCCTCCCCCAGTTGCTCCCGTAGAACACCTTCTCCAGCAGATCCAGCACCCGATATGTACTCACGTACCTGTCGTCCCACTGTCGCAAGTACTCCCTCCTCAGGTCCTCCTCGCCCACCATCCTCGCCCCTCCTTCCGACGCCTTCACGATGCCTTCCCCGCACATCCTCCCCGATTTCGCCGCGAAGTAGATCCCCTCGCCGGAGCACTTGGTCACGTAGCCCGCCGCGTCGCCGACGAGCGCCACCCGCCCCCTTACCCGGACCGGCCGCGGGTGCTCCGGGATCGGGTGGGCCTCCACCTTGATGACCTGTCCGCCCTCGATCTTCGGCCTCGCTCGCTCCCTGATCCCCCTCTGGTAGGCCTTGATCTCGCGCTTGGACCGGACCGTGCCGGTCCCCACCGCCACGTGGTCGCACTTCGGGAAGACCCACGCGTAGAAGTCCGGCGACACGTCGTCCCCCAAATACATCTCGGCCAGGTTCTCGTAGTATTTCATCTTCTCGTCCGGGAGCCTGATCCTCTCCTGGAACGCGATGGCGTAGGAGTACTCCCCGGCGCCGATGGACTTCGCGACGCGGCTGTTGGCGCCGTCGGCCCCGACTACGACGTCGACGGCTAGGCTCCGCTTCGAGCCGCCGCTCGTGTAGTGGACGACGTACGGCGAGGAGGAGGAGCGAGGGAGCTCCAGATCCGTCACCAGGCCGGTGATGAGCTCTGCGCCGCGGGACTCCGCGCGCGAGCGGAGGAAGGAGTCGAGGACCTCGCGGCGGAGCATGGCGATGAACTCGTGCGGCCTCAGGGTCTTGCCGAAGTCGACGGTGATGTTCGACGGCGAGATGACCCTCATCTCGGTGACGTGGCGGTCGACGAGGCTGTGCGGGAGGTCGAACTCGTCCAGCATGCAGAGCGGGATGGCGCCGCCGCAGGGCTTGGCGGAGGAGGGGCTGCGCTCGAAGAGGAAGGTCTCGACGCCGCCGGAGGCGAGGGACTCGGCGGCGGAGGACCCGGCCGGGCCGCCGCCGATGACGGCGGCGCGGAGCTTGCGGCCTGGGAGGGGCGGGTTCTTCGAGGCGGCGACGGTGAGGGGGCGCGGGGAAGGCTTGAGCGGTTGCCGGGTGCGGAGGCGGAGGGAGGCGAAGTGGTGGTGGAGAGATTGGGAAGCCATTGATGATTGGGGAGGGGAGGGGGTTTGGCTTAGGGTTTAGAGTAGGGAGCGAGCGACGACTGATTAGCGAAGAAAAGCGAGGGCAAAATTATAAATAACGGGGTTAGAGAGCAATAATATCATCTAGTTTAAGGAGTAAAAGTCAGTTACGACAGCGCGCTGTGGTTTAGATGCTGTTTTTGTTAGTCCGGTCTGAACGAGGCGGTCCTCACCACGTTGTCCTTTTGTCGTACTCCCTTTCCGATGAACTTTAATCTCGAGTGCTTGAAATTATCCAACATTTAATATCTTTCTAATGGAAATGAAAGAAATGGATTCCAAGATACCAAAACTCGAACGATGGAGAAACATGCTCAAGAAATTTTACATATATCACATAATGAATATGTCTTGTTTTCACGTATTAAATATCGTCAATTGCAAACTTATTGAGAGTTCCTCGTCGGATCATTTTCTTATATTTTTGCTTTAAAATGGAAATGAAGGAAATGGATTCCAAAATACCAGAACTCTTCAGAACAATCGAGAAACATGCTCGAGAAATTCTGCAACGCTAATCAAATAGGAATAGGTATATCATATAAACATATCTTGTTTTCACATATTAAATACTGTCAATTGCAAACTCGGGAGTTCCTCGTTGGATCATTTTCTTATATTTTCGCTTAAAAATTTCACGATTACATTACGATTTTTGCCTGTTGTTTTGGAACTTAATCACCTTATACTTACGATGGGTGTTGGGCTGGGCTAGCCCAACATGGGCGGCCCACCCATAAACCCATAATCCGTTACCTTCTAATTAAAAAATATGTTTTTAAGACAATATTTATTCATATCTTCTAGAAAAATTAGCCAATAATTAGAAAATATTTGCATTTGTATACAATTTATGCGTATACGACCGAAATATTGAGTTTTTTTCACTTCAATCACAAAACTGGAATTAATAGGGAGGGACTGGCAGGCGATATGCAACTCAATCATCACAGTCGAGCCTTGAATAAACTCATATTACAGAAATCTATTATTAGCAAGTTCCCGTGAATAGTACGTCGATAGATGTCTAAGTATCCGATTTAATCATATGAAATCATGACAAGAATCGTAACGAAAAGCCTCCAACTAGAATCAGAGGAATGCCTGGAGGATCGCGGCACCTACGCCAGCAGCTAAAAGCAGCGCATTCTGCGAAGCGCGGTTGCCTGTGTTCCCGGGTGTTGGAGAAGAGGCGCCGGCAGTAGGCGCAAGAGAACCTGCATTTTGCTTTTTCATTAGAAAGAGTGCGACAGAAAACTTAAACCGGAAAGGCATGACAGCAATGCCCTGTACATTAAACTTGAAGGTCGTCTAGTAGACTGTCTAAGTAACTATATAATCACACAAAATCTAACTTGAGGTGAGTTTCGATATCAGTAGTCCTAAGATCATCGTCTCCATAGTCCTCGAAATCAATTCACGCGCGTAATTGATGACGATCTCTTTACTTGAAAAGGCGAACCCCAAAAGAAAAGAGCAAGTACCTGGCGCAGTACCCGGAACCCCAACAGGAGCTCCCGCCGGAACCCCAACCGGAACTCCCACAGCTGCAAGAACACAAAGACGGCCGAAGACCGCGTCAAAAAACTGTTTCTGGATCGTAATTTGAACCGGCCGTTTAGATGAATCACGCCGGTCAATCCGACCAAATCGGCAGTCAAATTACACTATAAAAACAGTGCTTCCCAACCGCTCGGTCGGAAACAGATGAAACCGTCATTACTCTCGGAAACAGCTAAAGCATGGAGAGCGAAATGTGCCGAAACATGCGTACGGATGGACAGGCGTGACGGATGCGGGTGGTTTAGTTGGGCCGAAGGCCGGTGAGGAAATAAATGCAGGGCACTGTCGTGTGCCGGGGCCGAAGTGAAATCAGGCAGCCTGGCTTTCGACGGATCTCGCTAGCGTGACCGTACGGCTTGTTTTAATTCGACAACGGTGGGAGGGCAGCCACACATTCCATTTCACGTGGAAAGGGCTACCAGCATTGATGATCGTTCACTGAAAAATAATTATGTTCCGCCAAGATAGTAGATTGTGGACCCTCACCCACCTTCTTATGGTGCGTTTAGATGAGCGACAATAAAAGTTCTTTCTAAAAAAAAGGAGGAGCGCCGACCTCTCCAGATTTTTCTCAGGCGAAAATAAAAGATATTGTCCCAATAAATCACTTTCATGTTTTTAATGTTCTTCAAATGAAGGAATTCCTTTTCTTTTTTCTTTTTTGTATTGTCCCTTTTTGTAGCTATTGATCGTAATATCATAATAAATCAATTTTATACGGACCAAAAATTGAATATAGCTTTTGATCATGCTCGTTTTGCGATTTCTCATCATGTTCAAACGGAAGAATGATACTAGAAAAAAGTAATCAATTTAATCCATGACACTTAATTGGAACAAATAAATAGTTTCATACTTCTAAGTATCTAAATTGCGACTGTTTTCTTCATTTCTATTTTTATTCTTGTTTTCATTGTGACCTACCTTTTTGTAAAGAAAAATTAAGATAGAACTCACTGGAATTTGCCAGCAAAAAATATTGCATTAAGGGAGATTCTCATTTTCCTAAGGAAACCGGGCAAACAAGTCTCCGGATTCCTCGGGACCGACCACGAAAACATGAGAAATTCTTTTTAGCACTTTCCAAACTTAAATTTAAGTTTTCTTTTTACTTTTGAAACTTTCGTGAGTCAACTCTTTCTAAATTTACCAAATAGATTTAATTCATCTCCCAGAACAGAGCAAGTCTCTAAAACTTTATTTTTCCTAGATGGACTTAGCATTTTATCTTTGGTAGTCATGCAGAAAATGGAAACAAAAATTATGTCATGACGAATAATTAGACTTTATTTGTTTCACATAAAAAAAAAAAAAAAACTTTTTCAAAAACGATTACTTGCGTCGCTAAAGTAAAGATTGTCACTTTGTTTTGTTCCGTCTCTCGTTCGCAACGGAGGATTTGAACTTTGCAAGGTTTTCCAGATGCAACACGACAAAAGAAGGGAAACCGGAGCCGATCTCTCGGCTCAGGCGGCGACGCACCTGCGCACGTGCTGAGCGGCGGGGTGGCCACATTGCAGACGGAGGGGAGCTTGATCGCCCGGTTGACGTCGATACTGATGCCGAAGCTGCTGGCCTTGCTAAGCAGCTCGCACAGGCAGATGGGGTGGCTGTCCAGCAGGCCCGCCAGCTCCCCGCAGCACGGCTTCTCCGGCGCCGTCAGCTTGCTCCCTGACGTCACGTAACTCAGGCAGTCCGTCAGGTTCAGCAGGTTGCTGAGGCACTCGTCCGCCGCCGGCCCGGGAGCCGCCGCCGGCATCTGCGCCGACGCGCCGCACACCGTCGCCAGGAGGACGGCCGCCAGGACGGCGGCAACGGCGCGCGTCTTGGCCATTCCCGCGATGTGGGTTCGGAGTTTGGAGAGGGTTGTAGAGAGAGTCTGCGGAGAGAAGTGGAGGTGTGTAGGTGGATCGGTGTGGGAATGGAGTTATAAGCGTGGAGTGGGGAGATGAAAAGGGTGGTGGCGGAATTAAAGTCCCGATTTTTTATTTTAGCCGAAAAGCGATAAATGCGCTCAACCACTACCACCTCCAGCTGGTGCTCAAGCCAGCGTCCTCGTGTAAATGTGCCCGGTGCTCTCTTCTGCCTTTGTCTTTTAACGGTGCCCGTGGATTTTGATGAACACGGAAATTTATTTTGCGTCAGCGCAGGCGATTTTGCAACGACGCGCGATTCCCGGTCGCCCTCGCTTTCGTCAAAGGTTTAAAGCGCGTCGCGCGTCGTGTCGTGGATAAAAAGGATCACGTGTACAAGACATCCCCGGTTGGAACCGTGTGGAAATTTGTGAGTTGCGTGCGTCCGTTGCCGATGAGACCGAGAAAGGGGGGCCGTTCCATTTCCAATGATGTTTCGTCCGGAATATTACGTCTCGTTATCCTTCCGGGTGCGAATGCTTTCGAGCCGTGGAGATTCTTTTCAGATGGAAACCTAAAATTCTAGTGATGCCCGCACTCCATGGGAAATGGAATGACATCTCAGCCGCGTCGCGAGAGAGAACATGTTATAAGAAGTAATTATTCAGAGGAGGAAAGAGTCCGGGGGGTCGATTTTCATTACTTATCATCGTGGGGTGAGGAATTGGTTGTTTCCCAAGCTCAATTGACTGTTTAATCTCGGAAAAATTACATTGCTAAATTTTAGCTCTATA
Organism: Eucalyptus grandis; assembly: GCF_016545825.1. Taxonomy (NCBI): domain Eukaryota; kingdom Viridiplantae; phylum Streptophyta; class Magnoliopsida; order Myrtales; family Myrtaceae; genus Eucalyptus; species Eucalyptus grandis. The sequence goes on along the minus strand of NC_052613.1, from coordinate 55,661,556 downwards.
TTTACTACCGTCCTTAAATCCTCAATTTATTTATTACGATCTTCAAATTTTATCTCAACTTATAATGCCATTCTCGAATTAATAATCTAATCTCCGAATTAGATGGGTGTGAACGGGTTTACCTAAATGTAACATCGCAGTGCCACGTGGCGTGGGGCCGAGACAGGTGGCGAGGGTCCATGGTGCGGGGTGGGAGTGGGTCCCCCGAGAATATCGTCCATAGCGAGGCCTTTTACTCTCTCTCTCTCCATCTCTGTCTTGATGGGAGTTGGGAGTTGACACGTCGACGGCTGAAGGTTGGGGAGATCAGTAATGGACCGGCTGGCGCTGAGTTCGGAGTTGGCAGCTGTTTCGTGTCGTTTCGCTTCACATGCCCTTCTTAGCTTCTCTGTCTGCTTGCCATTGTGTGGTTTGCATTCGGCTCTGGTGACTTCACACCACCGTAACCGCATCCGGCTGGGTCCGAGAGCGACTTATGTCTATTTGATAATATTCCTATTTCAACAGAAATAAATTTTTTTTTTTTTTTTTAAATGATTTCTAAGTAAAAATTTATATTCTCGAAATAGAAAAAATAGATTAGTGTTTGATGCGATCCATGATTTTTTTTAACGTAATATTTTTTCAATTTTTAATTACTTTTTAAAAGTTTTTTCTTTTCTTTTCTTCGCCGTCCACTGTTGCCTATCGTCCATGACACAAGCAGCAACGGATGACAGCGACAGGCAACAAGTGACAGCACAAGCGGTTGGGGGTGGCGGCGACAAGCGAGAAGGAAGAAAAGAAAAGAAAAAGAAAATAAAAAGTGACTTTTTTTTTAAAGAAATTGTTCTTAGGAACAATATACTACATTTTACTTTTTAATTCTGTTCAAAATATATTCCTCCACCATTTTTCTATTCCAATAAATATAAAATTTAATTGACATTATCGAATGAATTTGTGTTCTTTTCCTATTCCGGATAACAAAAAAAAAAAAAAAAAAAACAGAAGCATTGTCAAACAAATTCTTAACCTCCCACACTATCGTCTATACCCTTTTTATTACAAATTACCACTTTACATCTCGAGTTTTTCATCTTAGATGCCAAAATTACACCTTGTACTAAGATGTGTTTAATTTGTAAATAATAAATAACTTGAAAAATATTTTCGCAAAAATGACTTATTATGTCGCTCATAGAAACGAATAAATGGAAAACAATTACACTGTTCATAAAAATGTTTCAACACAAGTTATTGTTAATTATGAAACTATTTTTTATTGATTAATTTCTTCAACATACTAGCCTCTGTGAATCCCATTTGACCATACCATGACTTTTCGACATGTGTAGCAACCGTTAAATTTCAACATAAAATCACGAGTAAATAAAATCGAGAAAAAACAAATCAAGACACTAGATTTTTATCATGATTTATCCCTAAATTTATAGTTACATTCAGTAAATAATTTCACTATAATTAGTATTTCCCACGTCTTTGTCACATCCCTTGATCACAAAATAAAGACATTATGCGTACCTATTGACTATTCATAGACCCAAGTCGATATACTAATAAAGTATGGATTCAAACTATAAGACCCTGGACCTCCAATCACTCACTTGGGAGCGGATCTCAATGCCTTTGATTGAGGGGGAGTATGAATCGCGTCTTCTATAATATTCTCCTTTTTTTTAGATTTGCAATTGACATTGCACCTCTCAAACAATGAAAGCATTTTCTTGAATCCACCTTTCTCATACTAAGACGCGATCTTATTAGATTTTCTCTGAGCGCGTTGAAGCAATTAGGAAAGAGTATGAGCGATCGTATATATGGTTCGCGCAAGACGTTAGACCTCTAAAGCAACAATCGACTTGGTAAAAGCTCCCTTTTCTTCTGTTTGCTTATAACCTCAAAAGCTGTCTTATATTTTTACCAAACTACTCGGTAGGAAAAATGGCCGGAGAGGTAATATAAGAAAAAATCGTGCGAGTATCAAATCAATTGGAGCAATGATTGAAAGAATCGACGAGAGGGGGAGAAAAACATAAGGTCTTTTTCGAATTTTCATTTAACGTTGTCGTTTTCGAAGTGCGAAGTTTGTTGGGGGGTTGACATTGCGCGATGCCTAATGGGCCCCATCGGTCGAGGCTTGGTCGAGTCCAATGTGACCTTCCTTTCGGTGCCTCCAAGCGTCTTCGAACGTGGCTCCTGCTTTGGCCCATTTAGAAAAGGGCCAAAATAAGGAAAGAAGAGGAAAGAAAAAAGAAAATACTACTAAATTCAGCAAAGTGACTTCCCAAGCGCGGCCCTCAAAAAGGAAGGGCGAAATCGTAGAAGTCACAAAAATAATCCTTAAACTATTCTCACTGCGATATATTTGTCCAACAAATTTTGCAATATCAAAAGTCATAAACTTGTATATATGACATATTTACCAAAAGCCTACATAGTATAATGAATTTACCCAAAACTTTAAACAATATACAAGCTTGGAATTTTTGTATCGCAAAAAAAAAAAAAAAACTTAGATAAATATATTTGATGGGTAAAATTTTTGGATTTTTTATGTCATGGAAATTTTTTTGGAATAATTGTATTATATGGGTATAAATTTGAGATTTTTTGCGTTGTGAGAAAATAGTTTAGATGAAGTGCGTTATGAGTAAACTTTTAGATTTCTTTGGCTTTTTTTCTTAAATAATTAGTATCTAGGCAAAAGAAAAAGGCAAAGCCACGTTGCTCGGGCGTCATCACTGGTCAGCCGCCACTTGGGCCTGGTTGCACTCGCGAGTCGCATGATGTCGACAAACAAAATCAAGGATGACAATATGTTCGATGTGAGGTCGGACCACGACCACTCAGATAAAGCAGGTGCTTTTGTGTAGGAGGTCATCATTCGAATGGATGGCTCTCTTCTCCATTTCTTGAGTGTTGCCCATCCGATGGATTTGAAAATTAGGAAGGGGGGCACTACGAGCACTCGCGCTTCGTCTGAGGAATAATTTATGGCCCGAAGCTTCCAGTGTCGAGCGAAAAGTCGCACGCTTTCAATGGGAATATAATTTCGGCATCAACTTTTGTTTCTCGACTGGAAAAAACACTAAAGAAGTACTGATATTCATTATGAGGATGAATTTTGGTATAGACTTTCAAGCGTCACGTGTGAGATGACCCGAAATTTCAATCCAAATATAGTTTTAGCCTCAACTTTTGATCTTGGCCTGAGAAAAGCCAACTTTTATCATATATATAATTTGTGGAGATTTCAAAAAATGATATGAAATGTCGTTATTTTCTCAAATAAAAATTTAAAGTTAGTATTATTTCAAATAAAAGCCTAAAGTGGCCATATTAGGACTTATAGGCAACCAAGCCAATGACTATTTCGTTCATTAGAGAAAGACTATTTTGGTTAAATTTTTTTTTTTGTTTCATTTTCTTTTCTTTTCATGTTTTATTTTTTCATCTTTCCTCTCCCAACGTCGGGGGAGGGTTATCTCCCCTGGACTAGGTGATCACTCTCGCTTGATTTGGCATTAGGCGAGGGTTGCCTTGCTTAAGTCTAGTGACCTTCGTCGTGGCCTACGGAGGGAATAGGGAAAAAAAAGGAAAAAAATATACAAAGTAAAAGATTGAAGTGACCTTCAACTAGCAAGGTTTGATACTTTTTTAAGAATAATATGACTACTATAGATTTTTATTTGAAGTAAATTTCACTTCGAGCAATTATTTAAAAAAATGAGAACATTTCAATCCTTTTTTGAAATAATGTTTAGTCAAAAGTACATGACACTTGAAATGTCAATGGATGTTGACATGGAAGATGATGGGTGCCGGCGCATGCGATAGGTACCATAAACAATTAAAGTAGCGTCATCATCCACATGTAATGAAAGCGATATTGTTTATGAATCAAAATATTAGGATCTCAAATTAGGCTAAGAGAGAGGCCAACGCACACTTTTGAAATCTCATTAATTGGTTTAGGAATGACATCATTCTTCTTGCTTAGTTCGAATAATGCGGGTCCAAATTATCATCGATATCATTGGAGATGATGTAGTTTTCATTAAATGGAGAGATTTATTATTTATAGAAGTCATATGTGTTGATGTGACACTCGCCTTGACATGTCAACATTTGTTTGTCACCTTATACGCCATATATAGAAATTTCGATGAGAATGTTTTCCTGTTTTTTTTATGTGACGCACGAAAATTTATGTCGAAATTGTGCATGGGTCTAAATTTATAATTGAAAGTTGGGGCAAAATTTCATCTCCAGCAAAAGTTTGGGCGTTACTTGTTGAAAATCCCCCAATCCAATCCGATTGACTACGAGGCCGTACGTTTCTCTTTGTTAGGGATACATCGCGTGATATAATTAAAACAATCAATGGAAGAATGGACCACAATACATCCTGTTTTCCAAATTCCCAGACAACTGAAAATCTCAACTAAGCCTTTTTCTTTATATTTTTTACATCAATCATCCAGCCCTTGAAAAGAAACCAAAAGATAGATTATAAAATCACGGACAAATCATATGCATGTAACCCATCGTATAAACTCGTTTGCACTATCTTCTACTCATTTAAATAACTGTAATTCACATATCAATTGAAAGGTGATTTGATCACTCATAATTTCAATATTTTTCATATAAATCTCAAAATTTTCTTCCGTAACTATCTCATTCTTGCAACTTATGTTACAATTGTCATGTTCCGTCAATCTTGCGAATCGAAATTGACAACTTTCATCGTTCAAGTTAAAATTGACTTAAATTTTCTTGACTTCATTTTCAATATCAAATATTAAGTTTGACTCACGGAATGTGATCCGCATCAAAAATAGAATCTAGGGAGGTAATTTTTTTCTTTTCTATCATTATTTTTTAATGGAGTTGAGATTTTTCGACTGGCCATTTATTTTATTTTATTCTTTTTCAAAAGGCGAATTTTTCGCAGGATCACCGAGACCAAGGAAAATCGCAAATATTTAGGCTACGGGGTTCAAGCCGAGGGCCGACATGTATCGCGCGGCACTTGCAACTCGCGGGGCCCGCGGGTCCCTTCCCGCTGGAGCCGACGTTGTTTTCACTTACCAACGAACACGAGCCGTCTGATCCAAATCTAGCGGCAGAGAACACGCGAGTCCAATTATTGTCATCTGGAACCCATCCATCGGACTCGCACTCTCTCTCTTCTCCCTCGCCTCCTCCTTCCCCGTCGGGCTCTGCAAGTCGGCCGTTGCTGCTGGACCAGAAACCCTAGCCCAAAAAAAAAAAAAAAAAAAAAAATCCCCGAGCGAAAGCACGATTCGAAGCGTGTTTCATCAGGTACTTCGCGATTGCGTGCTCATTCTCGCTTGCGCTTTCTGCGTTCGCGCACCGCAATCGGTGCTTGATCGCTCGCGGATCCCGAGGGGACATCATGGCGTGGCTTGGATGATGGCCTCGAGCTTTTTGTCGGCTGTTTCGGCGGCCTCGCGGTTCTCCGAGCTGGAGAAAGCGTCGTGCGTCCGCGTACTTTGTAGCTTATTTAGTATGCGCCAGTTACTAGTATGCTGGTTTTGAAATGGAACGATTGGACTAAGGACATGTTTGACTTAGACCGACAGGCAGTGCCCTTTTGTTCGTTAGCCGTGTCGGGGTTCGCTTGTTGCGACTCCGGGGATCATAGTGGGATCATGCACGGTTCTGCCCTGCCGGCTCTTGTTCTGGGTTGGCTTGATTAGCCGAAAGCACTCGTCTTTGGAACCTTTTTACTGGAGGCTTTATCCTCTGTTGGTCGATTGGAGCACGGCTTGAAATTTTACTGTCAGATTACTCACGATAACTCGAACTCGATTTTATTCTTCGTGATGTGTGATCATCATTGGCGTATCTTCGTGATGTGTGATCATCATTGGGATTTTCCTGACTGGGGGCGGATATAGCTGCTAAGTTTCATTTTTTGATAATATATAGCTGATTGATTGGCACTAGCCTATGTATATATCTTCCATCTGACAGACTCTTTTAGATTCTTTTATGATGGAAGGAATTGGAATGACAATGATGACTTCCTCTGAAGGTGGTATACGATATATATCGACAGGCTATGGTTTGGTTGCCGCTTAATACTTTAGCAAACATTATGTGTTCTTTTACTTCCGTTATGTAGCACAATAAGATTCTAGGTGATGTGCAATTACGTAGTGCCTTCTGATTTCTTGGCAATTAGACTGCTGGTTTTGGATTTGCCTACTTTGTGATGTAGCATTCCTTTATATGTGCAGATTGTACAAACTCCTGGAATTCATGCAGGACACTGCTATAAAGTTTGGCTGCTTATTGATGGATTGATAACCCTGGTAATATATGTGAACTCCAATGGAGGTCGGTGTGATTGAAGTGCAAGATGGGGTAGGGCATGCTGGAGGGGTAGATGAGGCTAATGTTGAAACGAATGAAGCCGATCATAGTAATGTTGAAAACTCAACTGTTCATGTTGAGAATGGGATGGGTGAGCCCCATGTGGGTATGGAATTCGACTCTGAAGAAGCTGCCAAGACCTTTTATGATGAATATGCTAGACGAGAAGGATTTACCTCCAAGGTTGGTCCATCTAGCCAGTCTAAGCTTGGAGGAGTAATTGTTGCACGGGAATTTGTATGTACCAGAGATGGCTTGAAAAGAAAATCGGTGGATAGTTGCAGTGCTATGATTAGAATCGAGTTGAAAGGTCAATTCAAATGGGTCTTGACAAAATTTGTGAAGGAGCATAACCATGCTATGGTTAGTCCTAGCAAAGTGCACCATCTTCGACCTCGCAGGCATTTTGCTGGCGCAACAAAAAACATGGCTGACAATTTACGAGGGGCAACAGTAGTTCCTAGTGGCGTTATGTATGTATCCATGGATGGTAATCGCGAGGTTAATCATGGATCTACAAGTTCGCCGAGTGAATCGAATCGTCCTGTTAAGAATGCTGGGACTGCTAATTACGTTGTCAAACCATCTAGTCAAAAAAGGACCTTAGGGAGGGATGCTCAGAACCTGTTGGACTATTTTAAGAAGATGCAGGCTGAAAATCCCGGTTTCTTCTATGCAATTCAACTTGATGAAGACAACTGCATGGGCAATGTTTTCTGGGCTGATGCAAGGTCAAGGTCTGCATATAGTCATTTTGGAGATATAGTTTCATTGGACACGATGTACCGGGTATATCAGTATCGAGTGCCATTTGCTCCATTCACAGGTGTGAATCATCATGGCCAGACCATCTTATTTGGTTGTGCACTGCTGCTAGATGATTCTGAGGCTTCTTTTATATGGCTTTTCAAGACTTTTCTTACTGCAATGGGTGATCGTGCTCCGATCTCCATAATCACTGATCAAGACAGGGTAATACAGGCTGCAGTTTCTAAAGTCTTTCCTGGAGCCCGCCACTGTATTAGTAAGTGGCATGTTCTAAGAGAAGGCCAGGAGAAGTTGGCTCATGTGTGTCATGCACATCCAAATTTCCAGGTGGAGCTGTATAATTGTATTAACATGACCGAAACCATCGATGAATTTGAATCTTCATGGAACTCAATTCTTGAAAAATATGACCTTAGGAGAAATGACTGGCTGCAGTCAATATATAATGCTCGTGCACAGTGGGTTCCGGTGTACTTCCGTGATTCCTTTTTTGGTGCTATTTCTCCAAATCAAGGAATTGATAGCGCCTTCTTTGATGAATATGTTAATCAACAAACAACATTACCCATGTTCTTCAGGCAGTATGAAAGAGCTTTTGAGAACTGGTTTGAAAAAGAAATAGAGGCAGATTTTGATACTATATGCACCGCCCCAGTACTAAGAACACCATCACCCATGGAGCAACAGGCTGCAAATCTGTACACAAGGAAAGTGTTTGCTAAATTCCAAGAAGAGTTGGTTGAAACTTTTGTATATACTGCAAATAGAATAGAGGGCGATGGGATGACCAGCACTTTTAGAGTCGCAAAGTTTGAAGATGACAGCAAGGCATATACAGTCACATTGAACCATTCTGAAACTAGGGCAAATTGCAGTTGCCGAATGTTTGAGTACTCGGGCATTCTGTGTAGGCATGTTTTGACTGTCTTTACAGTGTCAAATGTTCTTACATTGCCATCCCATTATATTATGAAACGGTGGACCCGGAATGCCAAGACTTGTCCAGGCTTGGATGATCGTGCCACTGAACTTCAGGGACACGAATCTTTAACTGTAAGGTATAATAACTTATGTCGGGAAGCCTTGAAATATGCAGAGGAAGGTGCAATAGCTTCGGAGACATATAATGCAGCGATGACTGCCCTAAAGGAAGGTGGGAGAAAAATTTCTGCAGTGAAGAAGAATGTTGCTAGAGTTCCTCCCCCAGCCTCTCAGATTAGTGGAGTTGGTTATGATGACCGTAAGAGAACATCATCCTCAGACATGACCCCTTTGCTATGGCCAAGGCAAGATGAGGTGACTAGAAGGTTTAACCTCAATGATGTTAGTGCTCCAGCTCAGAATGTTTCTGATTTGAATCTACCACGCATGGGCCCCTTGTCTCTTCATCGGGATGATGTTCATGCAGAAAACATGGTTAGAATCGTTTTATTGATCCATTTTCTCCGTGATAATGGAGCCAACTACTGAGTCCTTGATCTCAATTTTCTTTTGCCTGCCTTGTCTTGATAGGCAGTTCTTCCTTGTCTCAAGTCGATGACTTGGGTGATGGAGAACAAGAATTCGACGCCAGAGAACAGGGTGGCCGTGATAAACCTGAAGGTATACACTTAGTTTAGCTTACAACTCTAAAAACCAGGGGAAAATATTATTTTAGCAGTCAATAATGTATGGATATTCTTATCCCGCAGTAAAATTTCAATGACTGGCACATATTCTTTGTTATTGCTGTACTATGTATGATTAAATTTGATTTATTTGTGTTGTTGGTTACTTTGTTTTCTTTAGGATGTTATCTTACATAAGTATTTTCTCTTAAGCAATGCAGTTGCAAGATTACAGCAGAAGTCCTTCAGCAGAAGCTGAAGTTAAGTTTCAACTTTCAAGGGTGACACTAGAGCCCATGTTGAGGTCAATGGCCTACATAAGTGAGCAGCTCTCAACACCAGATAACAGGGTTGCCGTGATCAATTTGAAGGTATTTACTTTTTTCCTTCATGCATCAGATGATTTATTTGATGGATATTCCAAGTTAGCTGTTAAGATGATTGAGAAAAGGATGGATTTCGCCCTTCGCAAATTCAGAGTGTGTGTTGTGGCTATCCTCCAGGATACAGCAGGCCACCTAAATAACGTCTGCTCCACTTTTTATGATATACAGGAATATCAGAGTTCTCTTGATACAACAAGTCTCTCTCTTTAAGCACTCGAGTTTGTTTTTGAAACTAAATGTGCTTGTGTGACTTCTGAAAAGAACTTTATGGTGAAAACCTGCCCATGTATATTATAATACCTCATGACCAAAATGTTGCTTCTTATGTTTCAAGATATGGCCAAAGACCATGTTAATTGCATTTGGTGCTAGCTGGCTTCTCAAGCGAACATCCTTCTTGGAGTTGGCTACCTCTTTTTTCCTTGTGTAGAAATTTCCAGCTTGCTCACGCTTTACCACTGCCTCCAATTCGCTTCACGAAGAAGCAGATTTTTTGGACTTTGTTCATGGTGCATTTGCTTGACTTCCAGTGCTAACAAATGTGCCGCCAACAAATTTCGGTTAAAAGAAATAGATGAGCCTTTTGAAATAGCTAACTGTATTCGACAATCCTCCGCATATCTCAAGAGGTTTATGAATAGAGAGAAACGAAACTTTTCTGGTCTCCCACTGGAGTGTTATGCTATCTTGTGTCTTCTGGACTATGAACCGGATAGAAAAAATAAGACCTAGCCTATAGAACCAATGGAGAACTTATATAGCTTCTATAAACCAATGATTCTTTTTGTCAGTTAGAGTTCTCACTAATCATATTACCCCTCCACAAATTCTTCTGTGCAATGTGGGTTTGTGTTAATAGGATGTGCGTGCGTGTGGGGTAATCATGAGTGCTCTAGGATTCAGTGATGAATTTCATGGGAGCGGCCTCACTCCCCACTCAATACAAGGGACTCCATCAGGTGCACACTGCAAATAAATACCCCACCCATGAGGGAGATGAAATTCATTAAGAGCACTCATCCTCTTCTAATATGCAGTTTAGCACCAATCACACGCAGATGAGGGACTTTAGATCATTTTTGGTGCTACAGTTTTAACAAGTGACTTATTATTGTGAACCTACTTCATCAGGTCTCCAGTAACATAGCCATCATTGCTGATATCATAAATTCGCATAAGTCACATTATCGAGGTCAAGGAACCAACTACTGTTGACTTTTTTTTTTTTTTTTTTTAGGGGGTTCATACCACTACTGTTAACTTACTTGGTGGAGAATATTCTCGTTGTTAGCTTAGGCTTCAAATATGGAGCGGAACTAAGGAGTCTGGTACTATCTGAGGGGAAAAAAGCAACATTGTGGGAGTTTCATTATTGAGACTATACTGTTTATATCTATCGTTATTATCCGTGAGTGACAAACTTGTTTTTGTAAATGAAAATCACATTTAGATCTATTGCTCAATGGGTAGATCAATTGCTCAACAAACTTGTTTTTGCTGTTTTAGCTCCAAGATACGGAGACAACATCAGGAGAGTCAGAGGTTAAATTTCAAGTGTCTCGAGATACATTGGGTGCCATGTTAAGATCTATGGCTTATATACGCGAGCAACTGTCGAGCAATGTAAGCTTTTCAATTTCTTTTCTGGAAGGATCACTGTTTTGATTACCAAAATTGCAGGAATGCAAACTTCTTAATGCAGTTTTTAATTCTCATTTTTGAAGTAGATATGATGCTACAATTATTCATTAAGCATATCGTCATGCGGTTGCTTTTTGCAAGCAAATGAATACAGCCAGATACCTCATCATATATGTATATGTTTCTGATCTCTTCATCTTTAATCTTGACTTCAATATGGTTTATGATAGGTTGAGCCCCAGCCTGACCCCCCGGTGAAAAAGCAGCGGAAATGAATAGTTGAAGTTGTGAATTTTCTTTATCTTAGCTAGGCGTCTCACTGCTGCGATTCTGCAGTGGCAAAGTTTGTTCATCCAGCAGCGTTCAGTCACTCCCATCAAGTTGGGTATGGCCTTTTCTCTTCTAGTTCGGCTGCAAATGAAGCCTTGTAAATTACGCATTTTTGTAAATGTAGCTAGTTTTTGATGTTCTTCTTTTGTTTGTTTCTTTTTATTTTGTTTTTGTTTTAATTACCAAAGCTTTGAAGAGTTCACAATTTGGACATTCCTCCGTCTAGGAACCCTGTAACGTATATGATTTGAGGGTTGAAGTTAGTTGTTTGCATGTTGGGGTTGTTACATATTTCTCAATTGATTTGGAGTGGGCAGAATTTCAGTTTACCGACAGTGCTGGACGATAAGACTGCAATGGAGTTTTTCTAATTATCCCCATCTTCATGCCAGCGAGAGAGCTCAGACGATGAATTGAATAGAGTGGAACCTGCGAAACTAAGAATTTACTGTTCTTGTGGTTTCAAGTTCATTATCGGGGCTTAGTTTCTTGCAAATGGCACGCCCGTTTATCTTCCATGATCACAACATTCAAAACGTGGATACCAAAATCTCATGAAGCGCGTATTTCCAAATGCTTTCTTTTATCCAAAATCAAGGAGCCATGGAGCAAGAAGTACAAAAATTCATTACTCCAGATATTACAAGTTGAATTTATATGTGTTCCGAAATGATCACTACAGTCGCATAGAGGTCATAAAAAAAAGATGAGATAAATTAGTGTATGGCTAACCCAATAAATAAAGTTTCACGAGGGGACTGGAGCGGACTATCGTGAGATAAAAATCTTCTTTCTAAAGAAATTTTATATGATGTGGAACCATTACATGTCCAGGTTCTAATGTTAAAATAATTTGAAAGGTTGTTCCCAATTTTGTTTGTGTCAACGAACAATTGGAAAAAGCCTTAACTTTTTTAGAACACGTCTGAGTCAAATAACAATGCTTCGAAGTACTTTGATGAAGAATTGGTGTCATTTGGTTGTCTAATTTTTATTTTACTTAACTAATTCCGCTATTTTATGGATTTGTTCAATTTAATCCTCTAAGTTTTATTTTGTGCAATCAAGTCCTCCAATTTTCTCAATTTGTGAAATTAAATCCTTTGATTGCCCACTCTAACTAAACTGTCAAATCAATTAACGACGGGGCAATGCTTACATGATAGAAAATGATGCGTGATGCTAACTAGGCACCAAAAGAGCAAAAATCAAACGGGAAAAATAGGAAATAAAAACCGTAATTTCTCAATATTGGTTATAGTGAGTAAACAAACCGCTTGACTGCACAGATCAAGAATATTAAATGATTTGATCGCATGAAATGGCAAAAATCCAAAAATTTGAAGGACTTGATTATGTAAAATAAAAGTTAGAGAACTAGATTACACGAACAACGAAAGTTACAGGACTAAAAATCTGTCCTTGTCCCTTAAATAAACGTGATACTGAATCTATTGACATGCACATCCCATGGGCCATCCAATTATGGATCCGTCATACCGAGTCCACTAAAACTGGCCCACGATCAGCAGAGCCTTGGTCAGGTGACCGTAACCCTGTTTCCAAACACGCGCTATCTGCGCAAACAAACAGAGGGGAGAACACCATTGAAAACCCTAATTCCTTCGCCTTATAAGCACCCTCTTCTCTTCCTCGTTCGAAGCTTTTGCCTGCGGTGGACTGGACTCGGTGCTTCAGCCTCAACCTACGATCGAAGCCCTAAGCGTTCAACCATGGTGGCCGCGAAGAAGACCGTAATACCTCTCTCTCTCCCTCTCTCTCTGTGTTGAACTTCATATTTCTTCTCTCTATGTCGCCGATTCGTATCGGAGAAAGAGAGAGCCATTTCTGTTTAGTTTGGTTCGGTTTCCTGTTCACCGGAGTAATGTGCCGCCGTGTTTGAGCTTTGAGGTCGATGTTTGATTCCGTTTGATCTGTGAATCCGCAGAAGAAGACTCATGAGAGCATCAACAACAGGCTCGCTCTCGTCATGAAGAGCGGGAAGTACACGTTGGGGTACAAGACCGTCCTCAAGACCCTGAGGAACTCCAAAGGTACGTTTTCCGTTGTGGAGGTTAACGAGTCGTGGAGGTTAATGGCAATCGTTTAAGTCAATAAAGAGAGGCTAGCGGTGCTTAGACGGTGGATGATTAGTGTGTGAATGGCTTTTGGTATGTGGCACGAAGCAGAAGTTCTGGACCTGCATAACCAGATTGAGCAACGAAAGAATTAGTAACAGCCCAATATGTGCATCAATGCGATGGTTGTTGCCTCATTTGATGATTTAGAATGGTTTTCAGTTTGAATGCTACGTTGTAGTAGACCATGGGGATCTGAATTTCAAAGTGAAATCGCCGGTTTAAATGACTAGATTAGGCTAATTTCAGTGGTATCTGATGACAGCGATTGGTTTAAATTTGGAAGATTTCACGTTTAGCTTGCTATGGGATTAGGATTGTGATGTGAAGTTGTTTTGTCAGGTAAGCTGGTCATCATTGCTAACAATTGCCCTCCTCTCCGGAAGTCCGAGATAGAGTACTATGCTATGTTGGCAAAGGTTGGAGTGCATCACTACAACGGAAGTAAGTCTTTTCTCTCAGATGCCGATCTTATTTTGTTTTCGGACTTATGTTGAGACACTTTGTTACTTTGAAATGTCAATTGAAGTAATGGCTGCAAGAATGTTATGTTCTTTTGCATCTTGCTCGTGATTACTTATGGCTATATGATTTCCAAGCTTGACTGCAATTTCTCCTTGAGAATTGGATTGTCTACATTTGTCTTCAGTGTTTGATATGGTCTTTGACATTGTTTGCTTATTCAGTGCTTTGTGCTGATCATGTCTGCTCATTGCAATCTGGCTGGTGAATGAGAGCCTCGTTTTTCTTGGGTTTATATGTGACTGCCATCACCATGCTTCCTGCAAAGTCTTTATACCTTAATAGGAGGTTTATGCCATCACCATGTTTCACATGGAATTTTTAGCAATTAAAAGCCAAAATAAGACCATGCAATGGCTGTCAAATCCTCTTAGAAATGGACAAGTTATTTAGGAGCAATGAGCGTTGTCGCTTTTCCGCTGCTGTTTAATGCTTTCAACATGTTTTCTGATAATCTTTTCTGAACAATTCTTGTTTTGCTGTATCAGACAACGTAGACCTAGGCACTGCCTGCGGAAAATACTATAGGGTATGCTGCCTTAGCATTATTGACCCAGGTAAGTTGATGGTCACTTCCTGTTGGTTAATGCCACTACGGTTTTCTGATTTACATGAACTTGGTTTGACGGAGAATGAATTGTGATTTTCAGGTGACTCTGACATCATCAAGAGCATGCCCGGCGGTGATCATTAAGATTTTGGAACGCTTAGATGTCACTTTAGATTTTTCATTTCTTTACTGGCTCAGCTGGGCATCGTGTTTCATTTATTCAGATGAGCTTTTATGTTGATTCGAGAAGTTTGATTGCGAAACCAAAGAAGCTTTTTGTAGCCCTTTTATGTGTTGGATGTTGGATTACGTCTAAACAAGTTTTTGCGGACGAACAGATTGAGCTTTTATCATTATCATCCAAGAGTTCTGTATCGGCCATGTCCTTTTTATTGATCCAAGGAAGCTGCTGTCATCGAGTAATTGTCCCATGCTGGGCCTGGTCAAGTTAAGGTGTATTCTTGTATCGATAATCTTAATTCGGTAAGGGCATTTAATGCCATTTCCATCTAATGCGAGGTCAATCCTCAATGTTGGAATCAGCAATCCTTGAGATGTGCTGTTCTTCTGATGTGGGGTCACGAGGTAGGAGAGGTGATGAATATTTGTCAAGTACTAATTTCTTGGAAAGTGGGGTTTGGGTCATTTTCTTTTAGTAGCTCTGCTTCACCAATGCACTATACAAGGAAGAGAACAAAAATCGAGGAATTAAGCTCTGTCCCGTGCATCGGCACAAGTCGCTCGCCTTTAACGATCTTGAGTGTACATCTGCATCTGCGAGGATGCCGGTCGGTCGGTCGGTCGGTCACGACCGGTCTCTTTTGTGGTGGCTGTAAATTGTAATAGCTTGTCGCTGCAGATATTTGATTCTGGGCCCTTGAGTTCGTGACGCGGTTACTGTAACCGGACTCGTCGTCGCTCATCCCTCGCCGGTGACGTGCGCCAACTTCCCGATATGGGCCATGAACGGAGGCGGAGGCCCATCCAAGCCGAACTTATCCAGTTTCGTTCTCTCTCTCTCTCTCTCTCTCTCTCTCGCTTTTCTCTCTCCTTTCCAAACCACGCAGCTCGTTTCCATGGGAAGTTCCCAAAAAATTGCGAACCTCCACGCATCCGTCCCTTTCCTCTCCCGTTCGAGTGCAAAATCCGCAGCCGCGCGACCGTAAACTTCTTCCTCCGCTAGATCTCCTTTTCGCTCTCGCCTCCTCTCTCGCATTCGCCGCCGTCGATACATGCGCTCGGACTGTTGCGCTCTCCTCCCGTCTCGAATGCGACGCTCCCGTCCCGATCCCGCCGCCCAATCGTGATTCCGGCAACTCTCCGCGTTCGACGGTCTCCGGGGAATCGGGGCGCCGGATGGAAGGCTTCAGCGCCGAGGATCTGTCGACGATCGGCGGGATCGCGACGGTGTCGCTCCTGCATTCCTTCATCCCCACGCACTGGCTCCCTTTCTCCATCGTCGGCCGCGCCCAGAAGTGGAACCTCTCCCGCACTCTCCTCGTCAGTACGTCTGTCTCCTCCTCCTCCTTCTATCCGTGTCCTCATTTTCGTCGCGAGTCTTTTGCTGCTCGCGCGTTGCTCGCCAGATCTCAATTCCTGATTCCGATGCGGCGGTTCGTGTCGCGTGCGTTTACGTTTAATTTCGTTGCCGGTAGATGCAGAGGAGTTAGGCGGAGATAATTTTTTTGAGTGTCTTCTTAGCTCTCGCATCAATCTGCTGTTTTCCAGCTTGTGGACATTATCGGTATTTTGATGACTCTTACTTGAGGCGTTGTGTTTCGGTTGTGGTTTCATGGTGAATACTTGTGCATGGCGGTGAGATTTATCGCAGATCTGTTATTTTGTCCGAAGCAATCGTGCTTGAGAACGTACCAGATGGACAGTGAAGGACGTTGATACATTCGTTGCAATTATGCTACTTTGCTTTCTAGGAAGATGTGAATCTCTGAACAATCGTAGAGGAAATGTGCTGCATTTTTAGGCTGCAAAGAACACAGTTAGGGGGGCTTTTGGTTCTTCTTTACAAGTGAGTGGGACTGAATTGTTTATGTTGGAGAAAAAACTTGGATTATATTTTCTACTTGGATAGGAAAGGTTAGGCTTTAAGGTTGTTTAAGAACTTCATAGTTGGATTTACGCATGGGAAAGGAAATCGGAAAAGATAGTCTCAATGGTGAAGATAAGCGGAAAAATTTAGAATGCTATGACACTCCTTGCAGAACTCGCAAAATTTGCGGTGATCTGCTGTGTGATTGAGAGTGTTGTGTAAGGGTACCGATACCAAAGCTGTCAATAGTATTCTTGCGTACTGGAATGGCCTAGTTGGTAGGTGGCTGCTTAGTAAAAAGTGGAAAGTTTCGCTGGAGGTAATTGCCCCTGGGAATTTTTTTGCTATTTGAATGGAGGATTCTTCATAGCAACAAATTTTGGCTGTTTAAAAAGCATTGTAACATGTTTCAGTCTCGTCTGGTTTACTATCGAAATGATAGTTGCTTAGCCTGCTTTGGTGCTGGTAGTTCTTGTAACGAATCTTTTTTCTCTCTGCAGCTGCATTTGGGGCAGTTTTGCATGTAATTTCTACTTCACTTCTTGGCATCACTGCTATTACAATGGCAAATACGATTGCTGGCGAAGAAACAGTCCATAAACTTGCTTCTCTTTTGCTTGTAATTCTCGGTGGTGGCTACGTGTTGTTGTTTATTTCCGGAAAGGGTGGTCACAGTCATTCACACAACCAACCTATGGAGAAAATGGCTGTTGCCGGTCTGGTTCTCGTACCAGCATTATCTCCTTGTGCGACCACACTTCCTGTGTTTCTTGCCGTGGGAAACTCATCTTCCATGATGGTACTTGCCATCATTGTGCTGCTCTTCAGGTAGACATTGAAATCTTATATTCTGATATGTATCCTTTTTATAATGGTGAAATGATAGTAGAGTACGCGACTGTTCTCTGCAATAGTTATACAGTAAATAGAAACGAAATTTAGATACATATGTTAAGATTTTTGGCCTGATAAGTACGTAACATGATATTTGTCAATTTGCTATTTTTAGTGCATGTATCTGAATGCTGTTGGTAGCTTATTCAATCGTCTGATATATAGAGGATTGACAACATTTTCTATCATTAGACTGCCACGTTCTTAGGCAGAAATCTCGCTGTTTTTTCTATTTTTTCTCATCCCCCTTCTGGGAGAGTGAAGATTAACTGCTGGTTGTTGGTAATGTATTTGGATTTTCAGCACCATAACTGTGATGACCTCATTGGTGGCTCTCTCGTTTTATGGAGCTAGCCAGCTGAAATTCCACTGGGTGGAGCGGTATGACAAGCTTCTTGTAGGCTCAGTCCTCTGCTTGGTGGGAATACTAACTCTCCTTTTTCATGATCACGATCATAATGGCGATGTGGGTTCTGGAGGACAGCATGTGCATAGGAAAGTCATTGGGTTCTGATATCTTTTGTTTCTTCCGCGTATGTCGTTGGCGATCGGCAGAAAATGTTCTGTTATCTGGATTAGGTAACCCTGCTCGTGTGCTGCTTGTTTTGGCACGAGCTAGTTATGAGGCCGATTTCCCCTTGCCTTCCAGAATCGTTCAAGCGCGGGTCCTTTTTGGGAGGAGGGGAGAGGAATTCTGTGCCATGTTCTTTCACGAGATGATACTCTTAAATCATTTTACCAACGCTTATACTAATGAAGCCAAGTGTAATTTCAATTGCCTTTTCCTATTGCTATGTGGGGATTCAATTCGAGTGGATTGCACATTGAACAGTGGTTGCATGTATGTATATATTTCCACTTAGAATCCGTTTGTTTGAAGGGAAGTTGTTTTTTGGAAAGTCCATTTATTTGAAGGAAAATTGTCTTTATGAAATTTTATTTTTGACTTTCGGTTGTTTGAATGATGGAAAATTAATTAATTTACGGAAAATATTTATCATCGACGGATAAAAAAACTACTTACCGACCAAAAAAAAAAAAAACTACTTTTTATAGTAAGAATGAAATCACTTTTTCTAAATCATTAAACAAGTCCATGGAAGACACTTTTTAATGACATAAAAGGCGGAAGTGTATCTAAAGTTGACAATACAGCTGCTTGTATAGATAGTACGATCATCTCCAATAGGTCCGTGCCACGCCCCTCCTCTAATGCTTTAAGAATCGAAGAGTGACAAGAAGCGTGCAGCGCTCGGCTCTCATTTTGTGAAGTACTTAAATTCTTGGCTTGTCTGAATGATTTTGCAAAGTCGACACACGAGTCTCTTGCGAAAAGCGAGAAGTATGAGGGAATTTACAAACTTGAGCCATTCGTACGAACGGAAACATGATATTTTACCATCGGGATCGAGGGATGCATCAACCCAGCGATGCTTTTCTTTCTTTTGTTAGGCTGCGTGCAAGCCAGCTTGGAGCTTTGATTCTTTAGCAGAAGGACAAAAGGCAAAAGCGAGCAGATTCCTCTTGCTCGGTTCCCAAAAGACGAAAGTTTTCCCACGTGGACGTACATTTCGAATCGCTAATCCCACGCTCCTTTTGTCCCCCGAATGCCTTTTGGGTCCATACCTCTCTCTGTACTCGTATGAGATGAGAATGCTTACGCAGATTCGTCCGTACTGGACCTTGGAAAAATTAGGCCGAGCATGTTTCGAATCTCGCGTTACTCTCTGTACGATTTCTTCTCTTAAATCGAATAACGAGTCAAGGACAGGCATGGGGAGAGGTTTATAACAGCGGGTACGAAAGATAATGCATGGACAATCGTGGTCTGAATTAAAGATTGCAATGTAACATACAGTGCTTGAGAGAGAGAGAGAGAGGGGGGGGGGGGAAGTATGGGGAGAGGTTTATAATAGCGGGTACGAAAGATAAATGCATGAACAATCGTGGTCTGACTTAAAGATTGCAATGTTACATACAGTGCTTGAGAGAGAGAGAGAGAGAGAGAGAGAGAGTGGGGAGGAAGAAAACTCAAAGAATCCATTCGTTTCGCAGAAAATATCGTGTTTCTAAAAAATATTTTCCGAAAAATGTAATTATTTTATGATATTTGATTGGAACTTGAAAAGAAGCGGAAAATATTTTCAGCTATTCGATAAGGGAAAATTATCTTTAATGCACTCTTTTTCAATATTTATTATTTTATATTTATATTTTTATTTTTCTTTTCAATGTTTTTGTCTTCTTCTTCTTTGACCAATCATCGGTTGACATCAGTCGAAGGCGAGGCTCATGCCCTCTAATCTGTCATCAATTTGACAAGGCTTGAGCTCACTGCTCATCGAGATTAGTGAGCTAGGTAAGTGGGCTTGTAGAGGCCTCAAGCTCACTTTTGGCCGATCGGCGAGCCTGGATCCCTAGCTCGGCGCTTATTGGGTGAGTGGCGAGTTAGGCTTGAGCTTGCCGCTTGCCATCAATTAGGCAAGCGGCGAATCTCAAGGCTCGCTCAAGGCTTGCTTGTGGCCGTTGTCGACGATCGGTCAAGACAGACTAAAGAAAAAAAAAAAGAAAGATAAAAAGGTTAACATGGGTGTGAGATAAGAAAAAGTATGTAAGGAAAATATTATTCTCTTTCTTAAAAGCGAAAAACATTTTCTCAGGCTTTTTTTTTAAATTAATTTATTTTCTATGAAATGAGTTTAGGAAAATTTGGAAAGTATTTTTTTATAAATTATTTTTCGTGTGGAGTCAAAATTTGCTGATGATTGTACAAAGAAGAAAAGAAAAGATTGTTCGCTCCAATTAGCGTGAAAAATACTTTGCCTGATGCATCAGTCAGAACTAATCTGACGTTGAATCTCGTCGAAATTAGCCGTTCCGTTTCGGAATGATGGTCCCCTCCCTCGTTCCGTACACCAATGAGATTCCACATTAACGCTTCATTAAAATAAGGAAGTCGAAACCGGACAAAGCGAAGTTTTACTGACGCACGGCGATCCTCTCCCTCTCCCTCTCCCTCTTTTCTTTTTTTTTTTTTTTTTTGCACCAATCTCCCTCTTTTCTTTATTCCCCTCGGATCCTGCTCAGATCACATGGCGTCCTCCAATTTCTTTAATTCCTATTGCGGCTTTCTATCTCTGACCCACTTACGTTCATCCTGTACCTTCACCTTTTCACTTATTTTTCACCTACCCCTACCCCCCAACTTAAATTTATGTGATTTCCAATCAAAATTAAACGGAATAATTATATTAATTAAATATTTAAGAATCAAATTGATAAATCGTCAAAAATTTCAAAGTAAATTGATAAAATTAAAATGTTTAGAATTGAATTAATCGTCAGATTTATGACTCTTCAGATAATTATCCCATTTTCATTTAAAAAATTTGCCCAAACTACTTCATTCAACACCGGTCTGGTACAACCCTTCCCGTGCAGGAGGTCACTTCTACGTGAAAATAGACTAGGAAAAGGGAAGCGTCCAGCAAGACGACTTGCCAAACCCCCCCATGTGGACATTGTGGAGGAATCTTCTCTCGAGGATTATAAAAAAACCAAGCGTGGTTAGCCACCAGCGATCATGCTTTCTTGTCAACGTCATTCTGTCGACGTTACTGTCCAAAACCATCCGCTCTTTTTTTTATCCTACGCTCGTCCCGTTCGAAATCGACAGGTCATCTTCCCATGCAAAATACTTCTTTTCGGGTACTGCGTCCAAATAACATAGGAATCTCTCTGATTGGCATTCTTTCCAAGTGAATCGCGCCCTGTTTCTCTGCGTGATAGGTTCGGTTCTATTCGATTCAGCTTTGGATGAAACAAAACTAATTTGATTTGGAATTCTCAACTCTGTAAGGAGCGATATAAAAGGATTGCATGGTTTGGCGCATAACCATAAGGAAATAAAGAATAAAGGGGAGAAAAGAAATCGAGACATAAGATTTTTTTATCCTGATTTACCCTTAAATTATGGCTACATTCAGTAGATAATTGCACTTTAATTAGCACATCTGATAGTTATTAATGGATCTAAGCATGAACATCCAATAAAATATGGGTTCAATCAATTACAATTCTATAGAAAGATATTATATATCCAATAGTTATTAATGGACGAATCTAAGCATGAATTTTTAATAAAATATGAGTTCAATCTATAAAAGCCATTTGACAGCTTAGGGGCACTGCTCTGCGATCCCTCGACCTCGCCTCTTCGCCTGCTCACCGGGGATTGGAACCTTTGTAATCATATATCAATAATTTTCCTATGAATCGAGACCCATACCCTTACTAAAAGTTACACTGAGCACCGATGGTCGTAAGGACGGACGGCGACAGCCTAGGCCGGCCCCGTCGGACCCCCCTGCTGTCGTCCGCCATCCGTAGCTACTTTTTTAGGCTGCGTAGGGCGTGACCAAGAAAAGAAACGCCCGAGAGTCCTTCTCCACGACGTCACGAACGCGGTTCGTACACCTTTAATGGCAATATTTCCGCCGTGACGTGTAAAGAGGGAGAGAGGGAGAGAAAGAGAATATGCTAATCCTGTCGTTGTTAATTACAAGAACTTCACTGTCTCACGCCTGATGATTCCCGTGGCGGGCCACATAATTCCCCCTCATCGCCAACGACTTGATCTCCTCCAAAAGCGCTCGTCTCGTGAATTCCCCCGATCCGGAAACGGATCCCCGAGCTTTATTAAAGAGAGTGATGAAAGGGGTCGTTGGAAAGATAGATAGGTCGTCCGACATCGTGAATCGGTTCCGAAAAATTAAGAATAAACACAAGACCTTAATCGACGAATGAAAGCGGGGCATGCAAAAAGATTTCCCTCGCCATGCTGCTTTGCTTTGGCTTTAGGGACTTTTCCCAGTTGTCCCCCTTCGTTCTCTCCCCCCCACACGCTTTTGCTCTGTCCACCAAAGCAAAAGGTGCATTGTACTTCGAATATATAATTTGTGCTTGTTTTGCATCTGTGACTGGGCCGCTCCTGAAAGCTGACCCTTTCTTGCTTTTGCCACCCTTTTGCCAGGAAATAAAGGTCTCCACTTTTTTTCCGGGGGATTCATTGCGATATCACCGTGAGAGGGAAAAGATAGTAATGTCTTTAGGAAACTTACGCAAATGGTTTTTCGACTTTGAGTAAATATTTAACGTGATCCCTAAACTTTTAATTCGTTCGATATGATTCATAAACTTTAATTCGATATGTAATGTGATCTATGAACTTTTAATTCGTTCGATGTAATTCATGAACTTTAATTTAGTATGCAATGTGGTCCATAAACTGTTAGGTTTGTTGAATGCGGCCCTTCAAATTTATGTATATAATTAACTCAGTTCTTAGACTATATGAAAATGCTTAATATTGCCCCTTGAATTAATGGAATGATGATATTAAATATTTTCGAAAAAAATTTAGAGAGTGAGTTCAACATATACCAAAAGTCAAAGGATCGCATTAAACAAATCAATAATTCAAGGACCATGTTATAATTTGGATTAAAGTTTATAAATCATATTGAATAAATTAAAAGTTCATGAACTATTTGTGTCGTTATCCCTAACATCTTTTAATAGGGTACGTTATCTAGAAGAAAAATAATGATTTCAATTTTTTTTTTTAAATGACCACTTAAAACACTTACAAAAATAAACCAACAAAATTCTGATAGCACAGTATCATTATCTCCTCAAACATGCATTTGAATGAGAGTGACATCTCTTGAGGTCGAGAGTCATTTAATGAAGCAAGGTCAATTTCGATTGAAGCAGTTGAATATTTAGTGATAATAACATAGGATAGCGCATGCGACAAACGACCTAAACTAGTAATTCTGAAAGCCGTTTGTTTTTTTCTCTTTTGGCATAGAAACCCTCAAAGCTATAGTTTAAGATTAGCCCAAAAGATTCGAATTGCGAGGCAGGTAGAGAGTCTAGAGACCAGGAGTGGGGACTCCAATCATGCAATTAGGTGGCATCGGGATCGCATCCTATTTAAAGATTAAGAGAATATTACCCTTTCACATAATCAATTCATGAGTCAGACTTAGCACGAAACAATCACCTCTAAATAATTCTATAAAATTCGAGATGCGAAAACGACACAGCCATAACTCTTTGCTCCGTTTGGATAGAGTGTTGGCTCCGGTCTTCTATGCCGCGACTTCTCTACTAATCAGTCGGCAAATGCAATTTCGATTTCGCGAGGAACGTTTATTTACGACAGGAGATCGGTCAATTTGTGATCCGAGCAAATTCAAAATTAATTTTCACGAATGGACCCCCCCCTAAATGCCCGATTGACCCATTTAATAAAATGAACGGGGACGTGAAAATAAGGAAAGAGAATGGGGTCCGCATCACATGTGAAATAGCGTTGTTTAGCCAAAAGGGAGACGGCAGCAGCGAGCTGACGGTGACGCTGGCGAAAAAGAGGGACAAAAAAACAAAAGAGAAGAGAACATGCAAAAAAAAGCGCAAAAAAACAGAACGAGGAAGCGCTGCACCGTGCACGTACATGCAACGCAACGAAATCCGAAAAAGGAAAAAAAAAAAAAGAGAGGAAAAAATAGGCGAATCCCGACGGTCCATCTCAAGCAAGATCCTACGGCCACGGCCGAGCCGAGGCGAAAAAAGCATGCGGGTCCCACACTCCACTCCACTCACTCATCGCTCGTCGTCCTCTCCCTCCCTCTCTCTCCTTTAACTCCCCCGCGTCTGCATGAAATCGGAAACCGCCGCGCCCGCCGTTCATCCGTTTCTCTCTCTATCTCCGTCTCTCTCTCTCTCTCTCTCCATCGCAGTGCAAATGGCTCGATGATTCTCTCCTGTGGCGGCCCTGTCCTTCTCTGAATTCCTCAATCTCTCTCTCTCTCGCCTCGCCGTCGAGACTCTGATTTGACTGCAGTCGTCTCTCACAGGTAACTCCAGCTCTCTCGCTCTCTCTCGCTCTCCTTCCATTCGCGTTCCGGCGCTCGCCGCGATCGATGGCGGCGGTTGGTGGGCTTCGCCGGAGCCTCAATTTCGCTGGGTTCCCGGCGTGTTTCGCCTCCTGATCTTTTTATTTCTTTATTTCTTTTTTTTTTTTGGGGAGAAATAGGATCTGCGTTGGTGATTTTGGTAGTACAGCAGCAGCAGCAGCTGGCGGAATCTCTATCGGCCCCGCTGGGTACTGTCTTCTGGATTCATTTGGCAATGTAATCTGTCTGGCCTTCGCGTATCTAGTCACGCGGATTTCGATTTTGTTATGTCGGCGCGGCGGATTGAATTGCGATCTCCCTCCCTCCCTTTAACTCTCTCTATCTCTCACGTACACGCGGGCGAGGAACATTCTTTCGTGCGTCGAATGATTGCTCGAGTGTATCGAAGATCTCTCGGTCTGAGCGATTCCCCATTTCCGGCGTTTCGTAGCTTCTTGTACCGATTTTATCAGTTTCGCCCCTGGACTTAGGATGCTGCGATTCGTGTATCTCTGTGGACATTTCCCCCTATTTCCTTGATTTTCCTTCTTTTAGGACACGAGTTCTCCAAATTTCCAGTTTCTTGTTCTTTCCTTCTTTCGGCCAAATGAAAACTGCCGTATTCAAGATCAGCAAAAGTAGACGGGTGACGCTGTTACAGCTCGCGGGGGCAGGGTTTTAACATCATTTACCCCATCGATTCTGCTAAAGGGAATGGGGGCGACGCTACCCAATCGCTAGAACATCTTCCCCTGGTGACATGATTCATTTAGTTCGGCTCCTTGGCGTGATTTATTTTCCAGCTAGGGAGTTAAACTTAGTGTCGAATGCCACGGTTTCTGGCAAGTAGTACTTTCATTTATGCTAAGATTTTTTTTGTTCTTTTTTCTCTTGGGCGGGGCATTTCTAGAAGTAGTCTTGTGCTTGTCGTCTAACTTGCTGAGTAGCATATCTACATTGCTCTGTTGCAGTATGGGGGCCGCAAATTCTAAGGTTGAAGAAGATAAGGCCTTGCAGCTATGCCGGGAAAGGAAGAAGTTTGTTAGGCAAGCCCTTGATGGTAGGTATTCTCTTGCGGCGGCTCATGTTATGTACGTTCATTCTCTAAGGAACACAGGAACTGCGCTTGGGAAGTTTGTCGAATCCAATGCCCATGTGGAATCATCTTTGTATACATCCACGAGTGCAACACCGGAGCCACTTGCATTGACAGAGAAGTCGCTTTCGCATTTTTCATTCTCCTCTCCATCATTTTCACATCGTGCAGATGCGGCTTATACTCTTTCTCCATCTCCATCTCCTCCTCCTCCTACCTCTACTGTTTATCACGCGAATCATATGAAATTCACGGGTAGCTATTCTAGAGAGGTTCAAGAAAAGTTGCCATCACCTATCACAGGGACAGTGACTTTTTCTAGTACCCCGCGGAATACTACACCGGATTCCTCTGAAAAACCAGATCTGTCAGCATTTGAAGATTCTCCCGTTCCACCTGGAACGCCTCAATGGGATTTCTTTGGTTTATTCCATCCAATCGATCATCAAATGCCTTCTCAAGGGGGGAAGCGTATGAACCAGGGGTTTGAAGATGCTGATGACATCAAAAGGCTTAGGGAGGAGGAAGGCATACCCGAGTTGGAAGATGATGAAGAGAAGGGTTCTATGGACCGAACTGAAGAAGAATTCCAGGATTCAGATGATGAATTTGATGAGCCTTCCACAGAGACCCTGGTTCGCAGTTTTGAAAATGTCAATCGGGTAAATGATGAATCCATGTCTAGCCCCCCTCCCACTGCTCCTTCAATGAGAAGTGCAACTTCAGAAGGTGAATTCATGAATGGAGACAAAGGCCAGTCTCCTGATCTGTCATCACGAAGGGGCAAATCACCTGCTGTTGCTCCATCATCTGAGACAAAGAGAACTCCCATGAAAGATAACCATGACGAACAGAAGGTTACGGCAAAGGACTTCTCTTCAAGCATTAAAGATATCGGAGGTCTTTTCATAAAAGCATCAGAATCTGGGAGAGAAGTTCCGAGAAAGCTAGAAGCCAATGAGTTACATTTTCGTTCAATATTTCCGGGGAAAGAACGTATAGAACTCTTCTCTCTTCCACTTACTTTCTTCTTGTATCAGTTGAAAATTGTCGAGGATAACATTCAGAATAATGACCTTGATCAATATTACGTGCTTATTTAGCTACAGGATGTGGTTAACGGTCTAGGTTTCTTCTGAGTTGCACTTTTATACTTCCAACAGCATAGCTCTTTGATGTGGCAGGTGCATCAGTATTGTCCGTGTACCTCAGGACATGTTTTTCTTGCGGGGAGGATCGTTGGCAAGCTCAAGAAGGTATGTTCTTTTCAGAATTATGTAACTCTTGAAGAAGGTTGTGATCTCTCACTACAATAACTGGAGACATGGCATTGGTGCATTGGTTTTTTCATCAATTTTCACGAGTTAAAGAAAGTATGTCAAAAGTAGGCCGTCTCAGCAAGATATTACTGCACTGTGTGGGCAAAAATGGACTAGAGATGATTTATGATCTGTTCTGGAAAGCCAAAGCAACTATTTGTAGCTTGTAATGTGTAGTTGAATGATGTTCCGTTTCTTTGACAGTTGATTATTCTTGTCTCTGCTCTGTATGTGTTACTAACCTTTTGTGATAACTTTGTTACCTAGAACCTGCTCAAGCGGCAATGAAGTACTTAACTTGGCATAGGACGGGATCATCTCGCTCTTCTTCATCAAGGAATCCTTTAGGGTTGAATTTAAAGGATGACACTGAGGAGCTTAATGACAATTACATTGGCAGTGTCTGTATGATATCTGGAAGCCATGCCTCAACCTTGGATAGGCTATATGCCTGGGAGAGAAAGCTCTATGATGAAGTCAAGGTACTATTACGAACTACTTGTCATGACTAGACTATAATAATGACATCTTTGTCATTCATACACACACACACACACACACACACACACACACATATATATGTATATATGTATATGGATTTTTGGCATGTTTACTCCTGTGGTCTGCCAAAACAAAATGAATTTGTGGACTCATCTGAAGAAATTTTTTAACTGTATGTTGGATTCTTGGGTACCTTTTGTCCTATCATCATTATGATGCTTAATAGTGATTTGATTGGTGTGAATGGTTAACAGTAGTTTCCAGATGACAACTGAATTTTGATTGTTGTGAACGGTTAACAGTAGTTTCCAGATGACAACTGAATTACAGCAAGCTGTGTTTGGTTATTTGGAAGTTGATCTGGCTGACTCTAGTCAGATATATATCTGATTCAAGTTGAATTGGATTTCGATGTTTGTGCTGGGAGTGAAACAGTTTGTTTGGTTGTTATATCTGTGGCTCTTGTTCTAACAACAAATAGGTTGCTGGTAATCTTTGTCTTGGCAGCTTTACTAGTGCATATCTCTTGTGATTTCACAGATCCGTATCTTGTCACATGTTGTGATATCTAATTGAAAGTTCAGTAAACAAACCCTCAAAATATGGTTTAGAAGTTAGAAAATGCGGAAGGGATATGTTTTGGATTTTCTTGCTCACTCTCTTCTAATTTTCTCTATGGATCTATATTGCCAAGTGGAGAAAAAGTCTCCGTGAATGGCTCTCATTACCATTGTTGTGTTGGTTGTAACTATTGGCATTGTCACCGGCATACACATTGATGGTGAAGAATGCTACTTGTGGAGAAGTTTTACTTCCACGAGTGGTGTTTTAAATAGAGATCCTTCTGTTATTGCCTTCTTCTTTTATCTGTAGAAGCACCCATGAAGTGACTTCTCTAGATTCTTACCGAGTTGTTCCTTCAAAATATTTTGCAACATATCATGTGAACTGACTTCATTTTCTATTACAACATTTAAACATGCTGTGAAGGGTACCCTGACTTGTCTTTTATTGTGCTATATGGGGATTCTTCTAGTAGAGAATAACTTTGCTTTCTTGCCTTCATTATTTTTTATTCTGTTTACTTAAAAGTCAGGTCAATTGCAAATGTTTGATATTTCAGGCCTGTGATGAGATCAGGAGGAATTATGACGTCAAATGTAAAATTTTAAGGCAATTGGAATCAAAAGGACATCTGGATTTAAAGGAAAGAACTGATAGAATTGGTAAAACTCGTGCTTCCATCAAGGATCTACACTCGAGGATCATAGTTGCCATTCACAGAATTGACTCCATCTCGAAGAGAATAGAAGAACTACGTGACAAAGAGCTTCAACCTCAGCTGGAAGAGTTGATTGAAGGGTAGGTGCCGGGTGGCTTCCTTTTTTGATATCTATAGTAGTTGCGTTCTTTTTCCTGTGTGCGCATCAGTTGTGGAGCTATGATGCTATGTACTCAGCCAGTCATATGTTGCAGGTGTCGGCTCATGCTTGACTGAGTATAGTTGCTTTTTAGTCAATTTTCTCTTGGTGCTTCATCCCTGACGCAAAGGATGGTGGAACAATCACATCAACTCCTAGTTAATACAATTAATATGTTCAGGACGTATTAGTCCTAAGATGACAAATATATTCTGTGAAAACTGTTCCTCTTGGTTTATTAGATGCCTTTGTTTGGACGATGAGAGAACAATTTGGAGTCACAATGCTAATTTGAGGGCATGTTAAACATGAAAAGCCATAAGCAGCGCTGATAACTCAGTACTTGTAATGAACAAGGCTGAACATTTGACCTGATAACATACGTAGGAAATATGACTAATGGCTACGACAGTATAAACTTTAAGTCAAATAAATAATAAGAAGATGACTGTCTGCTGATGCACTTGATTGATAACGGACTGTTTTTGGGTTCTGGAAAGCTCTAGCACAGCAAAGGCAAGTACAAGCCCGTAGCTGGTGGAAACTTTTTGATATTCTGCTGCTTCTGCTTGATTTGTTGCCTGCCTCCTCAAATCTTGGTCTCCACGTTTTGGAGTATCTGTGTCAGTGATCTGTGGTGAATTCGATCTTCTTTTGAGGGATTCATCTACAGATGCCGCTTCTCATGATGCAGGTTAGGTCGGATGTGGGAAGTCATGTTTGAGTGTCACAAGCTTCAGCTCAACATAATCTCAGTAGCTCATGGCAGCAGCAACACTAAAATCCCGGTGCACTCAGAAGAACACCGGAAGATTACCCTCGATCTTGAAAATGAACTGGGTTCACTATCTTCGAGTTTTACAAAGTGGATTGGAGCCCAGAAGACCTACTTGGAGGCCATCAACAATTGGCTCGGGAAGTGCTACTTGCATCCCCAAAAAACTCCAAAGCGAAAAAGGCGGAGGCCCCAACAAACGCCACTGTGGAAGCATGGGCCGCCAATCTATGCCACTTGTGAACTGTGGTTGGAGGAGCTGAAGGCTTTGCCTTCCAAGGATGTGACAGAGTCAATTAAACGTTTGGCTGCAGACATTCGCCAGTTTTTACCACTTCAAGAAAGGAACCAAGGAAAGAATGCGAAACATGCTCAAACACCCCCAACATCATGGGAAGGTGGAAGTGGGGCTGATTCGGAGGTTAACATGTTGAAGGATTACGCTTCGGAGGACTGGATTACAGGTGTTGACCGCTTCCGGTTGAGCTTGGTTGAATTTCTTGATAAGTTGAATAAGTATGCGGAGTCCTCTGTTCATATGTACGTGTCCCTTGAAAAGGCCATCCCAGATCGCAAGAGTACTTATGATAAGTCGAAGTCCCAACCATGAGATGTTGTCAGTAATCAGTGCAGAAACTCGATCCAGCCTTAAGGGGAGGACCGACCATACAGTATCGAGTTCATCTGGAAGCTCCTCAGAAAATATCCGGAACCAGAAATTCTGTGAGTTTCTTCTTCTTTTCTTTTTTGCTTCTGGGCTTTTTTACGTGGAAAATAAAGCACGGTTTTGGGGGGGTGGTTTATATAATTATTGCCATGTTGTGGCAGGAAATAAAAAGGGTCGAGAGAAAGTTGGATGTTGAGATGTTTATAGACAGGGTGGTGGGTTTACATTACGGCTCTAGCTTAGGATGTGCTATTGAAAGGAAAGAGAGAGCTTCGCCAACAGAGGTTCCTGTATATTAGTTTTGTGAACTCGAAAAAAGTTGTAATAAATTTTTTTACAATCGGCTATGTCTTCAGTGACTTGAGAAATCATGTGTCGTTCGTCTTCCTGAATTGTCGTGGTCGATCGGTACCCGGGTAATCATATTTGTTGGGGCCAGGAAACCATGGAAGTGTTGAAGGAAAAGTCATGTGGTGGTGAGCAATGGGAGAAATTATTGGATAAGCAGGGAGCCTCACATTTTAACCTACCCGTTGCCCAAAAAAAAAAAACAAAAAGGTTTTTGCGCTCGAGCAGTCTCGAATCCCTGCACCTTTTTGTGTACTTAGATGTGATTTTGGAGGAGTGAGCATGAGGTTTGCTCTCGTCGCTGTTCGAAGGAGTAAATGCGACAATTCTGAACTCATCGTTAAGTTGGTCCCAAACCGATGATTGTGATTGCTTCGGCTGTAGCCTAAAACTTGTTCTGTGAATTAGGGATGATCAGTTCTCACTCCGGTTCAATCCCACCTAGGAATCGAAAACCAGACTAGAAAGATTGGTTTTCAGTTTCTAGAACCGGAAATCAAACCATCAGGGATTAGATCACTTGGTCCTAGGACCGGTCTGATCTAGTTCTCGCATAGTCCAATAGAACTGGTTGATTTACAAATAATCTTGAGGGAACGTAGTTACATAGCCATTGCTTTTAAAGAAACGAAAAATCAGCGATAAGAGCAAGATGTTGAGAGGCATGAGAGGCAAAGCTCTTCCAAGTCGTCTTCTGCCGAGATGAGAAAGGCAGAAAC
This sequence comes from Eucalyptus grandis, assembly GCF_016545825.1. Classification (NCBI taxonomy): domain Eukaryota; kingdom Viridiplantae; phylum Streptophyta; class Magnoliopsida; order Myrtales; family Myrtaceae; genus Eucalyptus; species Eucalyptus grandis. The sequence continues at coordinate 55,630,457 of NC_052613.1, read as the reverse complement.
GAGAGGCAAGAGGTTGAGCGAGGTGTGAGCCACGTGAGAGGCAGAGCTCATTTAAATTTGAGGCAATTTAGGTCTTCCAAAGGGAAAGAGGAGAGAGGAGAGAAAGGAAAGTCGACTGGTGAGTTGAGAGAGGACAGGGAAAGAAGAGAGCAGAACATGTGAGAAGGGAAGCAAAAGAAATTTGCATGAGAAATTTTATAAAAAGATCATCAATTTGGTCCAAGTGGTCCAATCCGGTCGGCTCATTTTGTGCTTGGAACCGAGGACTGAACCGTAAATCATTGGTTTCAATTTTATGAAATCAAATCATGCTCCCAAAAACCGCCCAGAAGCTGGATGAAGTTGATCGATCGGTGTTCTCAACCCTACTAGAATTCTCAAATTCATACTCAATCATCCTTCCGTAGAAGACTATTAATCAAGTGTTCTTTTTCTCCGGATGCCATGGTTCCCCCATCTTTTTTGCAAGAACATCCAGGCACGTTGCATCTCCCCGTCAATCTCGCCTTAGAATGTATGATTCATACACATCCGAAGTCAAACCCCACAATGCACAATGATCAAGCACCTAATTGTCACCAACGAATGATCAACAATAATATTCCAATTTTTCCACCGCAAATTGAATTCTGTACCACCCCTAAAGTCCATGACAAGCTCCAAAGCTCGCAGGCTTCCCACAAAAAGAATAATTAAATCATTTTTATTATTTTTCTAATACGACAAAATGAACCATGTCCCCTCAGAATATATCAACCCCGTAATCACAGTCCGTAGATCCGATCTTGGCCGTCGCCGTCAGCTTATCGACCGTTACGTCGCACGTCACCTTAACGGTAATCTTCCACGTCCTCACGGCCCCCACCTTGAGCTTCACCGGGGCCGTCACCTTCACCGTCAACGGCACACTCCCCTGGCTCTGATCGCTGGCCAGCGCCTGCCGCACCTGGCTCGCCAGGACCATGGCCTCTCCCTTCAGCGCCGCCTCGAACACCGTCGCGTTGTCCGGCGGCTGGTAAAACGCCGGCAGGGCGCCGCCGCACAGCTTCACGCCGGTGTAATAGACCTCCGCGGAGCTCCCTCCGAGGTAGTAGATCCCGATCTTGCCGTTCGGGTTGTTCGCCCGGACGGTCACGTCCATCGCCGGCGACACCGCCGCGGTGGACGTCAGGTTGAGCCCCCCGATCGAGATGCCGCTGACGGCGTAGTCCGGCGACCGCGGCCTCACGACGAGGTAGAACACGCCGGCGGCGGCGGCTAGGAGGAGGACCAGCACGGCGACGGCGGCGAGGGAGCAGCAGCAGCAGCGCTGGAGTCGGCCGGTCTTTCGATAGGAGGAGCGCCGTTTGTAGCGGCGGTCGTCCTCCTGCGGGGGGAAGCGGTAGATTTGGTCCTTGGGGATCTGGATGACGTAGGTGCCGCGGACGGGGTGGGGGACGGGCTTGTCCTCGGGCGGGGGAGGGGCTTCGTCGGGGAGCCGTGCTCGGGCGAGCGGGGCGGGGACTGGGGCGGGGAGCCGCGGGGGTGGACCCGGTCCGCCATGTCTGAGCCGGCCGAGCTAGCTATGGTTGCCGAAGTCGAGAAGCGAAGCCCTCGAGCCCTGTGCGGCTGCGAACGAGCAGAGAGCAGAGAGGTGTATTGAGTATATGGAGTTACAGGTTTTCAAGAAGAAGAAGAAGAAAAAGAGATGGAGACTGCTCCTGGCGTTTGCGTTGGTGAATTTATACCAGAGTGCCAAGCGAAACGAGTCAAGCGCGTGAGGTTAGGTGGCAATTCACCAACGCGTATAGCCGTGCGTGAGTGCGCGTGCGTGTGCGCGCGTGAAATTACGAAAGTGGGGCCCGGTAAACGTTGCTCGGTCCCATCATCTTGACCCCAATGGTACGAGGCCGCGTAAGCACCTGGTCCGAAAAGGCATGTGATTCTCACATTTTCTGCATCGCGTACGGCTTTCGCGGTTTTCATCTCCTCTCTCAAGAGTGGAAAGCTCATCATCTCCAGGACTTACCTTTCTGGCCCAAGTATTTTACCCGAATCGACCTTTTCTTTTAATGAAATGTGCTTAGCTAGATCTATAACCTTCTTAATTTCGAGGTAACAATTTAAATTTCTAAAGAACAAATTCCCTCTCTCTCTCTCTCTCTCTCTTCTGCTCTCGAATCTAGTCAATGGTGCAGGAACGATGGAGTTGGACAAGGGAAATAAAATGCGCGAGCGAAGAAGAACATCGTCGCTTCGATCAGGTCACTGTCAGGATGGGGAAAAACCAGCCCTTAACTAATGGAGCACAACTGTCCATCCTTGGATGTCCCCACCATGCCATTACATGAACCCCAAAAACCATCCGACATGGTCAATCCTCTTCTTGCGTGTTCTCATTGTATAAATGAATAAAATATTTCCATACACGGCCCTCATCTCATATTTTATTATATGAAATCATAGTTCGGGAACATCCGTTGAATCTTTAAATGAGAAAAAACATTTCGATTCGATTGATCCGTGGATACTGCAAGTGAATTGCGCCATTCACAAGCATCTAATAAGGCTCCACCTATAATGGAGATCTTGCAAGATTACTATAAGTGAGAACTAACGTGATTGACATATGATAATCGGCACTTAGCCAATACTTAGAGTTACTACCGTAGATTTTTATGTTAGATACACAAACGATGTAAATCCTTTTAAATTGTTTGTGTCGGGGAGGTGGGTCCCGCGCTAGCGTCGCCTCGGGTTTACGTCGTTGGCTGCCGGCCGTACGGTAATTCCCGAATCATAAAAAAAAAAGACAATATAAATCCTTTTTTTTTTCTTTACACATTTTGCATCCAATACTATTGATATGTTATTGACTGCTCGTCTCAATCGGAGAAATGCAAGGGCATGTCTAGAATAATTCCCCAGGTTGCACATGCAATGTTAATCCTGATTAGTAAGTAGTAAAGCAAATTATATAAGTGCAGGCCAAGTGATAAAAATGTCTAGTTCGAATGTTGCGGATTTTTTATTCAAGTCATAACATCTCCTGCTCAAATCAAATGTTTGTGGCCGGCCAACTTTGCCGGAGATCAATGTAATACGCGTAGACAGGGTGACATAATATGTATTCGTAGAGATAAAAGGTAAATTAAAAAAAAAGAAAAGTATTTGGGGCATTCATAAATACAATAGCTTATAATTAAACAAATGACCATTTTATTACTAGCCAATCGAGGCAATTAAATAAAAAATAAAAAATAAAAAATCGTATTGCCAAAGTGGGCAGCTTTGGTCGTCGCGTTGTTCGGCTGTATCCGGGTTGTATCGCAATAAGAAGTGGCCAAAGCTGTCGCTTGCTTGCCATTGGGAGTTTCTTTCTTTGCACTTTTTCAACCAACCGCGTGGCCAACGACTGCAGACAGAAGTTTCATACTGTCCCATTTGCAATTCTCTTTTCCTCCTGGAATTCCAAGGATGATTAAGGTCCCTTCGTTTCGCGTGAAATGTAAAGTTTCTAGAAAATATTTTTCATAAAGTTATTTTCCAAGAAAATGTAATTATTTTCCGATATTCATATGAAACCTGAAAATGAAGTAGAAAATATTTTTTATTGTTCGATAAGGAAAATATTTTTCTACATATGCTATTTTTCATTCATTTTAATTTTTAAAATGGATTTTTAATTATTTTCAATTTTAAAATCTTTTTTTATTTTTTTTCATTTTTTTTTTCGTTTCTTTTTTCTTTGTCTTCCATCTCCTTTTTCTTGGCTGATTGTCACCACAGCAATGGCCCTGGGATTGGCCACCGGCGAGCCTCGAGTTCACGACGAGCACAAGGCTTGCCGCTCCCCATTGGTGAGCGTGAGCATTGAGCTTGAGTTATGCCAGATCGACAAGCATGAGCTCAAGGTTCGCCTGGCGATAGTCAACGACTAGCCAATAAAGAAGAAGATAGGAAACAAAGAAAATAAATAGAAAAGAAAAAGGAAATTAAAAATAATAGGAAATAAAAAAGGAAAAAAAAAAGTAATTTGAATAAAAAAAGAAGAGAATAAGAAGAAAGTGGAGAAGGAAGTGAAGATTTGTAGAAGTGTGAGATAAGAAAGATCAATTTTCCCTAATTTAGAAGACTTTGTTCTTTTCATGGAAAACATTTTTCCTAAGGAAGTCATTTTCCGTGAAACGAGCGCCGAAAAATCCGGAAAACATTTTCTTAGAAATAATTTTTTGTGAAACGAATGGAGCCTACTCCGTTTATTTTATAAAAAGTTTTTTTTTTTGAATTTTTGACGTTCCTTTGATGGAAAATGATCTAGTTGGGAAAAATATTTTCTATCAAAGGAAATAAGTCATCTAAAATATGGAAAATTGTTTTATGCTTTTCATATAGAGGTAAACATTTTCCTCACTCACCCTCTCTTATCTCACACCCGTGCTAGCCTCTACTTATTATTATTTTTTTAAATCAATTTTTTATAAACTAATTTTCTCTTTATTTTTATTTTTTCTAATTTGCTTTTTCTTCATTTTTGTTTTCCTTCTTTCTTGGCCGCTCATTGGCCACGGTGACGACCGACGACCGGCCACAAAACGAGCTCAAGCTCATCGCTCAAGCAAGATTTTGGCTCATTGATCTGGCGAGGCCCGAAGTCTTAGTTGTCATTGTGGCAGGCAACCAACAAAAGAAGAAGAAGAAAAATGAAAAGAAAAAAATAAATAAAAAAATAAATAAAAAACCAATTTTAAAATATAAAAAATAAAACATTTATTAAAAGGATTGCAATAGGAAAATCGAATCGAATTTTCCATACTGATCATAGAAAATAATTTCTTGTTCATTTATTAAAATATTGTTCATTTTCACAAAACGAATAGAACCTAAGTGTCGGATAATTATGTAAAAAATCTCAAAACCTATTATATGATGTTTAATTCAATTCTAAATATTTTAATTGTGTTAATTTAGTCATAAATCCTATGATGATTCGTCATTTTTTCTATTGAAAAAAATATGCCATTTGTATATCATAATAATACTCGAGTAGTATATAAAAGACTTTCAAGCCTACAAAAGCCCAAGTAACTGTAGAATAAAGCAAAAGCTAGAAAGCAAAGAACAAAGTACAGTCTGCAGTAAGAAGCGTACTCTCGTCCATCAAAAACAAATTTGACACCATAAAAAATCGATGACCGATCACTAGATTTCTTAATGTGCACACATTAAGATCTCCCACTTCATTTGCAATAGTTTTCGATGAGCATCTAGGTTCAATGTCCTCATCATCAATGTCCTGGTGGTGAACATAGATCAAATGCCTATTAAGAGCTCCCATATTTATATATAGATCTAGTTCGAGAGAGTAAATCTCCAAAACTTAACCTAAATCTAAATCAGAAGAGGAGAGCGGCCTAATCTCGAAGAGGCTGTAGAGCCACATTATGAACATCCTCCTTCTCCTCAATGTTTTTTCTACTGGACTAATGATCAAACTAGTCTCCATGTTCACCCAATATTAGCTGCAGAAATTTATTCAAACCCACAATGTGCGTTTGGGAAGGCCTTTGGAAAAAGCCTTTGAGGAAATGCAAATACCTTTGAGTTAAAGGGGTTTTCCAAAATGCAAATGGTGTTTGGTAAATTGTACTTTGAAAGTCTATTTTGAAGTAGCTTTGGAAAAAATAGTGTTTGGAAAGACTACATTTACAAAGGACTTGATGATTAATTAAAAAAATAAAAAAACTATCAAAAAAAATTAAAAGAGTTCGTTGGTGAGGGGCAGGAGGCCGCCAACGAGACCCGGAAACGACTGGCGAGGGCCGCCTAGGGTCGGGCGACCTCCGGCGAGGGTCGCCTAGGGTCGGACGACTCTTGGCGGCCCTTCACCGGAGGTTGCACGACCTTGCGACGTTCGACGCAACCCGATCTGGTCGCCGGAGGTTGCGCGACCTCGCGGCAACTAGATCTGGGTCGTGTCGATCGGTCGTGCGACCTCGCCGCAGCCAAATGTGGGACTCGACTACCAAACGCCCGAGAGGTTGTGCGACCTCGCAACAACCGGATCTACTAGAGTCGCCGAGGTCGCGCGCGAGGTCGCGCGACCTTCGGCGACCCAGATCTTGGTCGCGCCTAAGGTCGTGCGACCTCTGCATCGCGCGACCTCCGGTGACCCAGATCTAGGTCGCGCGACCCAGAGCTGAGTCGCCGGGACTCGCGAGCGATCGCCACAACCTCGCCGACTAACCTTAGCCGAGTCCATCGCCGCCTCTCGAGCTCGTCCGCACCGTTGGAGAAGAAGATGAACAATACTCGGTGAACAGTGATGAGGCATCTCGAGAATGCTGAAAGCCCAAGGCGAGCCTAGGACACCGCTTGCCAGGGAACTTTCGACCTTGCAAATGCCAGCATCTCCCCAATGCGCCTTGCAAAGTGATTCTCAAACACCTCTATTTTGGCCCAAAGACCTTTAGCCCCCAAAGCTTCTTCCAAAGCAGTTTCCAAATGCACCAAAACTCCCAATAGATCAAAAAAGAAAATAAAGACGAAGAGCTTCAAAGGAAGGGGAGGGGAGGGGAGAGAGGTCCCACCGAAAATCATTTGCTAGTGTAGTCTTTTTGGAAAATTTTAGCCTAAAATCGTTAAAGGTGTAGGGTCTTTTTGGATAATTTTTCTACTGTACGAGATAGGGGTGATTTGTTCTTGGGTTGATTCCCCTTGGAATCAGACCGGACAAGGCTAGTTCCCTGTTTGTGGAATTGAAAACTAACCCCGTCCACTTGGGCATTAGACCGGTCGATCCCAGTTTGGTTCTTCGGTTGGACCGGGACTGGCTTTGTAGACTTTTTTTTTCCTGTTTCTTCTAAAATAAGGGCCTACGGCCGCTGGGAGGCTGAGCAGGTTCAAAATAGAGAGAGATGGACTGAGAGAGAACCGAACTACTGAAGAATCGAGCCTAGTAATTAGTGCTAAGGTTTCCTCCCCTGCCCACCTAGGACTTGTTTCCTAACTTCTGTTTGGGCCTTCTGGTCTTTGTTTCTGTTTGCCTATTCTTGTGTCTTTCTTGCCTTATGCTTGTGAGCCTTGGGCTTCTTCGCCTGCACCCAATTTTTGTGTACTTATCTCTATTTTAGGGCTGTCGATTCCGCCGGTTCGGATGCCAATCCGGGTCAATCTCAAGGAACTAGGAACTATGAACACCCCTAGCGCAAGGACGTGATGGCTCAGTTGTCTAAAAGTTCATTAAATATTCTATAAATCCCACGACTTGTACCAAATCTCATTTTTACATATGATCGACACATATTCCTGCTTAAACGAAATTAACTATAATGTTCTTAGACTATCCAACTAATGTGTTCAAAGAGAACAAGATGTTCAGACAGAACAAGAAGTTCTTTACGTCATCGAATTCATGATCTGTAAAATGATTATTGCCGTGTCCATTGTCATACTCATCAGACATGCTAATTTTCTTGGATTTCTAATTTGTGATACCAAATATGAGAGGTCACAAAAATTGATTGTTCATTTTTGTGAGGATTAAATAATTATTAAAAAAAAGGCTCGAGCAGGTGAAGGGGACTTAATTTGCTTCACATAAGTAAATTTGCCACCGGACTTGTTTATTACAGACTTAGAATTTGAGGAATTCATTTCATGCTTCACCTTATATTTAAGAGTCTATGTTGTCATCATCTAATAGTGGCCGGACAACTCATGGGCTCGAAGTTCAATTGGGACAAGTTGGGCCAGGCATGGCACTCGGTTTAAAGCCTGGCCCAGTCCAGTTGAGCCCAAGCTAGGCCCATCTTGCAAAGAAAGAATCCTTAAATGACAAAATTGTCCTAAATATATTAAATCTATTACATTTTTACCAATTTAGTTCAAAACAATTTATTTTTGCTAGATGAGCTCTAAATCTTTTCACGTTGATAGCGATGAGCAAGAGCTCAACGACCCTCACACATGGCCGATGAGAGCCAAGCGACCTTCACTTAATAGCTAGCGAGGGCCCTACAACCCTTACTGGCTACAACAAAAAGAAAATGAGGAAAAGAGATGAAAAGGAAAAAAGGAAAAAAATTAAAATTAATAAATAAAATTTTAAAATTTTAAAATATTATTAAAAATTGTCAAATGTCAACAACAACTAGCATTCATGTCAACAATTTCAACGAAAATTGACAAAATTAAAAGATTTAGAACTAAATTGATAAAGTGCAATAGATTTATAATTTTTTATACAATTTTCCCAACTTTACATGATAGATAGTCCGGGCAACAAATTAAATTTGCATCTAACCCATGATTAGATCTATCTACCTATCGTTAAGGGTGTTAGAACTAATGTTAGAACCAAACCAAGCCAAACTGAATCAGAATTTCGTGCATTTTCAATTTGGTTGGAGTTTCGATTCGAATAATGAAAAATAATTGTCCTTTCATTTCGATTTAGTTTGGCTAACTAAAAGAAACTGAAAATTACCCAATTTCTCAATATTACAATTTATTTCCCTCTCCTTTTAACCAAAACCTCTTCTTAATTTTACAAAAAAGAAAAAAAGAAAAAGAGGAAAACCTAAAAGCCAAATCGAACTAGATCTTTGGTTAGAATCATATTCGGTTCAGGCTGTGGGTTGTCGTTTTGTTCGTAAAATATCAATTCAAATTTATTAAAAATCCGAACAATAATACCCCTACCTATCGTATCTTGTCAAAAGAGAAAAAGATCTCGGATTTCGAATGAACATTTTTCACAATGCCGTAAGAAAAAAAAAACTCACAACTCACTTTTGTATTAATGCAAAATAAATTACAAATTACAACGAAAACGCGATCATATTCATTAGAATTACATGTAATGGACTTTCTGCCCTCATTTTCTTTTCACAACTAATCTCACGCAAAAGAAGTCAACCCTCGTTGAAAAACCACGTGATGGAAAAATCCCGACCCACCGAGATTTTCCTTTTCCACCAAGAGGAAAACCAATCCCGGAGACTAATCTCGTAAGTCAATCCAATCTAAAGACGAAACTTCAATTAATTTTTTCAAATAATTTAATTCTCCAACTTAGGACTTAATGGCTGACTCTATTGATCAAACCCAACACGATACGTTGGCAATATCATCTTTCGTCGCCGTTGTGCACGGCTCAGCTATGGCCGCCGTTGTTCGCCGCCATCATCTTCGCCGTCAAGCCACAGGTGAGAGCCTCGCTGGGGATCTTCATCTTCCCCACCGCGTCCGCTCCCACCGCGAGCACGACCCCCATGCCCATGTGCAGATGCGGCTCGATGTGGCAGTGGAAGGCCCAGGCCCCCGGATTGTCCGCCACGAACCTTAGGGCCGTCCAGCCGTACGGGAATATCACCGCCGTGTTCCTCAGCGGCGGGTTCTTCAGGTTCAGCCTCTTGTCGTCGTCCTCCGCCGTGAACTTCCCCTCTCCGTAGCCCAGCACCCAGAAGTCGTGCCCGTGCAGGTGCCACGGGTGGATCTCGCTCGTGTTCGCCGACAAGGTGTTCGCGTTCTGGAGGATAATATCGACCGTCGTGTTGAGCGCTAGCGTGTAGATCCCGCTCCCGACGGTGGTGTTGGGGTTCGCCGGCTTGTGCATCACGTCGTAGTCGGCCGGGAAGCTCTCCGGCGGGCTCCTCGCCTCGAAGGCGCCGTGAAGGTTGTACTTCAACGCCCCGAGGTACGGCGTCGGCGGGAGCGAGAGGGAGATGTTGTTGATCGACCACTTGGTCTGGCCGCTGAACTTGCTCTGCGTGTTGAGGAGGAAGATACGGCGGTCGTGGGTCGCCGGCGGCCGGGGGGAGCCGGCCAGGGCGAGGATCTTGGTGGAGAAGGACTTGCTGTGGTTGTAGTCGTTCCAGAGAGGGGTGGTCGGAGGCGGCGAGGCGGGGAGTTTGGAGGCGGAGTTGGGGCGGTAGTTGAGGACGGTGAGGGCTTGGGAGGTGTTGGGCTGCCTTCCTCGGACGCCGACGGCAATCCAGTAATTCTGGCGTGGGTCTTGGTCGGTGGTTATTAGGACGGAGTAGCTCTCGCCGGAGTAAATGTCGAGGTCGTCGACGGCGAAAGGTTGGACGAAGTTGCCGTCGGCTTCTACCACCACCATCTTGTGACCCTGACAAGAACAAAGAGAAAACGATTTATCAATTAGGATGTGCTTTTCCGAAAAATAAAATAAAATGTGTTTTGACAAGTAAAAAATAGAGCTAATAACAACCCTCGTGAGATTACTTTTCGACTAATAAATTAAACCTCCATTTTTAGGCATTTCTTTGAAGAAAAAAGATCCATTTTCTCATTGAAGTATCATCTTCAATTCCTTATTTTCCCTCTTAAATTATATATCCCGTATTTCTCTAAATATTTTCCATTAAAGCATTCACTCATGCATTTTTAGTGTTTAATCCTTAAAAGAGAAATATTGGGTTTATTAGAAATATGTTCTATAGAATAGTTTACTTACTAGATGATGTTTTAGATACATGTTGAATGTGATTAACCTGTTTAAAAGCTTACTTGCAATTAGTCACATCACTCAATGAATTGATTTTGTAGGTGAGTCTTTTTAAGCTTAGCATATCTTTGAAAGAAAAATATGTTAGGTAGAAGCCGCAATGCAACTCTAATCAATGATTAAACCGTGTATAATATAAGTGGGGACAAATTGCAAAAAAACATCAATGCATAAAAAGCTTATTATAGCAATAATTAATCATGTTTAACGATGATACACTCTCATAAAGTGAAGTAGCAATAACTAATCATGATTAAGGATGACACACTCTCATAAAGTGAAGATTATATACAATACATGACTATTTTTTATAAGAGTCACGGTTTGTTCAATCCTAGTGATCTGCATTTTGTTTAGTGACCCTAATCATTTAAAAAATCACACCTTCGGAGTCGAAGGACCATCATGATACCGCAAAGATCTGGTTTAACATTTGAGAGAGAGAGAGAGAGAGAGAGGGGTACCCCAATGGCCAAGTTGAGAGAAGCAAGGGCGGTGCTGCTGGCGAGCCTGAGCCTGTAGGTCTTGTTCGGGAGCACGGGAAGAATGAAAGGAGCACACTGTTCGCGCCCTCTGAATTGGCACTGAGCTGTGGACGTGGAGTTTCTGTAGCTCGCAGCCAAAGAGCAATTGTACTGCCCTCTTCCATTGATCAGCAGAGACTGAATCCAAAAACGCATTACTTGTTAGGCAAATAACTTTGATAGCAGAAGAAGGAAAAACAAAAAACAAAAAAAAGATGCACCAAAATTGGATTTTTTACCCTACTTTATCTATTTAAACTCTAAAAGTGACCAAATCCGTGGCTTAATCTCAACAACTTATATAGTCTCGAAGAGAAGTTTGCACATGCCTAATCTTATGCCTAACTCCACTTTGCTTATATATAATGTTACTAAGAAATATGATCTCATGTCAAATAAATAAAGAGAGTTACTGTAACAAGTCTATAGGGATCTAGGGTGCTGGCCGCCTATATGTCCAAAAAGTATTTTATAACTCGAGATTCAAAAGATAAGTCCCCATAACTCATAAAAACAGTGTGGCATACGCTCTTTTGTCCTTGGATGAATCAATCATGTGGCAATATGCAAATGGCCATAGTTTTCTTTAATAGGTGAGATAAAGTGTGCACATCGCCCTGTTTAAATTTGCATAGAGATGATGTCCATAACTTGTCATCCAATGTACCGTTGGGGGAGGAGTTTTCAAAGTTGGAAAATATGTCCGGCAAAAATTGTTACTCTCTCTCTCTCTCTCTCTGTGACAAGATCTAGGCGTCCACAACACAACTGGCGACCTTGGGAACTAACAACGGTCGTCTCCTTGGTTTCTGCATCGAATAGATTCAGGACTGCCCGTGTCGCGTGGACGAGTATGTCTCGGCTCACATATGACCTCACCGGGATGAATTCTTTAAAAAACACAAGTCATGGGGCAAGGATGTCCGGTCGAGTATTTTATTCCGTAGTGGTTGGCAATTGCATGTTATCTAGACAACATGCATTGGACGCGCAAAACAGCTTTTTACTATTTTAATGCACGCTCCCGAGACACGTAGGACCCCAGAAATCCAAGAGAAAAAAATAGAAAACCCTCCAAACTTTTTGTACATTCACGTTTGGTTCTCTAAATCTTTTTCACTGTTACGTGTTCTTAGATTCTCTTATATCATAGTCGAATAAAACGAACATTGCACATCTGTATATCTAGCATTATAATTATGAGGTTAATGCCTTTAGGGTTACCTGAGGTTCGCCTATCCAACGGAGGGGAACGGAAGAAAGGCCGAGCTCCTGCTCATGCGAGCTCTTGTGCCACCAATCGCTGAGCAAGAGGTTGAACTCACCGTCATAGTGGAAGGGCTCTTTCTCTCCTTCTCCGGCCTGCACTATCAGCGACCCGTATAGGCCCGCCGATCTCTGCATCCCGTAATGCCCGTGGTAGAAGTATGTCCCCGCCTGCAAACCACCGTCACAACAACTGCTCGATTATTAAAAGTTATTAATCATTCAATCGAGGCTATATCGGAATCAAATGACATATTCCGATCCGATTATTTCCGAACCTTTCTCAGTATAATTAGGGTTAGGAGATTCATCATAAATGACTTTCTCAATGCATAGTTTGCCTTCGCTTGGCATTATGATGGGTCATATTAAATTCCACAAGGGATGATAGCTCAAGCAAATTAAAAAAGCTTATATATATATAATCACCCCCTAACAGCACTTAAAATCAGGCACTTCAGATGGATCTTCTTAATGATTTCCTCAATCCTCTGGATGCCTCGTTGACACTCTTTAATTATGGTATCGGTGTTATCATATTTCGGAAAAGATGGCGCATGAGAGCTTTTTATTACTTGACAGACCAAGCGGTTTGTCGTGACATGAGCCTAATGTCAACTTGCACTATTGAAACAAATCAACAGCCCACGTAGCCATGTGAGCTTTCTGTGGAAAGTGCTTATTTTGTGGGTAGTTCTTGTGTAAAACTCTGTTCATCCAGATTCGTCTTTGGTAAATGGCACGTATCGTTCAAAGGTTGATGTCGTCTTGGAGGCAAAATACCCTTCTTTCGCAAACTTATGACAGTAACTTCTCTCTCAGTAGGGAAGTTTACCAATGAGCCGGTTAGAGAGAGAGAGAGAGAGAGAGAGAGAGAGAGAGAGAGAGAGATAACCTTGTCAACTTTGAATCTGTAAGTGAAAATCTCTCCAGGGTTGATGGGGCACTGCGAGATGGAGGCTGTACCATCTGCCCACGGAGTCCCTAGCTGACCAATATTATAAAATAGAAGAGCTAATCATCATATCAAGCTCTGGCCTTTCTTTCTCAAACTTCAACTTCAAGCATTCATAATTCGTTCACAAACTCGATAGAGAGAGAGAGAGAGAGAGAGGATAAATAAACATAATGGCTAAAAACAAATTAACTACCTGTCTGATCCCATGCCAATGGATAACAACACCCTCGGTGGCGAGCTTGTTGGTGAGCTCGACAGAGATGGTGTCGCCAACCACAGCCCTTATGGTCGGCCCTGGGAATTGCCCGTTGATGCTCATCACGGCCCCTTCGACGCAGTCCGGAGACCAGTACCTGTAATCCACTTCCCATCTCAAGTGCCTGGTTTTCGCAGCACAAGTGCTCGGCCCAACCAAAACCACTGAGATGAGCACAACAATGCACCATTTGGCCGCTAGATCTGATCTCAGTGGCCTCACTGAGCTGGAGTCACTCCGTGGGTCGGTCATCGGATAGTAACGTAATACCTATATCAAAGGAAGAGTAAGTTGGGAGCTGAACGAGACAATGAGCGCTATTCGCTGTTAGCGGATGAGTCCATTTATATACATATATGGCGTCCAGCTTTTTCTATTCATCTTGCCAATTTAATATGATATTTCGCCTTTATGGCACGACACTTTTTTTGACGGTCCATGTGAGGATGGAATATTTAAATGAAGCTTGATCTTACCTAATAAGGATTAGGTTTTGCAATTTAGAAATGATTTCCTCAAGCAGGCAAGTAGGTGAGCATATCTCGGTCCCGTTTACTGCACTTCAGGGGAGATGAATTGATTATTGAATTCCTCCACTCTAAAACGGCCGATAATGTCGAAAAAACATCATATAAATTCAAATTTACGAGCAGTTTATGAGGCATGGTACAAAAGAGCCGATTACGTTAAATACAATGTATTGGTTTTCCTCAGTTTATGAGCCAAGATCTGGGTTGGAGCTCCAAAGCCACGAGAACATACATATGCTGAGATTATGCCCGTTGGACAAGGGATTGGCGACAACAATTTGTTAATCGTAAGCGTCATCCCAAAATCTCTTTGTATTAATTTTAAAAGGGGACTCGACCCAACTCAGTGAATACATTGCTGTGTCGACTCGCTTCTAGATATTTCCAAATCGTTAAGACGTCAAGAGACGCCCCGCGAAGAGGGCAGAAAAGAGCAGCCATGCCAAGCCTTTCTTTCCACCAAACTCTGCAAAGTTGGCAAGTTTCTTGTACGTTAAGTATCATGTGAATGGGGAAAACATGATGCATTGTACAATTCTAGCAATGAGGAAGGACCACAGAGACTATAGAGAGACTTCACCCAACCATAATGGTTCTTGCATTGTTGGAATCCATCAAATAATGAATAATATTACATCATCGACATTGCAATATAGATTTTGATTCCTTTGGAAGCAACATGAATTCCCTTTCACCCACGGCACAATGCTTTTCTTTTGCATTGCACCGCTGAAAGTCGGACAAATTTCATGTGCTAGACATTTGTTTGACCAAAATCAAGTTAAAGCATCATGGATAGGGAAGAAAACACGGTTCATCGTGCCGTATAGGTCTGGCTAGCGATAGCGAAGAAGGATGAAAATAGAAAGTTTACTCTAGATCTGCTTTTGAATGCCTACTGCAGTGTGGTAATTGATTATATACGTGTTTATGTTTCATGTATCTAGTTTAGTGATTATTTGGGGGAGCTCAAGATCGGAGCCCGCCCAATGGGAAAACATGCGTGGGCCCCATCCATCGGTTTGCTTTTTGACGTAGTGTCTAACTCAGTTTTCTCACCTCAACTAATTCATGTTCCCTGACAATCTTTAGAGTACATGCCTTTTTCTTTTTCATCAAACCATTGAAAGTTAATAGATTTTCCTTCTTCTTTTTTAAGTCATTTGTCTGATTAAATTCAAGTTAGGTATCTTGGATAGGGGAAAATGTTATTCATTGTACAATTCTGGTTAGTGATGTCAAAAATAAAGATGTTGCTCGTGAAGAGAATCTAATATATCTGTGTAGTGTAAACATTGAGAGTCAACGGTATACATCATCGATATTGCCCGTCTTTTCAGTGAATTATCGATACTCGCCAAATTTCTCATGCTAGCTAGACATTTTGTTTGATTGTATCCAACTTAAGGTTAAGTGTCGTCGATAGGGGAAAATGAAGACATGACCGGTGAATAGTTACGGCTAGTGACGACAAACACAAGCACATAGATTTCCCTCGCAAGAAAGTCTATAGCCTTGAAGAGCAAGTAATTGACCGGCCCGGCATTACCTGACCGGTTCCAGGCAGGTTCGCAAGAGAAACGTGTTGAGGCTTTGGGGGCGAAAACTCGGGAAATGGGCCTTGACCGGTGCAGTTTATGATTATCTAAACTATCGGACTAGCGGAGAGTTTAATAAGTATGCACACCATTCGACAAGCATAGACGCCGCAGACGAAAAATTCAAACATCGTTAGGAATTTCGTGCTTTCAATCAACTATATAACTCCTTTGAATAATGTGAGCTTTGAATTTTTATTATTTATTTTTTTACGGGAATCTGTCTCTCGAATTTCATTAGAAATATATGACCTTTTGATCAGTAGTGGGAGGAACGCGGACACTCCTTTACACCTTGGAAAGGGCAGATGGCAAGTAATGGATAATCCCATTCACTTTTCCCAAACCGCGTTTACAATACGACGGGTTTCGAAGCATTTGACCATTGATAAAATCATATGTTAAAATATTCAAAGTACAGCGTGCTGTAGTCGTGTACAGATGTATATAGTCGGCGATTTTATTCAATTAAATTGCGATTCGAATTGACTGAGTAAATAAATCGCTAAACAATGTTGGTGAGACGAAAAGCCAAGGACTCCGTGGTCAAAAAAGTGACATGAGAATTCAAACTGCCTAAAGTTTGGATTTTCTATCATGGAGAACCAAGGAATGAATATCAAACAGATTTTCCATGTGCGTCTATTTTTGACAATGGGTACATATTTTTTTACACTCATCCCCTTTTGTGGCACACGATAAATGCATGCGATTATAGAATAGACGGGAGTCCAGAATGATCGCCAGATGATAATTATTTTTTAATATTGTTGTGTGTTTGAAATTCTTAGAGCACCTAATTAGTTTTACAATTGATGAGATACAAATTTGATCTTATGGAGCTTCAATCAAGTTTTGGATTTGTCACTCGAACTGACCCTCCGATACTTAAGTTGATAAGTGATAAGAGCGAAAATTAATTTGGTAGTTAGAGCAGAGATGTCTTATGCATACTTGGACAAGGTAGGCCAATATATACAATGAGATTATCTTTTCGATGGGAATTTCCTCTCATTGGTAGAAAAGTTTGCCGCCGCCTCATCCTGTTAATGGGCAGTTACTGACTGGGAGGTGATAAACCTATCAAACAGATGGATTGGGTCGAAAATTGGTTGATCCGGATAAACCCTTTTAACCAATTTTGACCTATTTTCATCTAATTATCCATAATCAACTTGATTCATATTGTTGAAGCGCTTCCATATTTAACCCAAGTTATGAAAAGTTATACATAAATTGATATGAGAGTGTGTATTGAATGATCGTGAAATTGAGTGAAGATGATAAAGAATGAAGAGAGAGTCATGGGTTGGATTTAAATAAATTGTAAACCCATTCATGACTCATTTATAACTCATTTAACATTAATCCATTTAATATCTATATGGGTTAATGACTAACGGGTGTACGAGTGGTTGGGCAATAAGATGTATTAATCTGAAGTCTAATTGACCGGTAAGAGCAACGTCGCCCATCAATGTAGAACCGCCTTCAAGGAGGTATTATCCGCCGGGCGTCGAATTCCGGAGTCTACTCTCGTCTCTTTATAATGGAGCAAATCATGTCCAAACAAGAAGTATTCGAAATGTGGCCCCGGAGAGATGCTGCACTCGCGCGTATCTCATAAGAGGAAAAGCAGGAGCAGAAAAGTCAACCTCCTTCCTGGGACCTAACCTTTTTACGGCATTTGGTAGTGGTTTTGTCGGGCCCCTCGCCACACAATGATCCGGTTCCTCCAATCTGTTCATTCGCTGTCTTGGGGCTTCATGATTGAGCGGGGCACTTCCGTTCATGATCGCTGCACCGTCCTCTCATGCTCGGCGAGTGGGGTTGACTTGAAACTTGAAAGACACGAGATGAAGTTGGATGTGGAGCGCGGTTGAGCGGTCGTGAGCCGTGGCCTTTACCATCACCTGCAGTTTTCGCATCGACCCATTTAGTCAATCGAGAGCGAATCCAGTCAGGTGTCGAGCTTTTCGCGTTGGTTGGTGGGTTGCTTAGAGAACAGAACTCCCACCTCCGTGCATGTGGTCGGTGCGATGAGATCGTGAATGATCAGGACCGTTGGCAGTGCACAAGCCACTCAGCAATGACTGGACCTTATGGGACCGAGTGCGTACTGTGAATGATGCTGGACTCGGACGTGCAACAGAAACATGTGCTACCATCAATTACCAATGCGACCATTAGCAACACCTTGCGATTCACACAGATGGATGCGCAGGTGGGCGCGCCCATGAGCACCCCTTTCTTGCCAGGAAGAATTTCCCAGACGAAGGGAAAAAGGGGTAGCCTTTTTCGCGGGAGACATTTGCTCAAATCAGAGTGAATTCACGTGAGGAGTACCCTAAAGGTCCAGAGGGCCAGCAGAGAACAAAGGATGAGCATATGGTGGGAGACGGAGGCAGGTGAGAGCGACTGATGTTGCTGCACCACAAGAGACCGCCGAATGCACTTGAGGATGCGTGTTCAGATAGAATCCAATCTAGGCACTAGACAGAGAGTCGGTCCAAGTCTCCAACGAACTCGAAACCCTAAACGCATCATGCACATCAGCAGCTGCAATGCTCAGAACCACCTACCATATTTGGAAGTTGACAAAACTATTTATGATTTATATTAATCTTGACAATTGAAAAAGTTGATTACGTTTCAAGTTGAAAAAGAACTTTGAAATGATCAATAAAAAGATTGTAATTGACTTGAGGAACCTATGTGGACCATATACAATCTTGGATATGCAAAGGAGTTATGCATACAGGATTTATATCATTAGTGTATTCGAGATATCTAGAGAAGAATAATTGAATATATCTAGGAAGCCAAATAATCTACTGTTAAAACAACGTATTGTGTGGATATAGGAAGCGGTTGGCCGTTCAAATTTTTATTCCACGATTTATTATAGGTTAATACATGAAAAACCGGAAAAACCTAAATCGGTACATTTACAACAAATTTCTATTACATGATTTATTAAAGGTTAATACATGAAAAACCAAAAAAACCTAAACTAGTATATTTACAACAAATTTTTCTCAAACTAATTTTTTTTATCACAAAATATTCAAATCAATACACATGTGGCAATCTTTTCACTTGATTATAATCTTTTCAAGTCTCAATCACTCGGACCTTGTTGTTGTACTTATCTTTCATCTATGCTAACCGAAGCAACATTCCTAGCATTTCTTAGCAAGGCAATGTTCCACCAACCGTAGCAGAGAGACCATGACAAATATGAGGATGAGGCCTAGCCTCAGGTGTGACGTCCCAGTAGCGTCACTTACTAAAATGTGAGCGGAAGACTAATATTATGGGTATTGGTGGGGGTGTGGATAAATGGATAAATGGCTAACGCGCAGAAAATTGTTCGCCCCCGCTTATTCACGCCTATATTCATACAAACGGAAAGACTAAGCATTCAATTAAATTTTCCTACCACATGTCAGCAACCCGCACAGACAACAAGCAACGGGCGCCAATTTCACAACATAAAATTTTCATTACCATGCTTACTTCACTTACATGGGAGCTCATATCATCACATGCGTACATAAGGTATATTTATAGGTTTTGTTTCCAAAATGTGTATGCATTAACGTATCTGGGAAGAGGGTCGAGAAGGGGCCTACCTTCTCTACCCAGCAAACCACTCCATGCTAGCTCAAAATTTGCTCCCACGAGTCCCGACTACCCCAAGCACTAGCAGCGTTAGCACCTGTTCCATCGTCCCTGACGCGAAGCGGCCTGAACAGGTCTCCATCGTGGTTAAGGAACCATGCAACGAAACGCATTGGTATCCAATCAGAGCGCCCGTTATCCATCCATAAAATAGCTTCATAACGGATGTAAGTCATGAACATCATGGTATGAGCCCCGTACCGCATGAGTGGAGGAACATTCATTCTAACGATCTAGAAAATAAAGGGATCTAAAAAATAAAGGGATGAACAATGCCCCGTAAAGGAAACAATAAGGCTTTGAGCCAAGCAATCTATCAATCACAAGGGGAGATGCATGGTCCAACAATAAATAGCACACATCGCCTAAAGTAAATTAATACATAATACACTCAATTGCCGTAACATACCATCTCCATGCACGTTCAAGTAAGGCACAATAAACAACTCGAAAATCATGCACACGGTTCCCATTTAAACACCCAGGCCAAACAGCATGCAAACCCCACGTGAACTCACACGCCATATGTATTTAATTTATCATGCGTTCACGATATCCACCCTGAAGTCGGATTTACACCGAGTCGCTAACCAGTCCACTCGTCCGAATCACCAACTGGACTTACATGGAATCTTCACCATAGGCATCTCACTCCGAGACATCTTGGTATCACATAATCGAGGCATCCCAATCACATAGCAAGGGCATCCCACTTCGGGCATCCCAATCGCATAGCAAGGGCATCTCACTGAGACATCTTGGTATTACGAAATTAAGGCATCCACTATCACACAGCATGAGCATCCCACTCTCCAGGGCGTTATTGATATCACAAAGTCAATGGAAATCTCTTACACTTAGTTCATTTCACACAATTCACTTGTCCACACCTTGGATTAATCGCACCACATTAGTATACTCATCATTCAATACCTCTTGATCATGCTAGAAACCCATCCTCATGCAATTGCACACGTAACTTCTCAATGCAATCTACTCCGCACACAAGGCACTCACGTGAGCACTAAACTTTCCTTAACTAAATGACAGCACATTACATTAAAAGAGAAATGCACCAAAGGTCAATTTATAAAGTGCCCACATGATCATCGAAAGGTCACCAAAAAGGTTCAATCAATTTCCCATTAATATTCACAAAATTGGACTAAGATAGAAAATGGACAGAATTGCGCGATTACAAATATCAGAGTCAAAACTATAGTAAATCACTTTGAAAAATTATAAAATATCACTTCGAAAAATTATAAAATTTTAGTATGTTATAGAGAAGACATTAGTAAGTGTTTTTTATGGGGACATTAGACCTATTTCTCATAGTACAAAGAGCAGTAAGTCACGGACTCAACCTACAAACTTGTCAGATTTCCCAGAACCGTTACACACTGAAGAAGAGGCATTTCGACACACAAAACTCTACCAATTGCTACAAAATTTTAGTATGTTATATGTGAGGATATTGTTTGCCAAATATGGCTTCGAATTTGGTAGAACAATGAAATCGGATCGAGTAAAACAACTCGGACTTTAAGGCGTAATATCATTTTTTTTTAAGGATTTATTTACCCCACAACGTTGCTAATGGTCACCGGCAAAAATCATCCAGGATACAACAAAGTCTTGGATGAGAATACTAGATAGCAATTC
Organism: Eucalyptus grandis; assembly: GCF_016545825.1. Lineage (NCBI taxonomy): Eukaryota > Viridiplantae > Streptophyta > Magnoliopsida > Myrtales > Myrtaceae > Eucalyptus > Eucalyptus grandis. Next base: position 55,609,466 of record NC_052613.1, on the reverse strand, counting down.
TAGTATTTCTCCAGGGTCTCTCTAGGAAACAATCGAAAAATTGACTGTAATTTTTCAAAAAGAAGACTCGAAAAATGACCACACTTTTTTTCTTCCGAAAATTGACAAGTATATATATGAAACAATCTTGCAACTCTTCGTGAAATTGCCAAAGAATGAACAAACACGTCCTTTAGAAAATTGTTCGGATAAACAAATGCGACTCTTCAGAAGAAGTCGAAAAACGAACAATTGCAACCTTTCGGGAAAAGTTAAAACCGAATAAGTAATTTTCCAAAGGTTGTCTTGAAAAGACACAAACAAAATTCGAAAAAAAAAATTAATAGAATTTCAATTTTCATTTTTTTTCAAAATTCTGAAAATAAAAGGCAACCTTTGAATTTATTAAAACTTAATAACATAAAAATAAAATAAAAATAAATGGATTAGCGCCAAAAAATCGCGCACCCACGTGGATATGGTGGGATCTAGCCCCACCCAATCATTCCTTTAACTACAAAAAGGAAATCCCACATTTTTAAATTGGCCCATTTCCTTCCATTTTTTCTATGTGAGACAAAGAAAAAAACACTCATTTTGTTTTAACAAACAAAATTCCAACAGATATACCCTATGATTTTTATGAAGAGAGCATGACCTAAATCTATCTCAAAAGTTACGGAAAAATCAAAGAGTACACTGATGTCCCCCTATTTCACATCTCGGCAGAATATCACCACAGAAAAAAACGCATATTTTTACTACTTATACTAATCCAGAAAAGTCCACGAAAAATATATGTTGTAGTTTAGGACGGTGGGAGTAATTTCAAGAAGGAAACGTCATCAAATTCACTCCACATTAAAGTCACCAAAATTAGAAAACAGAGACGGTCGGGTAGAGGCCAGTTCTGGAAAAAGGTACTCAAGACACAAAACGCTTGCAAAGCATCCACAAATCGTGGTCACAGCCCAATAACACACTCAAATCAGGAGTCCTAAGCCTCATGCAATGTCCACTTCGCACCTCAGTCGTCTAGGACACTCACAGCAACCAGTAATACAAGCTACTTCGCATGCAAAGCTCCTGAGCTTCAAAAAAACAACAAGCAGTCCTATTCCTAAACATGCATGGTCTTTGACTCGAACGAGGCAGCACACGCAGCCTCCTAGTTGGACCTCTAAGTCTGTTCTAGCCTTGAGACAGACATGCAACCTAAGAACAGCACATCACGGGCAAAAGATAGGTGGAACCGAGCCCAAACCGGAACCGAGAAAAGCGACCAGCCACTTCACGAGCAATAAGAGGATTTTCCTGGCCTAGTACCCAACTATTTCCCTCACCTAGTTGCTACTCAACCCTCCTTGCTCCTTGTCCTTGCTGGTTCTTCAAGAACGGAAGCTCCTAAAAGCTGGAATCGAGAAAAGCATAGGAAGGGGGAGGGACGTTTTGTTGTGCCGAGGGTGAAGAGAGGGAAAAATGAGAGGGAGAGAGGAGGTTGCTTGGAGGATTTGGTCTTGTTTTCATAAGTTTCAATGCAAATCTCATGATTGCAAATCTGCAATCCCTACTTCGGCAACCGAGGACCGAAATGACAAGGGAGAGAGAGAGTTTCTTGCGTGCATTCCTTACCCAAAATTTCAAATGCACGCCCACACTTGTCCTAGGATGAGTATTTTGGGAGATCATTAGAGCTAATTGAGTTCTTCTTGCTCTCTTAATCATTAATACCTACAAAAGCTCACTTGTCCCGTTCGCCCCTATCCTAATCGGCTCTTACTTAAGAAGCAATGGTGGAAGAGACGGTAGTCTAGTTTCCATGAGGTGAATTAAGTAACATGATCCTACTACTCATGAAAACTGTGTTGCAATGTGTCCTCAAATCTCCTAAAGTTTTGTAAGGTCAACGTTAATCCTCTACGCCACATAGATTATCATTTCTGAATATTCAAGAGAAATCGAGGCCGTATAAGACCTAAAATAGATAGGTGCACTACTAACTCAAAGCCCATATTGATGGGCCATAATATATTTTACTTGATCCTGGGCTTTACGCAAGCATGGCCCATCAGGCCCAACTCGCGGCCCAAATTTCCATGAATGGCCCAACTTTGTGGCCCAATGCTCGGCCCAACTTCCAATTCCCAAATCCCATATTAGTCTATTCCTAATTCTAGGATCGGAAAATCTACCATGTCACATCAAGTAACCTCCAAGCTTTTGTCACGAACTAGCTTCAACAAAGTAAGATCATGGTTGTAACCTCTACCTTTAGCCGTGGCCAACATAAAGCACAAGCCCCACCATCAAGTGCCCCAGCTCTAGTGTTCTAAGGCTGGCAACCTTGGATCCAAGGTTGCAAGCCTCGGATCCCAAGTCTATAGCATCAAACCACAGACTTGATAGATAGAGAGGGAAGGATGATGGCTAATTAGCACTTCAATACTGAACCACAATAAAGTTTGCGGGCTAGTCCGACTTTACCCCACCTTTTAGGTGAGATTATTTTATTCGGACCGTACTCGTCCTAGCATTCATTCTCATCGTTATTCAGCATTTCATAACATAACATCAAAAGTGTTGGTTTTGACGAGGCCTAACGAAGAGAACCGGGCTCTTCTGTCTCCCTTCCAAATCCAAAAGGTGGCCCGTGGTATATTTCAAGTCCAGATCCTAATTTTTCTTCCGGAAAAAAGGGCAAAGAGGAGGATCTTGTTCGATGGATTTCGCTCTCGCGGTTGTTTAGTTCCATTCATTTCCGAATTCGAAAGGCGACAAAATCATGAATCTTTTCTGTTTTATTAAGGCAAAATTCGACTCTGCCCATCTGCAATTGTGTATGAGCATAATTTATTTAGGATGTAGACATGAGCTTTATATTGATATATTTTTAAAAATATTTGACATTTTAAAGTTGTTATCACATTTGTTCTCTAGTTATTTGATATTCACTTGAGAATATTTAATAACTATATAGTAAGCAAAGATATTTATTTGTTTCGTTTTTAGATTTTCCATTTAGCCCTTATGTGCATATTGATTTGATATTGTAACGCGGCCTAGTTTTAAGGCAAAAAAAAAAAGGGGTAAATTTGGCTAGAGGACCAACCTGTTAAAAAAAAAAAATGAAATTATCCACTCGCTTCCCCCAAAAGGATGGACCTAAGTATGTTCTTAAAAGGTCAACGCAATTTGGTTTTAAGGTGAAAAAAATGGGTAAATTCGGCCAGAGGACCAAAGAGTAAAAAGAAAAATAGATAAGTATAATAAAAGTCCTAAAACTTATAAAAAGTGCAATTAAGTCCTAAAACTTGTCAAATTATTTTAATTGAGTTCTAAAGTTAACATTGTCGGCCCTTTTAACGGAAAATGCGACGTAAGCGGCTGATATGACATTTTAAATAATTTTTTTCCACATGGCCTTTTTAAATTATTTTTTATTCATTTTAAAAATAGATTTAAAAACTAAAAAAAAGTTAAAATTTATTTTTAAAAAATTGTTTTAAAAAAATAAGATAAAATTAGCGGCTCCTCCCGTTGCGCCACCACCGCCGCCCATCGCTAAAGGGGCCAATGACGGTTGCCGACCACGGGCGAGGGTGGCTTGCCCTTGCTGGCCCTAGGCAAGGGCTAGCGACCCTCACCAAGCTCGGGCGAGGGAGCCCAGATCTGGGCATGCCAGCCCTCACAAGGGGCCAATGGCTGCCTACCCTAACCGAGCAAGGGCCAATCACCCCCACCCAGGGCTAGCGATGGGCGGCAATGAAGGAAGCTGGCCATTTTTTTTAAATAAAATTTAGTTTTTCTTTTCTAATTTTTAAATCTAGTTTAAATATAAAAAAAATAAAAAGTCCTGTGGAAATAAAAAATCATTTTAAACATCATATCAGCGCCACGTCAGTATTTTCCATTAAAAAGGTGACGGTATTAACTTTATGATTCAATTAAAATAATTTGACGAGTTTTAAAACTTGATTGCATTTTTTACAAGTTTTATGACTCAATTACATTTTCGTGACGAATTTTATGACATTTATTACACTTATCCCAAAGAAAAAAGAAATTGACCACTCACTTTCCCTTAAAAAGCTCGACTGAGTAAAATTCTTTGGTTGTTCTCAACTATCACTTCTATCTCCGCACTATGATTTTGTTTGGTATAACCAATCGCGTCTAATTCGAACCAGACTCGTCGCGGCATTCATTCCCAACATCGTTTGGCATTACTGAACATACCATCGAAAGTGCTGGATTTGACGAGGCCTATGGAGGAGAGTTGGGCTCTTCTATCTCCCTTTCGAATCCAAAAGACAACCCGTGAGATCTTCAATTTTTCTTCCGAAAAAAAAGGGGCAAGGAGGAGGATCTTCAACAATGGATCTAAGGAGGAGGATCTTCTACAACGGATCTCTCTCTCTCTCTCTCATTATTGTTTAGTTCCATTCATTTTCAAATTTGAAGGCGACCACTAATGGATCTTTCTCGTTTTACTAAAGTAACTTTCGATTTCACCCATCTACAATTGTGTATGGGCATAATTTTATTTAAGATGTAGACACGAGTTTTCTATTGGGATATTTTGAAGAAGATTAAAGTTGCTTTTGCTTATGTTCTTCAGTTATTTGAGATTCACTTTAGAAGATTTGATATGTATATATTAAGCAAAAATATTTATTTGTTTCGTTTTTAGATTTTCCATTTAGCCCTCGTATGAGTCGTATCCATATTGCTTCAATATCGTTACGCAGTTTACTTTTAAGGTGAAAAAAATGGGTGAAGGACCAAACGGTAAAAAGAAAAGATAAATTAACTACTTGCTTTCCCTTAAAAAGCTAGACTTAGTGAAATTCCTTGATTGTTCTCAATAGCCACTTTTATCTTCGTACTTTGAGCTTGTTAGACATGACCATTGATGAGTTGTAGCTGTGTTTTAAAGTGTTATTATTTTTATGTCTGATAATATTATGTTCGGTAATTTTCATGTTTGCTAAAATTTTATCAAAACTACGATACCCCTTTTCATAGCTAAAGTTGCGACAGGCAAATTATACCGAACAACATCTATGTCTATACTAATTACAAATTTTGGTGTTCGCCCCCTTACTAACGAAAATGTCCTCGATTTTTCTATCTCTCCTTATTTTATTGAAATCGACTAATAGAATGAGACTCTTGTGATTTGGATCACGAAAAGAAAAAAAAATGCTATCTTACTTTTCCATCTAACTCAGAGTTATCAATTTTATAACATCGCATAAAGAATTCACTTGAGTAATTCATGCGTGAAAAATGAGAAGCCCATCGATTCTAATTTCTCATCCCGAGTAACACTCCTTTAGGGGTGTGCATGGTCCGGGCGGGCGTTCCCAACCTAGAACCGGAAACCGCCCGCTAAGGACCGGTTCCGAAAAATTGGAATCGGGATCCACCCGTTTATTGCATAGATTCACTCGGGAACCTAACCGCGGTCGGTCCGGTTCCGGGTGGATATATGGAACTAATTTTGACGCGGAAATAATTTTGGTTTTCAACATAAATGGTCGGGTCTATGAGTTGGGAAGGAGGAGAGGTCTATGGTTGGGTTTTCAACATAGAACGGTTGCGAAACATTTTTCCGCGGCTATGGTGGGTGGCGGCCGACGCAAGGGGGCGAACAACAGCGGCGGAAGAGTAACGGCGGCAGCGTCGACGCTCGGAGAGGAATTGAAATGGCGATAGAATTAAGAGGAACCGAGGAAGAGACAAAGAGAGAGAACGAAGATGAAGGGAGTGAGGAGATGAAATCTAATATAGGGTTTTTTTAGTAATTTTTTTAATATTAAAAGGTTTCGGTCCGGTCCGGGTGAGTGGATCCGCCCATGGGCCCGGCAGGAACCGGTACCCACTGGTTTCGAAAAATTGGGGTTCCCTGAACCAGGTTCCCTCAAGCGGTTAGGCCATTTAAGTATTTTGCACACCCCTATGCTCCTCATTTTTCTTTCTTTTATTTTCCCTAGGTTTTTCTTTCTTCCCGAGTCCAGATAAAGTATTATCTAATTACTTTCCTCGTTGAATCAGATAGGTTAGATCTGATAAGTGTCCTCGACACTGCACATCAGTTTGCACGTGCCAACAGGAAGAAAAGAACTTCCGGTAAATAGGCTCGTTTTCCCACCCCAGGCCCATTGGGCTCTCCTCTGTAATGATGCCCCTGTTTTGGGCTATGCTGGCTAAGCCCAGCTTTATGAGATAAATAAAAGCATATTTCTGTCCAAAAAAATAATAATTTCCGCCAACAGACACCTATTGAAACTTTTCGCGGCAAAAAGAAAAGACGTCAGGAAAATTAAAAACAAGAAAGGAAAAGAAAAAACGGCGAGGAGAGCGAGGAGGGGGGTCCTGGAATCGGCATAGAAATTTCGGATTCCATTCCGGTTTTTCGCTTTTTTACATCGGGCGTTTCGGATCGCATTTAGTTTGTGGGGCCCAGTGCCTCCCTTTTGGATAATGACGCGTACTCGCCTTTTCCTTTTCCCCTTCGTGTTTTTTTACCGTCGTTTTACCTCCCCTCCGACGCCAATTTACCGTTTTGCCCCCCCGGCCTGTTTTCTCCCCGCTCGTCGCGCGCGCGGTGTGCCCGCGAGGATTCACGTAAGATCGGCGTGTGTAAACTACTCGAAAGCACAACATATGTTTCGCAAATTACATGATTTCTTCTTCTTCTTTTTTGGCTTTGATGAAAAAAAAGGGATAAACCACTCCTCTCTTTCCGTTTCCGTTGATTGCTTTATTTTATTTTTTTAATAACCTTTCCTTTACTTTTGTTTTTCATTTCATATAATAAATAAAGATGTACAATAGATAAAATCCTAAGTAAGAACTTCTAAAGATTAAGCAAGTAAAAAGAAATGCATTTTTATTCTTCATGCCTAGAATTACGTTTTGGATCATTAGTCAGAATTCCAAAGATGAAGATTACTATGGAAACGAAGAGTTTGAAAGTAAGCATTACATAATCTTCGAGATTTTTTTTTGTTCGAAGTAAGAGAGAATGGAGGCTCCGTTTTTATACCACATATCCTATTTCGACACTAATGATCATATTTTCTCAAAATAAAAAGATCCAAGTGAATTTTCATTTGGAATAAAATTAAGTCTTTCATTAAAGAAAAAAAATTAGCTATCAACCACCCGGCTATCTCTGATGTAGATTGACGCATGTCAACTACTCAAAATCAGCATATATTTTGCAAATTACATGACTCTTTTTTTTTTGTTGGTTTTGTTAGATAACAACGTACAAACCACGCATTGTTCCTTTTTAAATTAAATGCTTTAGGATAGGGAAAACCTTATTGTGAGAACTCCACAGTCAATGAAAACATCATTTGAATTGGATGTCGTGCGAATGGAAATTTTCATAATACATTTTTAATTTATCAAATAATTCGATTTCAAAATGAGACAATAGCAATAAAAAATAATGGGAATTAACAATGCTCTCACTTGATACGACAGCTACGATTCCTTATTTGACATAAATTTAGCTAGAAAAAAAACTCAAACATGAATCAATCCAACTTGGTACTTGCTTTTCAATAGAAAGTGATTTTGCTATTATAAATCAAAACTCTTTTTGTTGATATAAAATCACGTAAACAATCATTATAAATAAAGATGATTGATGATTTAAATGCACGACTTCATCCCTAGATTTTATATTTATTTATAGTTCATGATCTTAATTTAATGCGTAATGTAGCCCTCTAAATTTAAATCTATTCAAAGTGATCCTATAAATTGAATGAACTAACCTGATGCAATGAATAACAAGAAGGTTGGGGGGGCAAAACGGGCATTATGGAGATTCATCGGGGCCAAACCGACCATCGGAAAATCGAGGACTTGCCACGGGGCAGACGGGGTGACCGAGGCGTGCAGTGACGCTGTTAGTGCGCCTTTGAGCGTGCGCTTTGATTCGCGGGTGTGACGTAGGGCGCCTGATATCCTCTGCGCGCGTCCATGGTAATGGCTCTGCAACCCCGCTTCCCGATCGTCCGCGAGAGGGTGAGATCTCGCCGAGATAATGGAGACGAGCCGGACCAGTGGGAAAAGGGAAGGATGAATAGCTAGCCGCGAGACGAGATTAGCTCGCGACTTTCGAAGAGATGTTGCTTGACCTCGAACCAATCCACTCCTCCTAAATTTGAAATTCATCGGGGTCAATGATCTATTTATTGATTTAGTAGGCAGGTTTATCATATGGCTAACATGAATCGGAGGATATTATTTGTAAAAATAGACTCTTAAGTTTAAGCACGAGTTTCACTTGTCCTTTAATTCTAAAATAATGTTTGTATTTATGGAGTTTATATACTAGCTATCATAATAATTACATAGACTAATTCAAAATTACCGTTACAGTAATAACTACGATAATAATTACTTGAGATATAAATGAATTAATTCAAATATTTTGAATTAGTCAAGGTAATAATTGTAATGATAACTAAATGGTGAATGTATTAATTAATTGAAAATATTTAAATTCGAATAAGTCATGCATTGAGGCCCTCACAGGTTTTTTTATTTATTTTTGGTCGGTTAGGCCCTCGCAAGTTGAAGATGGTCTTTTGGATGATCTTCAACTTGGCTTTGAGCAAATCATGGCAACATCCTATAAGAGGTGAATTTTAAATTAGTCCGTTATAGTAATAACTACGATAATAATTACATGAGATATAAATGAACTAATTCAAATATTTTGAATTAGTCTATTACGGTAATAATTATAATAATAACAAAACGATAAAGGTATTAATTAATTGAAAATATTTGAATTCAAATAAGTCATGCATTGAGGCCCTCGCAAGTTGAAGATGGTCTTTTGGATGATCTTCAACTTGGATTCAAGCAAATCATGGCAACATCATATAAGAGGATTGGTGAAGAAATGAAGTCAACCTTGAGTCTACGTTGTGACGCTAAATGCTGAACGAAACAAAAGTCTACCTCAATATGCTCTAATACCATGCAAAAATAAACTCTAAATTTGAGTATGAGTTTCGCTTATCAATTGAATTCATAGCGTCTGTATTCATAGAGTTTATGTTTGGCTCTTACAATAATTACATAGACTAATTCAAAATTTTTTGAATTTTGAATAAGTCAATTATGGTAATAACTACAGTACTAATTATATGAGATATGAATGGACTAATTCAAATATTTTGAATTAGTCGGTTATAGTAATAATTACAGGAATAACTAAAAATATAAAAATATCAACTAATTCAAAATATTTTGAATATGAATGTTGTTGTCCTTAATGTTATTCACCTAGTTTGTTTGATTGAATACCGCCCATGATGATGTTTTATCGAAGTGATTATCAATATTACGTTGAATACATAGATAAATATTGACAAAAACTTCGACATTTTTGCCGTAACTTTATTGCATTATTGGCTCTATAGAGCCTTGGCTCAATTAAGCTGGTGGGCCAATGCAATTTTTCATCCATTTAATTATTCTTTGAATGGATTTTTCCACGAGTCAATACGAATAGTTTGTCCAATTTCGACAAAAAAAAGGCAGGGTTATGGAATGTATCGAAAGGGCAGACCGGTTCCCAATTGAATTGGCGACCTTGATATAGTTCTAAAAATGTTGGATTGCAATAACAAAATATAGCTCCATAATCTAGCTAGAAAAACTCAAGGAATATGATGAATTTATATATGATTTCTAAGTGCGGTGAAAATTGAAAATATAATGAGAAATTACTTGCGAGATTTTTAATTTGATATTCTATCAAACTCTTGATGATATAAATAAAAGCTCGTTAAATATCATGTTGAAGCAATGAGAAATCAAAGTGAGTACATAATATGGTAAGAATTTAGACTATCTAAGTATATCGGTCAAGAATATCCGTTCCTTCTCAACACAATTAGGCAAGTATTAAGAAAAAGGGAACAAATCAAAGCAAATATAAAAAGCTAAATATGATTTTCCTTAAACTAGTCAAGTCCCCACTTACGGCCACCATTTATTAAAACAACAACGCATAGATATTCAAATTAACCCTTTCGCGATGACCAAATCCGAACACAGTTATGAAATTTACTAAAAATTTCGCTGTAAACTTTATAATTTCAATTATATAGCAAAACGTTTAATGGCGGAAATAGATCTAATACAGGAAAAATAATTTATCGACTTTGCAAAGAAGAACGCCCTTGGAAAGTTGACTAGGTAGTAAAAATTTAATATGACTTTTTATAGCTTACTTTCAGCGTAAAAATTAATTTCTACATTCACCGTTGGATTATTAGTAAGAAAGAGATTCAGGTTAAATAATTAAAATTCAAACATAAGACGTCATCATCCAATGAATTGTCAACACGTGAAAGAATTCAATCATATAATTAAATTAGAATATAAACGCGGGTCATCTAACAGAGCATGCCTGTAATCCACCTTGTACAATCACATCCCGTCCATGAAATTATCGCGAGCAAAAACAAAAATATCGCGGTACCAAATGGGTCCCCAGCCAAGATCTCGCCGCGACGTGGAAGCTTTTCGGTGGAGAGCGCACGGGAGGCCCCCGTACTTCGCATCGCACCGTGACGGGGGCCTTCCGGACCTTGGGTTTTAACGGAGGCAGGACGTCATGGGCGGTATAAATGCTGAGCACCCTGTAAAAGAAGGGTCGCTTTTTGCTAGCAAAACAGTGGCGCTGTTCGAGGGAGAGCGAGAGCGAGAGACTGTCCGACGATTTCGCTGTTGAAACAGCGCGAGCGAGGAGGGAGCTCCAGCGAGGAAAATCTCTCCCCCCGCCTAGGGTTTCTCTCCCTCCGGTCCTTCTCCGTCCTCCAGGTAGCGCGCTCTTGAACTCGCGGCCGTCGTCGTCTTCCGATCGTCGCGGGTTTCGGGAAGGATTTTCTCGCCGTCGTTTTTCTGGGGGCATCGACGGCGACGGCGCCTTCGGTGCTTCCGAGGCGCGAAATCTGCAATGCCGCTTCTCTTCGCGCTCGATCGGGGACGGCTTTCGTGTTTCCTGCTCCGACGCACGCTCTTTTTTTTTTTAATCGATTTTCTCTTCGTCTCAGGCTTTGTTAGAATATTGGCTCTGTCCGGCGACTTTGCTTTGCTTTTTTTTTTTTTTTTTACTTTTTTTCTTTGTTCTTTTTCTGTTGTTGTTGATTATGGCGTTCTTTTTGACTTCTTTTGAAACGTTTGTTTTTTTGCTTCTTTTTTTTGTAATGATGCCTTTTCTTCTTTGACGGTCTTTTACGTCGCATCTGTCGTCTGAGAGGAGGAGCAGCATCAGCGGTGCTTCGACTGTGTAAGAGGTGTTTGTCCGTATTCGCCTCCTCTCCAGAGGAGGAGGTGCTCCTTCCTTTTTGTTCCCCTCGATTCGCCCCCCCGTGTTTTATGGTGTTTTTGGCTTTGCTCTAGGGGGGGTACTGTCGTTGTTTTGCTTCGTTTCTCGTGCGGTGCTTGTTTGCTCTCGAGTCGAATCGGCGCTTTTCGTTTTGTTATTTGCTCGTGTTCGCGTTTGCTGTTCTGGGGTTCGTCCCGTGTTTTTTTTGGGGTTTTGTTCTTCTTGATTCTTTAGCTCTGTTTTCCGGGGCTCCTCTGTCAGAATCAGTTTCTGGGTGACGTGGATTGCGAAATATTGTCATCAGTGTCCGAAATATTCGCTGCATGTTGGGTAGCCAGAGTAAATTTTGCAGAAATTGCTCAGCGCATGGAGGATTTTCTTGTTCTTGCGTTCCTTTACGCTTGATCTTGTTTGATGGTTCCTTGTGGTGTTCTGATTCTGTCACATTGCTGACATCATGGGTTCTTTTATTTTTTTCATGTGATGGCTTGGCCCTTCTGTTCGACTTTTGAGTTATAATGGAGTAGGGAAATTTGGCAACTCGGTGGAATTTACTTGATAGAGAAAGATAATTGATGGTTGTGTTGTTGTAGTAGCCAGTTGATCATTCTGCACCGCTGACATTACTTTGTTCTGGGAAATATTTCCAGTAAAAAGATTTGGTTGCATTAATTACTTGTATAGCGTTTTACCCAAATCATGTGACCTGTGTCCACTGACCTGATATATGTGTTTCGCATCGATTAAGCAACATTAAGTAGTCCTCTCGAGTCACATGTGCTTCATCTATGCAGATTTTCGCTGGGATTTATTTGATAGAGAAAGATGATTGACAGTTGTGTTGTTTAGTAGCCAGTTGATCTTTCTGCACTGCCGACATTACTCTGTTCTGGGAAATATTTCCAGTAAAAAGATTTGGTTGCATTAATTGCTTGTATAGTGTTTTACCCAAATCACGTGACCTGTATCCACTGACCAGATATGGACTCGTCCGAGCCAAATGGAAATGGGGCGGGTAATGATTTGCCACCGCCACCGCCACCTCCTGCTGTTATTCCGCCAGATATTGTTCCTGAGCGAGTTGAACATGAGATTCCTCCACCTCCTGTAAAGAAGAAAGTTTCTCGGGTCCCAATTGCTAGACGGGGCCCTGGTTCTAAAGGCCAGAAGATACCTCTGCTAACTAATCACTTCAAAGTAAATGTTACCAATCTTGACGGTCAATTCTTCCATTATTCGGTATGTATCATCAATTATCTTTCCTGTTGATTCTGCCTCTGTTGATTTGCTTCGATGGTTGAGTTATGTAGCGGTTTCACTTCTTGTTTGTTCTGCTGCATTAGGTATCTCTTTCTTATGAGGATGGCCGTCCTGTTGATGGCAAGGGAGTTGGTAGAAAAGTGATTGATAAAGTACAAGCTACCTATAGCAGCGAGTTAGCTGGAAAGGACTTTGCATATGACGGTGAGAAGAGCTTGTTCACTGTCGGTCCCCTCCCTCAGAACAAGCTTGAATTCACTGTTGTGCTTGAGGATGTTACCTCTAGCAGGTATACATGTGATTACTTGGTTCTTTCCCTATATGTTCTCAAGTACTAAACTACGCCCTTTATGCATAGAAATAATGGTAATGCTAGTCCTGATGGTGGAAGTCCCAATGAGAGTGATCGAAAGAGACTACGACGCCCGTATCAGTCGAAAACTTTCAAAGTAGAGATTAGCTTTGCAGCAAAGATTCCCATGCAGGCAATTGGCAATGCCCTGCGCGGTCAGGAATCAGAGAATTCTCAGGAAGCTCTCAGGGTGCTGGATATCGTATTGAGGCAGCATGCGTCAAAGCAGTAAGAATCTCTTTGGCATCAACTCTGTTGCGATGGTCTTGTTGCTGTATCAAGACCTAGACTAAATTTGCCTGTTTCAGGGGCTGCCTACTTGTTCGCCAATCTTTCTTTCACAATGACCCGAGAAACTTCACAGATGTGGGTGGAGGCGTCCTTGGATGCAGAGGATTTCATTCAAGTTTTAGAACAAGCCAGGGAGGATTGTCTCTCAACATTGGTGGGTTTGGTGTATTGCCCCATTTTCTTTCTATTCCTGATGGGATTTTTTTAAATGAATGCCTGTTTTGTCAGATGTATCGACCACTATGATAATTCAGCCTGGACCAGTAGTGGACTTTTTGATCGCGAACCAAAATGTGAAAGATCCCTATTCTGTTGATTGGGCTAAGGTAATGATCGTTTGTACATTAGATCAGAATGCAATACCTGTTCTGTATTCTGGATTCTGAACGTTTGCCTGCAGGCTAAACGAACCCTTAAAAATTTGAGGATCAAGGCAAGTCCAACCAACATGGAATACAAGATAACTGGCCTTAGTGAGAGGCCATGCAAGGAGCAATTGTATGGTCTTTGTTCCTTCACTTCCCCTTCCCTTTCTGTTCTCTCTTGTATATTATTAATCAGCATTTAAAATATGCCTTATGCCATCATTCTGCAGGTTTTCTTTGAAGCAGAAAAGCAAAAAGGATGCAGATGGTGAGGCAGAGACCATAGAAGTGACGGTGTATGATTATTTTGTCAGCCACCGCCACATAGAGTTGCGATATTCTGGAGATTTCCCATGCATCAATGTTGGCAAACCAAAGCGACCGACTTTTATTCCTCTAGAGGTATAGGATAGGCTCTATAATATACTAGTGGGAACTACGAAGAGTGATGATATTTTTTAAGTTATGTAATATACTAGTGGGAACTACAAAGAGCGATGATATTTTTTAACCCAAACTTTGATCTTCTTAGCTGTGCACGTTGGTATCCTTGCAACGCTACACCAAAGCTCTGACTAATCTTCAAAGGGCTTCTCTGGTTGAAAAATCACGGCAAAAGCCACAAGAGCGGATGAGAGTTCTGTCTGATGTGAGTGCACTCCAATTTGATTATTGTTCTATATATGTACATATGTAGCGTATGGTAATTTATTTTTATATTTCTATGTATTAAGTTCAAGGTTCTCTTGGCAGGCTCTGAATTTGAACAGGTACGATGCTGAGCCGATGCTGCGCTCATGTGGGGTATCCATCAATACAAAGTTCACTCAAGTCGAAGGCCGTGTTTTACCTGCACCCAGGGTATTATTTTCTGTAGTTCAACTGTAATTATCTGTTGGAACCCTAGCCATCTTCCTCACTCTAAATCTCCATACCGTCATTTTTGTGCAGCTGAAAGTAGGCAACGGGGAAGATTTTTTTCCTCGCAATGGGAGGTGGAACTTCAACAATAAGGTATGTCTGGTTCCTGTGGGCTGATTTCCACTTTGCAAACTGCCCTTTGCTAATTTATGAAATGTCTTTTCAGAAATTGGTTGAGCCAACGAAGATAGAGAGATGGGCTGTTGTGAACTTCTCTGCTCGCTGTGATGTTCGCGGGCTCGTTAGAGATCTCATAAAATGTGGCGCTATGAAAGGAATTGTAGGTTTTATGTTCTTTCTTTTTTCGGTCAAAAAGGTTTTGTGTTATGTTAGGTTTTATATGAAAGTCTCTGCTCTACCTTTATGCTTACAGCAGATGCAAAGTCTTTCGGTTGTTTCTAAATCCTATGCGTGCCTTAAAAGTATACTTGTAAATATGTCTACTCTGATAGTGATGGATGAATGTTTCTATGTGATGAATGAATGTTTATATGGAAAGGCCCTACCTATTTTTTTTTTTCCTGCAGCAGATGCAATTTTATTGTTCATTTTGACACTTTGTATTGTGCTCAAAATACATACAATCTGATAGGGCTAGATGAATTCTTTCCTCCTTATGTAGCATATCGACCAACCATTTGAAGTAATTGAGGAGAGTCAGCAATTTAGGCGAGCTCCACCTGTTGTTAGAGTGGAGAAGATGTTTGAGGAGATACAGTCAAAGCTTCCTGGTGCACCACAATTCCTTCTTTGCTTGCTTCCTGAGAGAAAGAATTCTGATCTCTATGGTTGGCTGTTCTCTTTCGTTAATCTTGCCAGTTTTATTTATCTGCCCTGATTCTTTGATGTTGAGTTTAATCTAATATCTAGGTCCGTGGAAGAAAAAGAATCTTGCTGAATTTGGGATTGTTACTCAGTGCATTGCTCCTACGAGGGTTAATGATCAGTATCTCACTAATGTTCTCCTAAAAATCAATGCAAAGGTGAGTGTTTTGCTCTCTCTCTCTCTCTCTCGTGCGCGTGCACGCACGCCCCTAATCATTTTCACCTTAGATATTGATTAAGTGTCATTGCAGCTTGGGGGCTTGAATTCAGTTCTGGCCGTTGAGCATTCTCCTTCTATACCCTTGGTGTCTAAATTACCCACTATAATCCTTGGAATGGATGTATCGCATGGCTCTCCTGGGCAATCAGATATTCCATCAATTGCTGCGGTAACATGCTGGATCATTTTGCATTGTGAATATCTTGGATTGTTCTCTAGGTAACTTGATGTTTGCTTCTCCAGGTTGTTAGCTCCCGCCAATGGCCTCTAATTTCTCGCTATCGGGCTTCTGTGCGGACACAATCTCCTAAAGTTGAGATGATCGACAACTTATTCAAGAAGGTGTCTGATACTGTGGATGAGGGGATAATGAGGTTTGCTCTTAGTTCTTTCACTCAGTAGTACTTTTTCGTAACTTTCATTTCCTTTTAAATAGAATTGTTAGTAGCTATCCATTCTTCACCAGGCTTGTGATTCCATTTGTCTACAAGCTATATACGGTTTCACCTCTATTCTTCTTTACCCCAGGGAACTTCTCCTCGACTTCTATGTGAGTTCAGGTAAGAGGAAGCCCGAGCAAATCATCATATTCAGGTATGGAGTTGGATGTCATATCGTAATGGACATCATGTATTACATCCTATAAAACCAGTGTTCAAAACTTTTATTCTTTCTCTTGATTTTGATTCAAGTAGACTTCCAGGTAGTGCACATTCCGAAAGATTATTCTGTGAATTTAAGTGTTATTTATGGAATTTGCACATCGTAGTGCACATTCTCAATCTGGTGGGAGTGCACTCGTAGTTTCTTGCTATGCAGCTCACATCTCTCTCTTATTGTGCTTGCTCCAGGGATGGAGTCAGCGAGTCCCAGTTTAATCAGGTTTTAAACATTGAACTGGATCAGATTATTGAGGTTAGCTTCCAAATGACTTTAATGCAGAAAATATTTCTGGAAAAATGGTTTAGTTTATGCTAAGAAATTTTCAGGCCTGCAAGTTTCTTGATGAGAAATGGTCCCCCAAGTTTGTCGTGATTGTTGCTCAGAAAAACCATCATACCAAGTTCTTCCAGCCCGGATCGCCGGATAATGTTCCTCCTGGTAAAAACCTTTCCGTGACTATAAATTGGAATAAAGTGATTATAAGACGTCTACCTAATTTTTCTTTTTTTTCCCTGCAGGGACAATCATAGACAACAAAGTTTGTCATCCACGCAACAATGACTTCTATCTCTGTGCCCATGCGGGGATGATTGTGAGTAAACAAGAAAATATTCCTCGTGATTGTTGCTTCTCCTTAGAATTGATTGCTGTTTAATCCTTGTAAATTTCCTCTCATCTAGTTGAGCTCTGAATGGGAAAGAATGTTCATGCAGTAGTACCAACCTGAAAATGCGTTCATGTTTTATGTCTTTTGCGTGCTTTTAATTTTAAATATAATACATTACAGGGGACAACCAGACCCACTCACTACCATGTATTAATGGATGAGGTTGGCTTTTCAGCCGATGATCTGCAGGAGCTTGTTCATTCACTGTCTTACGTGTAAGTAAAAACTCTTGAAACTCCACTTGGATTGATTTTGAGCTTGCACTTTTGGCGCATCCATTGAGAAAATTTTGCTTATGATGTTGCAGGTATCAGAGAAGCACTACTGCTATATCCGTTGGTAAATAAGATCTCCTTGCAAATATTCTTTTAGGAAGTCTTTCATGATATGACAATGCCATACTTGCCCCAAAAAAAGAAAAAAAAAGAAACGCATAGTTTAAAGATTTCATGGTGGTCGTTGTGCCATATATCTTAGAATATTGACAGTGGCAAATGGAGCTCTCTGATTACTAAACAGTTTATATGAATTACGATCTTAACTGTCTCCCTGTTTCTCCCCCTAAATCCAGTTGCACCAGTTTGCTATGCTCACTTAGCGGCTACTCAAATGGGTCAGTTCATGAAATTTGAGGATGCTTCGGAGACTTCATCTAGCCAAGGCGGGCTGACTTCTGCAGGACCAGTTGCCGTTCCTCAGCTGCCCAGGTTGCAGGAGAAAGTGTGCAACTCCATGTTTTTCTGTTGAAGGCTTTACTCGCCCTTCCTCCTTCCTCCGGGCACGCGGCTTTTTTCACCAGTACAGGTTTTTTTGCTTGATTGACCTCTGGGTCACGAAGACTCCTTTCATGTTTTGTGGTGGCTGAGCTCTGGCCTTTTATCCATCTGGATATTTTCCGTGACTCGGCCAGACACGGCGGTTTCTTTTTCTGTATATATTATGCTTAGGTACTTCGGATGTGGCCTTACACTAGGGAAGAGCAGCCCTGATACTATATATGGCCGTACAGACTGCCATGAACAGGAACGCTTGGTTTTGTTATTTATTAAACTTGTTACTATCACCTAGTTCGGCACTTGAAGATTCAGCGTTGTGAGTAGACCGTCGTCTGTTTGGCAACACTTGCCATTCCTTGAGCATGACTGATAACAAAAAAATGGACAGTCTAGGAATATTTCTCCCGACCGTGGAGATCGAGAAATTTCGGATTCATTTATATCCGTTTAGATTCCTCCGGCCTCGGAGGATGTCCAGAATTGTTATTTCCCTTTAGCGGTGGCGATCATTTGTTATTCATTTTCCAGAAAATGAGGCTACTCAACTAAGAGAACATTAAAGTTGCACTTTTGGAAGTCTAGAAAGAAGCCGTAGATCCAATTTATGGGGTTCCTTTCTTGAAAGGTGAAACCGGGGAAACGAATCGAAATCATTATATTCTGAGATCAATTGTTAGGTTGCAAGATAGCTTCGAGCGCGACGCATTTTCAGTACAAGGTGTCATCATTTTTTATAAAAATATGAAGTCCCGATGGTATATGTTACGTAACTTGTCCTTTAGACCTTTTTCAAGGAGGTTATGTTATTATTATCTGCAAATCCCTCCTTCCCGTATGAAAAGTTTCAACTTTTCAAGGCCCGCCTCGTGACATCAAAGTCGAGAGAAATTTAACAAGTATGGACGTCCAGGATGTGCAATTAAACCTAAATTCGGGTTATTCGCTTAGAACAACGGTTGAGCAGTTT
Organism: Eucalyptus grandis; assembly: GCF_016545825.1. Lineage (NCBI taxonomy): Eukaryota > Viridiplantae > Streptophyta > Magnoliopsida > Myrtales > Myrtaceae > Eucalyptus > Eucalyptus grandis. The sequence goes on along the minus strand of NC_052613.1, from coordinate 55,590,809 downwards.
ATGAATATCTTCGGACTTGATTTTACGAAACATGATGAGAACGTGAACTCAACCATTTATGCGTTTAGAGAAACCGTTTTCTTATTTTGAGCCGAAGCAATTTTCAAATCACCGAAACAGGCGAAATCAAAGGACATTACTTAAGTGTTACTGCAGGTACACGCAAATAAATGATCAAAGGCATGAATATCTAATCAATTAATCCTATCCTCCACGATATTGGGTCAGATAATCACCTCTCATTTTCAGGGTGACCGTTTGCTTTACCTCCCCACAAATTGAGAATCAACCAACGTCCAAAGCAAGCGGAGGATGCGCTGCTTTGGAATGCAGCTTTAATCTGACAATCCTGCAATAGCCCAACCTCAAGATCGCCGATCACATTGCGTAAAGAATAAAAAAAAAAAGGTGGCTGCCAAATACACCAGCATCGCAATCTCTTATTGTTCCATTCCGGACGAGATTTAAAACTGCAACCTTATTTTTCTTCTCTTTTTTTCTGTTCTTTTTTCATTTTTTTGGTTCGGTTTCCGGTTTTTCCCCCTCTATATACAAATTACAACCGAGAGGATGCGCACAAAGGGCACCTCTCTAAGCCTGTGGACAAGAATAAAGACACGACGTGAGAGATGAAAGAACTGTCCAAGGGGAGAAAAAAGAGAAAAAGCCTCGGTGACCGTAAGAACACCAAAAGAACACAGGAACCACTTCTTTGCACCCAAAGCCAAAAACAGGAGCTTTGCATTATCTCAAACTCCTCAGTCAAATCGTTAGCGTGCTCTTTCAAAATTGGACGTTGCCATGCCGGAACACGAGCAAACTGCTCCCTAATGGCCCTCTTCCTTCACGGTGGTGTTAGCTCTCTCTTTGGCGTGGAAATCGTCCAAGGTGCGGTATTCCTCTGAGAGCAACCTCTCCAAGTCTGGTTGCTTCTTGATTGGATCTTTCTGGTGGCGATAATGGTGAAATGCCCTATCACACCAAAGTTACTTCTACATATAATTCAGGAAGAAAAAGACTCTACACCTACTAATAATGCAATGTACAAAACACAAACCTGCTGAATTCTGAAGCATGAAGCCTCATCAAGGCATATATCCGTGTATTAATGAAAGATAAAATTAGTAACTATAGTCTATAACTATACTTGATTTGCACACCAAACCAATATCATTATAGCAAGGCAAAGGGGGAGACTGAAGAATACCACAGTTTGTGCTTCCAAAACAATCAGAAAGAATGTGAATTTCTCATGTTCGGATGGAGGAAAATGGCCTTGCATTAAAAAATAGAGGGGATGAAGGACTCCAGAATCAGATTTTGTCCGAAGCGACTCTACAAATAGCCACTCCACAATTGATCAATTAGAACTTTAGTAATCAAAGGCAGATTCTCTGGGCATTTTCCATCTCAACTTCATGGCCAAGGCTAATGTCTCCTTAAAAAAGGAAAGGTGCCGAGAATGTTCTAAAATAGTCTATGACAATGGGAGCGCGCTCTATACTCGCTTGAAGAACTTGGAAATCGTTTTTACCATATTCAAAGCTCTTATTCCTCTTGGTGTTATTTGTTCAACGTTAAAGATCAGAAAGATCATTTGTTTCGCCCTTGATGATAAATAGTTAAACTCCTTCAAAAGGCTAGCTCAAGCTTATTCCATGACATCCTTGCATATTAGAAGTTGACAGATCGCAGTTTCCGGCGTAAAAAGTTTCACATCTCATTGAGAAATTTCAACAGGTCAGTTTAACTTAGATAAGTCTAAAGCATATCAACAGAGAATCCAAGGCATTGTCATTCCCACATCTTCTAAAGAGGAGCAAAGCCACTTTTGAAAAATTGGTGAAGGAGAGTGAAGAAAGTGGAATTGTGAACATGGTGGCCAAAGAAAAGAAACAAACAGCTGTAACTTGATATGAATATTTTGGAGTTAATCAAGTAAGTAACATAGAGGAAGAACACCTGTTTGCTTATGAAAATTCTCGACGATGCTGATACACAACAGAAGGCAAGAACGCAGAGAGGGAAGCTTCTAACTCGCTTCAACTAAGAAGAAAAAAATGCCTCTTAATAAACCAATTTATGGTGCAATAACTAAGCTAAACATTAGATTGCTTTATTGGTCAATGCAAAAATTGCACAATGTGCCAAATAAAATGGCACAAAGAAAGTTCAATCAATCTGAGTAAAAGTTAAAGGCGGGGGGAAAAGTTACCAGTATTTCTCAAGGCCATAGAGATTGCCTTTATGGTAGAAGTCGAGGGTGAGCTTTTCAAAATCCTTATACAGATCCTCTCTGAATTCCTTCTCCAAGCCATAACTACAATGGACAAAGTTTCATAAGACAAGATAATGTACAACGTGATTTTCAGTGGCCTACAAAGTATAGGCAAGACAGATGGTACAAGGATGTGCTAAATGCCATAGTGCAGTCTCCAGTACACCAATCAGCTGGCAAGGCCCGCTGGACATTAAATTTTATCAACTCAATAAAGTTTAAGCTAAGTGACTATAAAATTAGAGAAGGCAGCTACTGTAGATTTCTGGTGTAAGTGAATTGATGCTACCATCAGTGAGTGTCTAATCAATTCAAAAGACAGAATGAAGCAAAATATAAACAAGTCAATTAAAGAATAGAACAAAAGGATATCTGGCTGTAATACCTATAGAACCTGAAAAGGCACTCTAGTCCATAATTGTAGTTAGCCGCAGCATCTTCAAGTGCAAGTTTGTGGAACTCTTCATACATAGGAGGAACAAACACGTCTCTAAGAAAGTACGACCAAAACCGGTAGAGTGTGTTCATTTCCTGCACACAAAAGTCAATTGTCTCCAAGGAAGAGTGGTTGAAAAGGCCACAGATACCAAAACCCAAATAAATCAACTGCGCGAGCTGACAATGAGGAAGCCAAATGATTCGTGCTTAGAGAAATTAAGCTCATGCAGACTGGCCATCACACTGCAGCAAAAGGGTTCCGCAAGCAAAGCTCCTGGGAGCATGATAAAGCATTGGAATTGGGAAGCCATAAACATTGAGCTCCTAAGAAGCCGAAGGCATTCGTATAATAACAGATAGAAGGGAAAGCAGAAAGTGCATGACCGGCTAGCCTTTTGTCTCATCTTCCTATATTGACCCAATATAATTGTGTGTTTCTTAATGAGTTCACAGGAATCAGCAAGAAAATCATGGCTTCTTTACCAACTAACAGGGAAAAGACCTACGAAAGAAAGGGTCAAAGAGGAAAGTTTCCACCATTTGCATCTCAATGTTAAACAGGACTGGTGAAACATTCCAACAAAAACATGAAAGTAGGTATATCGTAGAAAGAAGTACGAGCCTTCACAATCCAGGTCTCAAACGACAATGACTTCTGCAATCAACATATATAGCTCATCTTCAACTCTTAAGAAACAAAGAGCCAAAAAGCAGACGGACGCACCTCACTGCAACCGATTCCTGACTTCTTTCTGTCATTCAAGCACCGTTTGCGATACTTCAGGTACCTTAAGGGTAGAGCAACCGTGTGAGTCAAACCTCAAATTAAACAAGCATATTTAACAAGGAGCCCTTACATTTGCTGTTTTACCTTAAGGGTAGAGCAACCGTGTGAGTCAAACCTCAAATTAAACAAGCAAGTCTAACAAGGAGCCCTTACATTTGTTGTTTAAAACCATTTTCCTCCAAAAGACGGTGACTTGGATGTTGAAATGGTGGAAATGACTTTGGCATCGAACCAACAGGTGGACTACAGCCAGAGATATTTCCATGAGGTGAATTACTCAATTTTGAAGACCTAGGCCTGTAAATGTCACGATTAGGTTTGTGTTACACTCACAAAAAACTAAACCAGCAAGACCACCTAAACCTGGAGTCAGATTGGCACAACGTAAGGGAAAAAATTCCTTCTACAATATGCTGATTGGGAAAATTAGGAGAGACCACAAAGATAGTAGCAAAAATTTTAAACTAACCCATGATTTTCAGGAGGAGTAGACCCAAAGAAATAACCAAAGGAATTGCTTGGTGGACTCTCCGATATCACTCCTATAGTGCTTCGAGCGGTACCATGATTTCTAAAGTTGCTGGAAAAAAAACGCTGCTTAATGGATGTGTGTTGCTTAGAGGAACTCTTATTTTGCTTTCTGCGGGGATTAGTAATGCCAGATTCAACAGGACTGCTGGACGCAGCAAAATATTCCCCTGGCTTGAAGTTTGATACGCCCAGGCCACATTTTCCAGATCCATTCTCCAAAGAGTTGTTCTTTCGACGATTGGATTGCTTTTTCTCCAGTTCCTGTCAGCAGTGAAAAGACCATCATCCATGATGCAAACTTCAAGTTAGCGATGAAAGACTAAAATAAAGAAATTCTCTCCAACCTGCTCATAGAAGTAAAGACCCTCATCAATTGCAGAAGCAAGCTCACTAGAGATTGACTTTGATTCATTGCCTCCAGTTTCATAACATATCCTGCCATTCTGCATTGCACACAGAAAAGATTCAGCGACTTCCAAATCCGGAGCACTGGACAAAGTTCTAGAGTGAATCATCATCAGACAGTGAAAAAACAGAGAAACAAAAAAGTTCCTTTTGAAAGACAGTTGTTTCTAGTGAAGTCGATGAACATTTCTCCCTACGAGGAAAAAGAGACAATGAAGAAAAAGGTGAGCTTCTGTTTGTCTTTGGATACTTACTGCTTCCTATCAAGACTATATATCTCGAAAAGTTACACTCCAGACAAAATGGGTGATGCTTTCAAGCACCAAACTGTCTAATGATTATCCCTGTTATCAACTGAGACCATAAGAGAGATAGAGCGTATGGACCAGGAATAAAAATAACATGTAGTTTAGATACAGATAGAGACTCCATAAATAAATACAAGCTAATCTCTCTCAAAATTTTCTGAATCAGACCTCAGCCAGGTGCTTAAAAAAAAAATGAAAGATGATCAAAGCAGCTTCCCAACCATAAGCTAACAAAAGAGTGGGATGCTAAAGGTCAATGAAACGTGGTTTCTTTACAAAATTATGCTCTTCTTGCACAAGCATGACAAAATCATGTTCAGTAGACAACATCTGTTTGTAAACTTAAAGCACGTTTAAGCATGCAAAATCAATAGCGAAGGCAATTAAGAGCATTTTAAGTCTAGAACTCCACATTTCCAGACAAAGCATGTTTTTAGTACTACCGGAAAATAACAAAATTGTCCAAAACCACAAGAAACATAGAGAAGTGACTGACGACACCTCGACTCACAGATTGAACAGCAATGCACGTGTTCTTCACTCAAACATTTCTTTTTGCTGAAAAAATAGCAATACCTGTGTTACTATCACTAGTCTCTGAACATCATGATCATAGCCCACGTCCTCATCTTCATCATCAACTCTACCAAAACATAAGCCCAAACGAGACAGAGAGAGAGAGAGAGAGGAGAGAGAGAGAGAGAGTTAAAACGAGAATCCATTACCCAAAAACATGGTGACATTTGAACATCTGGTCCAAAAATGCCTAACAAAAGGTCTTACATTATCTGACAAAAGTCTTGCAGTCAGAAATATAAGATCGAACAAAGATGAATTATCAGTAGTCAGCTGATTTAAAGAAACATTATGATGATGCGGTTAACAAGTACTGAAACCAACATGGTCATTTCTTGTTTAGCATAGAAATTAGTTTGAAAATTATGATATTTAGATGGTGATAAGACATTGAAAGTTAACTATGCTCAACTACTAGAGAATTGATTTTAGAAAAAAGGAAGAAGAAAAAACATAAACTTTTATCTCGGTTCTTGAGCAGCAGATCCATAAATGAGAATTTCATATAAAAATGCCGAAGAAAACACTGTAACAAGCTTATTCCCGCAATCTCCATTTTCTATAAACCAAATGAAAATTCTAAAGTCCCCAATAAGTTTCCTGAGTCCCCCCACAAAAAAAAAAAAAAAAAAAAAAAAAAAGAGTGAAAGCTAAGAGCATAAAGATAAGAGGGAGAGAAATAAAAATCATTGACTAGCAAAACATCATTGAAAGGTACTAGCTACACTTCAAGGTTCCAACTTTCCCTTTATAATTCCTTGTCACTTGTAACTATGGATGTATGACTCACTGCATGACGATATATTACATAGTCCTCTCCCAGGTCAAAAGAGAATCATCATTTAATAAGACTGTACAAAAATTGTTTTTAGTCCTCAAGGCTATTGGACTATGTAATCACTAGAAATAATCAGCACCCTTGGCGCTGCATCTTATATTATCCATTTTAAAAGTGCTTAGATTGACCTACTTTTTCTAAAACCTGATGTCAGTTAGAATTAGTTCCTCTTGCACATCTTTCGAAAAAATAAACATCTCCCCAGATATTTGTGTCCTCATAATTAATGCATCAGTGCTCTTTCCCATGGATACGTATCACATAATATATTAATGCTTGAGATCCTTTTTAGTTCCATTAGTAACATTTGCAAAAGCGGAATTTATATGCTGACATCCCTGATGCCTAAAAACAATTCAGAAGACTGCCAACAATCCCAGCTGCCGAAAACACACTTCTTGGGAAAATACTATTTTTGAACTGCATATGAAAGAAGCAAGAAGGATAAAGCATGAGGCACCTTCTAATTAGAGAAAGATCGTCTCTTTTCACAGTACTTTGCTCTAGCTCCAGCTCTTCATCGAGCATAAATGTGCTAGAGAAGTCGTCAGACAAGTCAGAAACATTAATGTTTCTAGACGTAACTGATAGCACTTGGTTTCTCTGTTTCCTATAATCGCCCAATGTTGTTGATTCTGTCTCTTGTACATCATCAGGAAAAGGAGTAGTGCCAGTAGCATGGTTTATGCACTTGACGGCTGATTGAGAAGTTTTCCCATTCAAAGTACACTCTGCATCACATGATGGATGTGTGGCACAGCTTCCCTGTAGGAGACTCTCTGCTTTATCTTCAGTTGCTTTGCTATCCTCAAAAGAATCAACACCAAGTTGACTTTTAGGAGTCTCAGCTTTTGAAGTAGATTCATTCTTCTTCTGAGTCCACTTTGACCACTCGTCCCGCTTTCTTATATTGTCACCCTGCATGTTCAATAATGCAAATTGGCCCATAAACACTGAAAAATTGAAAGGGCATTAAGCTTGGATGATATGTCTTTTGGAACGACTGAAGAAGAATGATCAAATCATGCATAACTGTCGGAAAGCCATTTTGTAAGCATTTTAAGTTTTTCATCATAGTCCAACCAAAGGAAAGAGTAATCTAGCAAAAGAAACATTTCACAATCCTGTCAGCACACATTTTTCATCAACTATTGAACACCAAAATCATACCTTTACTTCAATAGTGCTTGAACTTTGCAAAGCATAGAGGATGAATAGTATGTCGGTGCACATATTCTGTACCTGCAACCACACATCAAACAAAGAATAGCCTTTTGACTATTAAAGGTGTTTCATCTAACAATATTAAGCGAAAACTAACGTGAATTATTTTGTAAAATGAACTTGACTGATGCACATTGCACATGCATCAAATACAGCATTAATGTACCTTCCAAGCAAAATAAAATAGCATATTGCATCAACACATACCCTTCTGAAGTTAGCAATTTCAGATATTGAAACCCATCCTTGTTCATCCATTAACTCGATTAGATAATTGTCCTTCTGCAAATTCTCATCACTGCAACAAGAAAAAGTCAACAATTACACTAGCAGAAACATGTTCTGCAAGCAAGCAAACAATCGTGCAACTGCAATGACCATAAGATATTTTTAACAGCATTTTCTGGATCATGTCTATCATGTCTTGCACAGCACACGGAGCACACCCTCAAGTAAATTACTAAGGCAAACACACAAAATAGAAATGTCAAAGGAGCATTAAGAAAATGAGAGCAAATTCCATGCGTTGCTGATTAAACATGAACGATTTCTGCGTACACATACTCTGTCATTTGATAAATATTTTAATTTATTGGAGAGCACTACCAGCAGCATGCACACTGTTAATGTTTGTGCACCTGATGGTAATGGGATGGATAACGCTCAGATTCTTTTTCACGCTCAGATTCTTTTTCATTAGAGGAGGAAACCAGAGGTCCACAGACAGTGGTTTAATTTGCAGAAGTAATAAAGGAGCAATACCTGAAGTAATACTCAATTTGTTTAATAATGTTCGACTTCAATGCCAGTGTTTCTGGGGGTAGGGTGCTAGCCCCTGGATTTCCAGGATGTGAAACAAATTGTGGAGGATACGGTCCTCGAGGAGCAAAAGGAACATAGCAAATGGATGCAGGACCTGTGACAGAGACAAACAATTTAATTCAGAGGTAATAAAACACCTGGCAAAAACATAATATCGAAATGACCAAGCAATCTAAGGAACCGAATAAACAATATTAAGGCAGATAACAAATAGCAAGGAGATATGAAGGAAATTCCTCGCTTTCCTCCCTTCTCCCATTTCTGAGGTTTCTTTAAACTTTTTAGTAACAATGGGTGACAGTATTCTACCTAAATTGTAAACACAGGCAATAAACAAGAGAATACTAAAGTTTTTAGCCATAGAATTTCTCAATTCTAACACAAGGTACTTATTTGATCTAATAGAATTATTTTGCTGTATCCACACTAATACCAATTCAACCCATTACCTAGTAGGATTTTTCTTACCTTCAACTCTCATATCCTGCAGTAAATATCATCCAGCATTATTTAGAAGTCCAACCATATAAATCTTTATGATAATTTCAACTTTTCTATGGACCTCACCAAGTATGAGCACACTTGCACTGATAAGAAGCCCTTGTCAGAGAAGAAGCCTCGGCTAATGGCATGAAGAAGAGGACATTTTGGCTAACCCAGCCATAAGCTAATGCAGATATGTTGAACCTAGAGGATAAATTTACATCACATTACACTTTGAATTTTTTTATGATACCCACGCTTTCTTTTTTCTGGTGAAATAACTAATGACAACTAAAAGTCCGTTACATAAGGGAGAAAGGATGATAAAACAAAAAAACCACACCTAGAAAAGTTCCGGTTTTCTGGTGTAAATATATATATTTCTCTCCATGATTTTTAGAACTTTTTAAGTCGGTCAGATAATGTGAGAGAGGGGATGGTGATACTTGAACCATGTCTAGGATTTGGAAAGGATGGAATCTGGCGAACCAACCCTTGGTCTCTGATGACCCATGTTTCCATAACAAGTGACATAATCATCAAAGTGAAACATGTGCTTTAATCTGGTGGCATATAAGGTTAAAAAATAATAACAAAGCAACAGATCAAGTACATGAATTTGCTTTTACATTAAGAAAAGAAGAAGAAAGAGGGCAAGAGTTAGTTTCAACTTTCCAAGAAACTTAATATACATCACTTGTTTGAACAAAATAATGGTTGGAGCTCGCTCTTCTTCTAGATGGTTCTGGATTATACATCTTGTATACTTTGATAATGCACCTATTCATATCCACTGAATTTTTCATGACTCCATTAAGAAAATCCAGATCAGAAATACAGGGTAAAAACCAGGTCTTGAAAGGTTTTTACTATTCCAAGCACCTCGAAGAAACAAGAAAAGATCCAGCAACCTATCCCCTCAATGAATTCCAATCATGGCTTTGGATGCTATCTCAATTTTAGCGATATTTCAATTAGATGTATCATTCATAAACTCCTTTTCTTCCATCACTACAGCAGCTGATTACCTCTCACAACAAGGTGCTCCAGGTGCCAGGTCACTGGCCAGTCAAAAAGTCAAAGATAAACTATATGAACAGATACAAGAACATCTATTGCCACCATGAAAAGGAACCAGGCCCAAATTCATACCTTTCCCAACGAAATAACTGGAGTATTGCATATAGACCATGCACCTTGACAAATAATTAAGACAGAAAAGCGAATAAAGGCCAAATATCCCTTTTGGGTTCATTCTCTCAATGCTGAATAGATCATCTGATAATCCTTTGCCTTACAAGAGGACGGACTGAAGGATTAAATAACCTATACAGCGAGTGTCTAGAATGACTTTTACTTTTCACATTTTGCTCTTTTATTTATTTATTTATTTATTTATTTTTATTTTTAAATCCTGTACTTACGCACTTTGACCTTTTATTTAATCCCAGAACTTGAAACTTCCGCACCTTTTAAATCTATACATGTAAATTCAGATATAATCTAGTCATACATTTTTCAATTTGAATAATATCATAACTTTTGGTAGGAAGACAACACAACTTCTTTTTATTTCTACGAATAAAAACAAACACACCAGTTAAAGCTGAGAAGCCATGGATGTATTATTACCAGGGAAACCTGGACCAACCATGAATCCAGGAGCTGGACCATAGAATGAACCCCTAAAATACGTTCTTGGTCCAACAACCTGTTGCATTGGAATGGTGTCTCCGGGGCCAAATACTCGATGATTCCATGGTTGGGAAGGACCACCAGACTGCTGCATATTAGGTCTTCTATTTGCAAAATTCACAGCAGAAGCATTAGGATCTCCTTGTGGTAAAGGTTGACTTCTACTGGGATTAACGCCACTAGCACCCGGAATAAAAGGCTGTCCAGGTGTTTCACCTCCTGACTTCACCAAAGGAGTCTCAACACTTGGAAAAGGTCCAGGACATGGATGGCAAACATATCCGGGGACGCCCATTTGGGGGCCAGGAATCAAAGCATGAAACATGGGGTGAGGAGGAAATTGACCATATGGTAATTGTACAGGGAAAGGAGGGCCACCATTTGGGTTGCGCTTGGAACCTGATTTTTGATGACGTGTTGATGAATGCTTCTGTGAGTTAAAGTTTCCAGACCCTTGAGACTTAGGCTGCATGAATGGTGAATGTAAAAGAAACAGAAAATGCAGCAGGTTATGAAATGAAGCTCCACCAAAGCAAAGGAAAAGGCAACACTTAGCAATCACGCACAACAACAAAGTACAAGTTCTTTGAAGTACATTCCAGCATCAAAATTAATGCATCCACCGGTTTTCCTGCATAAACCGGATGCATGTACTTCTTTATAATAACAGTTTCAAAAACTTTAGACTTCTCAAGCAAAATTAGTGATAAAACATTCACATTTTAGCATCAGATCAAATTCAAATGTGCAAACACAAAAGGAGAGAAACAACAGAAGAAATATTCTTAATGCAAAACCAACAACAGGTCGTACTGTCATTGCTTTAAGTGTCAAAAAAGAAGTCATTGATCATGCATAGTTCAAAGTAGAGAAGTACGTACTACTGAAACCACAGAGAGCTAGCAATTTATCACAAGGGTTAACAACAATCTGCAAACGGAAAGAAATTAACACCTTATTTGTCGATCATTTCATTTCAGCAATCTTGATAAAATGATACCCATAAAACAAGTTAATTTTCTCAAACTTATTCCAAATAAGACAACGTACGATCCATGCATTTGAATGGCATGGTATATATGAGTTTATCTGTTCATTACCACTTTACACTTGTCTAAATCTTGCCTATATCCACTTTGTTACATGCCAGATAATAAAGACGCCAGTTGCAATACTTTTGACTCTTCCCATCCAAAGTTTCTTCACCTATCGAGGTTACTAAAATACTTGATCTCAACTTGATATTATGTTAGGCGCCTCAGCATGTCGCAAGAAAGGAGGCAAACGGAAATTCCTATTCTCCAACACACACAGCACTCCAAAACTGCAAGCAGCAGATTTTGATCCTGTCTATTTACTTAAGAGATATTGGACAAGCATAAAAGGAAAATAGGAAGTCGCAAACACTTCTGCCTTGCCAAACTCACTCCTGCGTCCTAACCCCTAAGCAGCGCACTAAAACCAGTATTGGTTATCAAAATTACAATCCCCTTACTAACTGGACATTCTACCGGTAAAGCTTCCTTGATAAACCCATAAAAAGATTTTAAAAAAAAAAAATGGAAAATTGAAGGTTATGTGAGAACGAAAATAGGTAGCACATAAAGATAAAGTCTAGAACATCCCATCAAATTCATCATCGAGAACATCATTCAAGCCATCCCTCGTTAAGAGCATAAGTTCGAGTGTGGTTTCGCGTTTTTAAGGCTAAACTGCTCCTAAAAGGGCTTCACTTGCCAGATACGTTACAGACGCGTGTGCAAATCAAGAGCGAATATGCCTCAGGATACAAGTTCCAAATGCAGCGAGCAACTCATAAAACGCCACGTCAAAATGACACCGCTATTAATACCGATCATCGCAGGTCGAAACCGAAACGCCGTCAAGTACAGCCCAGCGAGCTTAATCTATAGCGATCGGACAGAAGCCAAACCTGAGCGGCTGGCGGGGGAGCTCCTCTGTCGGAAGCAACCGGAGCCGGAGGCTTTGCCAGGGACTCCGCGCTCTTCGTCCGCGGCGGCGGAGCATCCCCAAGGGCAGGCCAGGACTCCGCGCCCATCACCGGAGCATCCGCGGCGCCCCCGTCGGCCGCCGCAGCCGCAGCCGCAGCCGCAGCCGCGGCCGGCGCCGCCGGGGTCTTCCACGGCGACTTCGGCGCGGCGAGCTCCCTCTGCTCGTCGACGCTCTCGTTCTCGGCCGTCACCATCGCCCCCCGATCTCGCGAGCGCCCTTCAAATCACCCGAATCAAAACCGATAAATGCAAGGATCAGCGCCGCCCTATCAGCAGCGAGCGAGCGAGCGAGCGAGCGGTGGGAGGGCTCCTCCTTCACGAGTCTCTATAAACGAATCCTCCGACGACGCCGATCATATCCAGCTCCGGCCGACGATCACCGGCGCACGAGAGGACCGACCGCGCGAGGCTTGTAGCTTGAAGCAGCCACGGAGATCCTAGAGAGAGAGGGAGTGCGTGCGCGTAACGGAGACTAGGGTTGAAGACGGTGAGAGAGAGACAGAGAGTAGAGAGAGAGAAAGAGAGTGCGAGGGTTTTTGGGACAAGATCGACAGCAGCGGAGGGGACAGGAGTGTGGAAACTAGTGTGGGAATGGAGGATTCAAGCCACCAGTTTCGCTCTCTCTCTCGTGGGGTTTTTGTGCGTTTGCTGCCGCGGCTCATTTTTCGCTGTCTCCAGATGTAGGGCCGTGTGGGGGACTGGGAGGGAATGAGAGGAGGCTGGAGAGGGTTTATCGGAGTGGAAGTAGCCAAAACTCGGCGTGCTCCTGAGAAAATTGGAATGCGAGCTTTTCATTGGCCAGCGGTCGATGCATAAACCCTAGGACGAGCGACAGTTGGGCTTTAGTAGATGGGCCCAGTGGACCAAAGGCCCAAATTGGTCGGAGAACTACGCAATTTTGGGAGTAGGAAAAAGTATTATGCGCGTCCGATGCACGTGTGCTGTCGGATGAGGTGGGCCTCCCCTGGAATAACTCGGAAGCATCCATCGTGGGCGATACTTCCTCTTGGAATTCAGATGTCAGAAAAACTATAGTGTCATATCGCGAGCAGTCTTTTTCGCAGGACAAAATTGTCGGTTTCATAGCATTTTGAGATCTTTGTTGGCGAGCTCTTCTCTTTAGGCCTGTGGAGATGACCAATGGGTAAACTTGGACTCGGGTCGCCCTCGGATTGGGCCAAAATAAAAAGCCCAGGGCTTCCGAACATGCCTTTAGACACTTGTGGATTTGACCGAACTGGGGTGGACCCTCTATTGGCTTCCGAGTTTCTCCCCCCCAATAATGTGAAAATATGATCGAAAAATTTAACATTTTGACAAGGGGGTGCACCATTCTTCATCATTATTTTTTTCCCTTTCGTTATTGATATGAGAAGTCGAACTGATAGCACTCCGTCATTGCTTCTATCAATGGAGGAGTAAATTGGATATTCAAATATCCGAAAATCTCAAATTTCGGGAATTAGGTAGTTTGTGCATCGAATGTACCTCGTAAAACATTATGGGGAGAAACGGGCCCTATCGAAAATGGAAGTTATAAAAATATTCAAAGCAAAGAGAAGGAAAGGACGATGAACCTACAATGGCAGGTTGCCTTGGGCTAAGCCCAGAACTATGACACGTGCCAGGCCCAAAACGACGCACGATTCGGCCCACAATTCAAGCATCATCGCGTCAGCTCTGCTTTACGCTTGGCTTCTTCTTCCCTCGCTCCTCACGGTTCGCTTCTGCTCTCGCCGTCCGGAAAGCACACGAACGCAGTCCGGAGTCTCCTCGGCGGAAGCAAAACCCTAGGACTCGTTGAGCTGGTCCGTGGAATTTCAATGGCGAAGAAGAGGAAAGCCGCAGAACCGAAGCCCCAGCCGCCTCCTCCGAAGGAGGAATCCGAAGAAGAAGAAGAAGAAGAAGACGAGGACGAAGACGGAGACGGAGAAGAGGGCGAGTCGTCCTCCGAAGAGCAAGGAGACGAAGATGAGTCGGAATCGGAATCCTCCGAGGACGAAGACGAGGCGTCGAAGAGCGAGACGATCAAGCAACTCCTCGAGCCATTCACCAAAGACCAGCTCATCGCCATCCTCAAGGAAGCCTCCGCCAACGACCCTTCGCTGCTGTCCGAGCTCATCAAATCGACCGAATCGGACCCCGTCCACCGCAAAATCTTCGTCCACGGCCTCGGCTGGGACACCACGGACGAGGCCTTGACCTCCGCGTTCAAGCCGTTCGGCCCGATCGAGGAGTGCAAGGCCGTCACCGATAAGGCCACCGGCCGGTGCAAGGGGTACGGGTTCGTCCTCTTCAAGACGCGCGCCGCGACGCGAAAGGCACTCAAGGAGCCGCAGAAGAGGATCGGCAACCGCACGGCCTCGTGCCAGCTCGCGGCCTCCGGTCCCCCGTCGGCGGCCCCAGTCTCGTCGGACGCGAGCTCGCGGAAGATGTACATTGCGAACGTCGCGCCGCTGGTCAGCCCGGAGAAGCTGCGGGCCTTCTTCGCGAAGTTCGGGGAGATTGAGGATGGGCCTTCGGGTATGGATAGAGTGACGGGTAAGTTTAGGGGATTTGCTGTAATCGTGTACAAGACCCTAGAAGGTATTAATAAGGCGTTGCAAGAGCCTGTCAAGAATTTTGAAGGCACGAAATTAGAGTGCTCTCTTTTCGTGGAAGGGCGAAATTCCAAAACCGTCAAGAAGGCTGTGCCAGCTGCAGTAGCCGCAGGGGGCAGTGCAGTGGGTGGTGCGGGTGCTTCGGCTGGCCCAAACAATGTCGGGTTTCAGAATTTTCCGGTTGGATTGAATCAGGGATTAGTTGGTCAGAATTACCACCCTGCAGCGGTTCTTTTGGGGCAGAATGCCGGTTTGGGTTTATTGAATCCTTTGTTGGGATTTGGCGGGGCTTCCTTAAACCAGATGGTCATGAACCCATCATTCCCTGGTGTGATTTCGGCGCCCTTGAGCAGAAACACGGGCGCTTCAATGGGATTGAATCCTGGTTTTGGCGTGCAACAGGATATTAATAGCATGAGCCCAGGTATGATCAATGCATATAATAATCAGGCTGCTTTGCAAGGGTTGGGTGCTTATCAAAACTCCCAGTTGGGTCAGACCCAATCTTCGGGGGTATCATCAGTAGGGAGAGGACAACCCGGTGCCGGATCTGGTGGGCCGAATCTAGGGCGCGCTAGGTAGGTTATTAATTTCGTAATTTGGTTTTGAAGTTGTTTTATTGGCATTCTTTGCCTGTGATTTGCTTTGCTTTGTAATCTTTGTTCCTAATATGCGTAGAAGCTGTGCATATTTGTCATTTGTTTGTCGTGTATGCTTGAGAAGTTGAGATATTTATCAACCATTTGTCCTTGTGGACACCCAGTGCTGAGTGTTCAAGAAATTAGAATGCGGTTAGACTTGACTTGGGAGGCATATCTAACCTAGAGCGTCAATTTGTATTTTAGAATTGGCGGTCGAATGCAAATGGTAGTGTATCGTGATTCATTATGAAGTCTGAGAGCATTGCACAAGTAGTCACGCAATGTCGTGGCTACTTCTACTAATTTCGCAGACCTTTCAGAATGTGCTATCAAATGATTATTCTTACAAATGAAAAGCTGATGTAACACATTCTTTATGCATCACACATCATGTCGCTCTGGTGCTCCATCAAATTTTTTATGGGTGGTTAGTGGATCATGAGTCCAAGTTGTGTAAGAATAACCTGGTTGAAAATGTTGAAAGTAGAGTGACCTTTTCAAAGTAATCATCAAAGGATTGCAAAGCATGTGACTTCAAACCTCTGATCGGTCGTTGTTGAGAAAAGCCTGTATGTCACAATTCTCTATAAGAGTTTCTGCTGTTCGGCTAAGTCATGAAATGAGGGTTGAGATTGTGAATGATGATTTGAGATCCAGTAATTGGAGAAAATTCATCATGTTGTCCATGGATGTCATAAGAAATCTTTCCTTAAGAAAGACTTCTTTTACTATTCGCAGGTTGTAGATTTTGAGTCATTCTTTTTCTGTGTGTATAAGAAGCTTTGCCATTAGAGAGATCAGTCACCAAAACTCAAAGTGGCAGATATGCTAATGAGATGGAAGTATTAGAGTAAGACTGTTGTCCTGTTTCCAAATGGCTGTCTATGGCAAAATGGCATAGGAGACACTTTTCTATTTCCATTTTTTCATTTGAGATGCTTCATTGGAGACTTTTAGCATTGTGAGTTGTGTAAGGGCTAGAAATGTTAAAGCATGATAGGTCCAGGCCCTTGTGCACTTGGCAAATATCTGGTTGGGAACTGTAATTGTACTGATAATAATAATAATATAAAAGCCTAAATGCTGAAGTTATTAGAGAGTAGAAAGTTATATTGAGTTTACGGAGAACTTGAGGCTACCATAAGGCTGTCACCTTTGTCCTCATGTAAAGCCATTAAAACTGCCAGCAATATCCTCGAAGCAGTATCAGAAAGTTAAGTGGGATTGTCCTTCTGCATCAGGGGAGCAATCGTGTTTATAATGTCCTTTCTGTTGATTACAAATCTTGGTTTTGCACAACATGAAACTTCTTTCATGGTTTGGGGGTGGTTATGAGTCTGCAGGTTTTAAAAACCAGGAAAGTCCATTAGGTGCTGCTATTCAGGTTCTTTTAGCTCTAATGGTTAGAATGAATGGTATCTGACTTCTTTCAGACAATACCCTAGATTACATTTTCGCGACGTTTGTTGTAAATTAATCTGGATGCTAAGGCACGTAATAAACGACCAGTGAGCAGCTTGTTGAAAGTTGGTTCTCCTTTTTCTTGCTTTATTTGGGATTTTTGATAACCCTGTGGGTGGTACTTTCAGAATTCACTTAAACTCAACCGACTCTCCCTTTGTGATTGCAGCGGTTGAAAGGATTTTATCAGTCCATGGACCCTTCACAGCTGCAATGCCGTCTCAAAAGCCAACTGTGTAGTAATCGTCTCCAGATGTTCACAAAATCTTTCTGTACATTGTTGATTTGACAATGTAGTTTCTGGTCTGAGGCGATGATGTGCTGAGGATCACTTATTTGACTTGTTGGATTGGCAGTGTAGATCACCAACTGGTGAGCTGTTCATCGTGAGAAAAGCTATTTGATTCTTTTTAGTTCTCATCGGGCTCTCTCTCTCCCTCCCTCTCTGCCAAGTTGGGACGACTGTGCCATGTCGCGCCCAATTCAATGGGCCCCAATTTTTCGAACCCTTGGAAAGCTTGGCTGGATTGAGTTCTCGGCTTTGGCAGAGCAGTTTCACCACGATGAAGCGTCAAATTGGAATCCTTATCTTGAAACCGTTTTAGTAACTGGTAACAAAGACCCGTGCGGTGCATTGGGAAATTGGGTTTGGTATTTCGCTTTAACATTCACGTATAAAAATCGTCCAATGTCTTTAGATGTGGTGGCACGCGGTTCACGCAATCTAACGAATATGGTAAGCCAATCGAGTCCATGTGCATCCACATCGCCTATGAAGGAACGGTCCGAATTGCCCCGTACCGTTTAAAAAATTTCTGGGAGTCGATTGTCATTCATCACGTCACACGTTTTGCGTAAATAAGTGACTGAACGACGCGGCGTTCGCTAACTGACAAATTGGATCTCGCGTCTTGTCTTGCGTGTCTGACGAATGGCCTGACGAATGGCGGGCGGAAAAAAATCAGCACGCGAAATGCAAAAGGAAGTTTGTTCAAAAAAAAAAAAAAAAAAAAATGCAAAAGGAAGGAAAGATCGCGACGCGCGACGAAGACGAAGACGAAGACCCGCCCGCGAATCGCCGAGGAGTCGGGAGTGCGCATCCCCACGTTTGACGAAACAGAGACAGCGACAGGACGAACTGTCGGTGGAAAGCTCCGTTCCTGAAGTCACTCTGACTTCGCTCTCAGCCATTGATGATGAGCTCGTCTTCGTTTTGGTAGAGAGAGAGAGAGAGAGAGTTTTAGCGCGTCTCAGCTCTCGAATCGGGGCTCTCTCGAATCAGCCATGGCGGAGGGGCCTGAGTCCAGGGACGCCGCGCCTCTGTTGGAGAAGGCTTATCACGACAACTGTCCCGGCTGCAAGGTGGACCGCCTCAAGCGGGAGCGGAGAGGGATCCCTTACAGGGACCTCTCTTACATTTGGATCGTCTCTTTATGCACTGGTCAGCCCGTGTCTCCCTCTGTCCTTCGCGTTCAGGAGCCTCGTCTTTCGAGCTTCTGCAGAGCCTGTGGAACTTGTCGTTTGGCAACTGATTGTTACGAACTGTCGTGGCTCGCGAAACGGTTGCGTATGCTCCCGATCCTGCGTTGAAGGGTTGTAACTTTAGGGGGATGTTTGACGCAAATTTAGCTATCGAGTTAAGCTAGTTTGCGATATGGTGCGTGATGCTTTTTCGGTTTGAGTACTGCACAGTGAAATGGAGTGCGTTCAGTTGTTCTGTCTCATGTATGCCCTCTGATGAATCTGAGCCTTAACATACATGACTGGGATAAGAGGCGGCAGTGGCAAAACTAAGTTTTAAATTTTCTTATACCTCGTGCTTTAATCCTCTCTGTCACTGTGGACAAGTTGGTTGTTTATGAGTAGTCGATCGATGGATTTGGGGTCGATTCAAACTGGAGCGAGTGTTCATGTTAGACGATGGACGATATAAGAAGTTTTGACGAGGCACTTTATTCTTTGACCAGTGTTTCAGTACTATTTTGTTTTCTTCACCTTTAACTTGTCGGTTCTAATGTTGTCACGTTCGATTCTTTTTCCTGAATTTATGTAAAAGCACCTATTTTTATTTAATTTCGAATTTATTATGTATAACTTTATGAATAGATGATGGGGGGATCATAGTTTCTTCTGCAGTATTAAATGATATAATTGTGCTCTGATAATTCATCTTGCTGCTTTTTTTTCAGCTCTCCCGATCACATCACTTTTTCCATTTGTGTACTTCATGGTACGCATCTCCATTTTTAATAAGAACTCACTTTAGTCATTGTGCGATGAAGTGTGCATCCTTTTCTCCTGCTGGTTTCTTAATTTGTATGCATGCACAAAAAGATAGATTAAGTTGTTGTCCCATTCAGGCACTATCTTCATTTTAGGACTTTGTTACAATTCCTACCTTGAATTTTTCTGCACATTATTCTTGATCCTGCATTTGTCATTCTGTTGGTACCAAATGCTTTGTCGGAGGACCTTGGTTAGGGTTGTCTCTCACTTCAATTCGAATTTTGACCAAGGTAGATTAAACATGTCTCTGGAAGCTTCAATTTAAGCCCATATGGTCACTGTGATGGTAACTATGACATGTCGAATGAGTTACCTGTCGAGAGTGATCTGCCTCTTGCCATTTCAAGCTAGATCTCAAAGCTCCTCAGGAGCATAAATTTCTTAAATTCTGCCCTTGGACTTCCCATTCTATATCTTCCCAGGACAGTTAATCATGACTTCTACTGTCAGATCAGAGACTTCCATATCGCAAAGAGAGAGGAAGACATTGGTTTCTATGCAGGATTTGTAGGTAATGCTGAGAAATTAATTCCCTTTTCTTTTTCTTTTTTTCATTTTAAGGGATCTTGTTTCCAGAAAAAAGATAGTTCACATAACCTACCTTGTTCCCAGTGTGCAATGAATCTTTAATTACATATTGATGAGGATCTTCTTCTAGGGTCTTCATTCATGGTGGGAAGAGCTCTGACCTCTGTTTTCTGGGGAGTAGTAGCAGATAGATATGGTCGAAAACCAATTATTCTGATCGGCACATTCTCAGTGTTAGCCTTTTTCCTCTGGCAACTGCAATAGCAATGAAACTAGCTCATTCAAAAGCCTGTTAACATTCATTTGCCATCAGGGTTGTCCTCAATGCTCTCTTTGGCCTGAGCACCAGCTTCTGGATGGCCCTTTGTACACGATTTCTTCTGGGATGCTTCAACAGTGTACTCGGTACTATAAGGGTATGGTTTCTTTCTGTATGCTTAGCTTTTATTTGCATTATAAACACCATAGTGCAAGGTTATATGGTTCCTTTTCCGCAAATGCTGATTTGCAGCTGGTCCTTTGGTTTGTTCTGATTTAGGCTTATGCAGTAGAGATTTGTACAGAAGAACACCGTGGTCTCACTCTATCAGTTGTAAGAAGTTTTGCATCTGTTCTCCAGGTGATCATGACCCAAAAACAGCATCTGATGCAGTAGTAATTTACGCAAGTGCCTTTCTTTTCAGGTCAGTACATCAAGAGGCATAGGGCTCATCATAGGCCCTGCTATCGGAGGTTTCTTTGCACAGGTGTGGGCTTTGCTGCTGCTCAATTTCCCTTGTCATCATGCATGAGGAGTTTACAAGCCCTATACTTTTGACCTGATATTCTTGAAATCATGAGAAAACACTGTTGTGAGATCGAATTACCTTTAACGTGTTTTGGGAAAAACACTTTGTTGGATAATTCTCAATCTACCGACTCAATATTTCTGAATGCGATGTTCAAGGAATACTTTACCAGTAAGATAGAGCTGGGAAGGTGGAGGTTGGTGACCTGTACTTTTTCCTTATTGCTAACTTCACATGCACATATGATTTTCTGTCAATCTCCATTTTCCATTGGCTTGCATGGTAAAATTTTAATCCTCACGTGATTTCTTTCCATAGAAGTAATTTTAAAAAGGATTATTATTTAACAAACTGAGATTGATGAATCAGTGTCCTTCAATTGTGCCAGGGCTTGAGCTTCAATTTTATGGAAGGCATTTCTGAATTTTCTTAATCTCATTCTTATCCCTTTAGCTGTCTGGAAATCTTTTTGGACTTATTTCTTACAGTTTATCTTTGGGTGCATCAGCCTGCAGAAAAATATCCGGGTTTGTTCTCTCAAAGCTCTATCTTTGGAAGGTATATAACTATCATCTTGATTAGGATTCCATAGATAACCTTTCTATCCATCTTTACATGCTGGTAATATTACCTCTCAAGCATATATGCATCTTTGCAGATATCCCTACTTCTTGCCGTGCCTCCTAATATCGATTTACGCGGCAGGAGTATTTATTTCTTGCTGGTGGCTACCTGTAAGTTTCAAATGACATTCTAGTAATCTCATTCAATCAGGAAATGGCAGTTTTCGGCTTGTAAATCTGAATTTATCAATTCGATGTCATATTTCAAAAGTCCGGCATGTTTTTGTCCCTATGAAATTTGAGCGATAACGAGCAGCATATAAGATTTTATCCGATATGAAACCAAGAGGTTCATAGACTGGAGTAAAAATGTGACTGTTGCACATATGCATATGCTCTATGTGCACTGTTACCTTTGCCCAAGTTCATAGAATAATTCCTTTTGCAACTCAAGGACATGATTTTTCTTTTATTGAATCATTGGGAGTCTGGACCAGCCCATCTGTTGATGTAGAGTCATCAATAACTTCATTTGTGAGAAAAGTTTTAAGTAGGGGAAATGAAGCTGATAATAACTTTACTTGTTTAAAATGGCCATTATTCTTCACGATAGTACTGAATTTTGTTGTTTTGCCAGAATTACCATTCCACTTGTAAATATGTCTTGGTTATAACTTAGAGGTAATTGCTTTTGCAAAGTTGTCATAAAATATACATGAAAATGCAGGAAACACTGCACATGCATGAAAGAACAGATGGTAGGAGCTCGTGTGATGAGGTGGAAGTTTCCTGTGATTCATCTGATGCTACAAAACATGACACCGAAGTTGAGGAACAGAAAACTTACGAAGAAAATCTCCTCAAGAATTGGCCTTTGATGTCAACAATCATTGTTTATTGTGTTTTTTCGCTTCAAGAAATTGCTTACTCAGAGGTGAATTCTATTCTTATCCATTATATCTCTCTGACAGTGCTCATAGACATGGTGCGTAATATATATATCGATCCTCTTTAAGTAATAGAATCTACTCAATTGTACAAATTGCGAGGTCAATGATCTACAACTCGGATTGACATCATAGGTATCTAAGGCTGATCCTTTTATCTGCCTAAGCTTATATAAGATCCACTATAAGTTCCTGATTCAGGGTCTAACTCGTGTTTAGGGCATCTGCTTTCTGCTTATGCAGTTGTTTCATAGGTGTCTTTATTGCCTTAAGTTGGTGTATTTTGTTCGATGGTGAATCATTGTTTGAACTTCAAACATTTTGTGCATTTTCAGTCTCAAGAATTCTCTCATCATATTTCATTCTTGTGGTCCATGACACTGTGCAAGATTGGGACCGGTTGCTTTTTTCGAGTTCTCAGTCTTGAGAAAAAATGACATGCTGTAAAATCAATTGCCCTTTCATTCATTCAGATATTCTCCCTGTGGGCTGTCAGTGAAAGAAAGTTTGGAGGGCTGAACTTTTCATCTCAAGATGTTGGTGAAGTTCTAGCTATTTCAGGTACATATTTTTGTAGATCTGCGCAAATCTGAATTTCCCACCAGGCTCATGTTATAGAAAACTGCTTTGCCAGTATAACTACGTGTTTGGTCTATTTGCAACATGTGCTTGCCAACTTGGAATATCAGGAAAAGATCCTTATGCAATGACGAAGAAAAGCTTCTTATTCTTGAGTAACTGGGTTGCTTTGTCATCTGTGTCATTTTAATTTTTCTTCAAGTTGTTGCAGAAGTGGGAACAACTGGGCCTGAAAAGAAGGCAAATTACTATTGGGTAGCAAGAGTGAAAGAGGATGGTGCATGTGTTTTTGCTTCTTTTCCTTGTTTTTTTCTTCTTCTTTTTTTTTTTTTTTGGGGTTGGACAGGATGTTGAAGAAAGAGGCAGCAACTGTACTATCATTAAAAAGTTTATTCTTTAAGTGTGGATTCTAATGTATCATCAAGTTCAGTACTCAATACTGTAAGCTTAGGTTGACTTGCATTTGCATTATCAGATTATATTGTTCGACAGTTTAACTAACCATTGGGAATGGCAATGTCATCAGGGTTTGGTCTTTTACTGTTTCAACTTCTTCTATATCCGCGGGTCGAGAAAATTCTTGGGCCAATAATGATCACTCGACTATCAGCTGTAAAGTTTGATCTTTCACCTAGATTCTTCACTTCATTTTTATTTTTAATGTAGTTTTTGTGATAGAGTTGAAATTTAACGTTTTTTGGTTACTTGTTTCCAGGGCATATCTATCCCATTGCTGTCAAGTTACCCTTATATAGCCATGCTTTCTGGATTGACACTTCACATAGCAATAAATTTTGCATCCATGTTAAGGAATGCTCTTTCTGTGAGTATTTGCCACTCTTTCAAGTACAGGGGATAATCATTTCTGCCTCAAGTCTTGTCTCTTTTTGTCATTTTCTAGTTAGCCTTTGTTGTCAAGTTATGTAATCACAATTCATGTATTATCTGGTTACATAACAATATTTTTTAACTTAACTCAATGTCATAGTGATTTTTTTCCTGGGAAATCACAGAACGTTTACTTAATCAAAAGATGTACATATATGTACTATTCCTATATCTCTTGATAATTTGAGCCATCATGACGAAGATGGATTGGAATAGCACTTACATTTTCACAATTACATATCCATTTCATTTTAATTGTTCTATCAGCCTGTCAGTGTCCTTAGCTTAGACTGAATCCAGAGGGTATTTTGCTAGCAGTTTGCAGACTAGAAATAATTTGATACTGATAAGGCCTCCTTTGAGAAATTTCTTGCAATGGCATGTTCTCTCATGCTATTGCTCATGTCGTCATTGTAATTGAATGAGTTTTTCTTGAGTGGGAACCTTTCCATTGTATATCAAGCGATATGAATGTTATCAGACCTATGCAGGTATCTGTTGTCACAGGAATATTCATATTGCTCAACAATGCTGTGGTAAGTTTGCTGTCCACGTTTATAAATAATTTGAATAGGCATGCTGTTTCATTTGTTTTTTAGTGAGAGAACTACCTAGCTTAGCACGATTGTTGTGTTTAAAACATATAATCTTTTCACCTACTGCTTTGCAGCCCCAGCACCAAAGAGGAGCTGCAAATGGTATTTCTATGACTGCAATGTCTATATCAAAGGCATTTGGCCCTGCATGCGGAGGTGCCCTGTAAGTCAAGTTAATGCAACTAAGATCTAGTTGATATCTGCTCGTTGTAAAAAGTTTGAATGGAGCTTGCAGTAGAGGCAGCAGCCAACTCACTGAAGGAGTAGTGCTAAGCAGCAGTCTGCCTCCTGTGTTTTTATCAGATTATTGAAGTGCACCAAGGGGACACCTACCCATTTACAAAATCATTCCGACAATATTGAGTCCATGAGGTCCAGGATAGCATTTACATAAGTCATGCTATTTGATACCAAAAATTGAAGTACAAAGCTAAGTGACTCTAAATTCCACAATTCAGCTCTCGGAGTGTCAAAATTCTTAGTGTTTTCCCTCCGTATCAGCCAATAAGTTGCCAGGGAGGTCAAAGAATCATTTTCTCTGTATTCCTTCTCATGCAGTGCCTCTGTATTCCTTGTCTCCCTTACTCTCTTTTTTTTTTTTTCCCGGTCAATCTCCATTGCTTCAGTAATTATGTATTGGCTGTAAATTTTTAGTTCCTCTGCGAAGTTGACTTCTGCAGAGGGGTGAGTAGCAGGGACAGATTTGGACAGCCACATTTTTTTCTTCTTAGATCTTCTTAAACATGGGCATCTGACTCCTCCTTTAGGCTTGTCAATTGGTTTTGGTATGTCTCTGTCCCAGCAAAATTGATCATCAGAGGCGGCAATAAGAAAGCAATTGAAAATTGCCCTGTCAAAACTAAGAAACCCCTTTAAAGTGGCATTAATGTACCTTATTTTGCTAACATAGAATAAATCTAAATGTGGCACTTTGTTCAGTTAATTAATAGAAATATTTGGAGATATCTGATTAGGAGTCCTGCAAATGTAAGATTAACGCTGTAGTATTCAAAGCAATGGGCAGTGCTCAATGATTCTGGATAAAGAGTTGCTTGTGGTAGCGTCTGAACATGGACAACTGAGTCACAATTGGTCTGGGATCCAGCATCGAGCGTTTATAATTCTTGCATTGTCTCTACTCTTAGTGTCTAGCCAGAAAAAGGCCACTGTGTATCTGAGACTGGGATAGCTTTCCTTTTCAGGTACAAGTGTACTAGTTCCGCCGTACTCTCGTTATAAGGAGGTTCCATCAATCTCATTCATGTTATGATAATTAGATTTGTGGTGAATTTAGGATAATTCCTAATCTCATTTAGCCTTTCTTAAGCTTGCTTTCCTTTGATTACATATCATCTCATCTGAATGAACCAGCTTGTCTAGTTAGAGTTGCACGTAAGTGCTTGTACCGTAAGTTTACTTGGTCAATGCTAAAAATTCATGGATATTAAGGCAGTATATCTGGCGGTATGTGAATGTCACTGCTCCAGTAACTTCTTTTTCTTAATCTCTTCCGTACTCTGCAGGTTTTCTTGGGCCCAGAAGCGGCAAGTAGCGACCTTCCTGCCTGGTAAACATTTATGTTCACATTGTCTATGGTCTGTTTAAAACCACGTTCTTTCAGCACATGTTTGAGTGTGAGGGCTCGGCATAAACTCAGTATGCACCTTTACTATTGATGGATTGTGGATAATTATTTCCCCATATTTGAAAATTATCTAGTCGCACGACTTTACCTAGTACCGTAGCAATTTTAACTAGTTCTTGACTCTGCTTTCAGACAAAGAGACAAGAAAACAATTGTTTCTTTAAGTTAGCTGGCCGTGCATGACATTTTACAGTAAGTAAAATCCTGTTTGCATCGGAGGATGTCACTATCCCAAGAAGTAGAGCATAAGAAAGTATCTATCTTAGCTAGGATCTCAAGCTGCTAGGATCATACAGGGTGGCAACTAAAAATCTCAGTTCTGTGTATCCTTTAGAGTGTATGAGCTCAGTTTTCGTATGAACTTGGGATTATTAATAATCCAGAGATTACTTTGCATGTTATTAATCTGATGATTAATATATTTTGAAATTTTGGATTATGTAAATGTAGATTTAAATTCTAGGTTTGTGGATGCTATTGCCTTTTGTAATTTCGATCTCACCAAAAGCTCATCATTGTAATTATTTAACTTTCTTTGTATGTTATAAGATTTTGCATGATTTAGAGGATCTCTTATCTGGTTTCCTGCACCGAATTTGATTGAGCAAAATGCCAGAACATGTGCTGCTTCTCATTTCAGATTAACCTGTTAAAAATTGCAGTATAATCCTATTTGTTCCGTCTCATTTCCATGCTACCAGTATCAACCTTGCTAATTTAAATGTTTATTATATTGCTACGACATGTGCAAAAGGTGGCGCATGCTGATGTAACGTTACCAATCAGCTCTCTGAGCTTTAAGATGGTCGTGACTATACCACAAGTTATATCCGCATCTCTTCCATGCGCTTCTGCATTCCATAGGACCAAATTGCTTTTTGCAGCCTACGCCTCATATTTCTCTGGAATGCAGGTGATCAAATGGTCTTCTTCGTATTGAACTTGCTTCAGATGATCGGGTTGATACTCACCTTCAAGCCTTTCTTGGCCCAACCACATGAGCGAAGAGCAGCTTCCATTGCTTAAAGCAACAGGAGGTTCATGTATATGTCTACAAGCCTACTCTTCTATACCTTAGACTTTAGTCTAGCAGTGGGCATCATAGACGTGCAGGTGTATCATAGCAAAGCATACAAGATCCCAACGTGTGAAGCACTGGAAAATGCCTAGATAAAATAAGATTTACGCTTATGCAAATGTATTCATCATACTGGACATGTCTGCTTGTCCATTTGGTGCACATCATTACGCTTATTGAAGAAATAAGACTTTGGGGCATTTTTTAAGGGTTGGAGATAGAAAGCCGAGATTGAAACGGTGTGAATAAGGCAGCAGACGTTTCGGCTTTTAGAGGAAGAAGCAATCAGAAATGGGCTTCTTCTTGCGACGGATTTTCTTCCAGGACTTGCCAGTGCCATTGCTTGCGCCGGCCCCTTTGTTATGTAACCTCCTTTGCCTTCTCCTGCCATTAAAAGGTATAGAGATCGTTAAGGTGACAGAGAAAGAACAAAATCGGAAGGCCATCTCTTTTCCTGCTTTCTTTCTTTGTTTTCTATTGTTTCTGCATCGAAGACAAAGATTGTCTTGATTCATTTTTTTCTGTCCTCGCTACGTTACATGAGGTATTATGATGCACAGCAAGAAAAAAGATATAGCACATGGGAAACGATGCGTCAAGTAGCTTCAAGTATCAATCCGCAAACCATAACAATGGAAGAATAAGAAGAGCGTAAAAGGTGATTGCAAAGGATAAGGCTCCCCTTAGAAAAATTCTATTCGGACGCGGACTTAGCAATCCGAGTGAAATTCTCTTTTGTAGTCTCTCCTTTGTGAAATTTTCCATGTTACATCCAGCGAATCTTCTAACGTGGAGGTCCACATGGCAAGTGAGGAGGCCAAGGAAAATGTTCTCTAGCATTGCAACTATGGTACCCGTCGAGATTGGCATATCGTACAATGGCTCCACATGCCTTTTTTTTAAAATAAGGAGTAAATTCATATCAAGTTTGAAATTAAAAACACGTGATCAGATCAAAAGATCAAAAGATCAAAAGAAAGAGAGGTGAGATATTCAATCTAAAAATAAGAAGAGATATTAGATATTATATTCGAATAAAATACTACTCATGGAGGCTTTTGTCACGATAATTTGCATCAATATCTCGTGCTTAAGTGGGTACCTCGTGCTTAATGATTAGACGGTCATAATCTTGGATTCTTAGAACTCTCAATCAAGGGTTTACTTAGAAAAATATTTCTAGCCTTTATGCAAAAATCATCAGGAAAAAAAAAACTCTGGACGAATGACGTGTCGAAATTTGACAAACACTAGTGTAGGACATAACAGAAATCCTAAAACATTTATATGTTTTTCTAAATTTTCCACTTGCAAAGTTTTTCTTATGAAGTGCGTCCTCAACTGGGTCAATCAAGCTTTTGGTAACCAAAGTAGGCCCATCAAGATAAAGATGCGTTGATTTTCTAGCCCATGGGACCCCTACTTATTGACACCACCGAATTCTCCCAGTTTACATATCACAAACTTACCATCTAAACCGAACAAATGACGTCAGTATCATCCCACTAAATCCACGGAGAAGCCTTATACGACTCACGAAGACCCACAACACAAGCCTATAGATGTATCCACGTGACATTAGAAATTGGAAGAAAAGTTCATAAATTTCGAGGAAGGCGAGATACTTCATCGATCCCTCGCCATGGATTTCCATGGAAAAATCGCGCCATGAGTCCAAAGGAAACAAAAGCTATCACGAGATCCTCTATCTTCACTCTCACCTCTTAGATCGGACGAATTGCATTTTCATTCGTTTTACCGACTTTTTGGTCGTGCGGTCATTGCAATTGCATATACAAAAGTAACACTATCCTCCCCACCGCCCCCCAAAAAAAAAAAAAAGGCGAATTGGAATTTCAAGGGTTGGCAAAATTCACTGATCTTCGAACACAAGAAAGGGTCACGAACATATTCCCCCAACGGAATTTATTGGGACCCCACCCAACTTGGCCGCGAACAAAGTTCACGCCACCAAAGTATATGTTCAAAAAGCTGGGGAATGAAGATTTAAGACCAGAGTAAAGGATGCAATGAATCATCTCGAAAAATGTAGAAATCTCTAGAAAGATTGAAATAGGACGAGCCGGTGTTGCATGACGAACCAATAATGACGCGCAGATAACTATGCTCTCCGTTCACCCCTTAATGAGCAGGAAGACCAAAAACTTACCGAATGCCAGCTTACCGAAGTGCGCACAAGTTCATCGGAATTGCAACTACTCGAGTACCCAAATTTCCTGCGAATGGCTGCCTCCTTTGTCTTGCCTTTTTACCTTACGAGCAAGATAATGCCATCCAAGCGGCCGATTTATGCAATTAACCCGACCAATGCTTTATCTCATCGGAACTACTTGGAGCATAATAATATCCACCTCCTGCTCTTAGATTAGTATCCCACCTTGGTTTTCATTTTCACCTTTATGTGGATTACTTGAAGGAGACGAATTCCGCCTCACAAACATATTCAACCACCACAACCCAACAAACATTAAAAGCCCCTACTCAGCCCGAACAAAACCCACATGCACCTCCGTTACTCCATGGACCAATTAAGCCGGTATCTAGTCAACAAAACTCATGACAGTTCTTGGATAAAGAAATCGATATTTTAGTTACAGTTTTGGACAAGTAGGAAGATGATTTACCATCTCTCCAGGCCTCTATAAAGGTTCGGAGGATCTTGTAACGGAAATAAATTTCCTTTTAGCAAATAATGTGCGCGAGCAAGATATGGGAGAATAGCGAATGGAATCAATTCTCCATTGTCATGTCAAAGAAAGTGGCGAGACATGAAGAGGCAAAAGGTAGCAACCTTTCAATCACATCAATCCCACAAAGAATACGTGCACCAAATGATATCAGTTATCACCCAAAGGGGATAGGCCATCAAATAGAAAGGAATCAAATCCAGCTTTCTGGGTTACCTTTATCCGAAGCCTGCTATTGTACGGCACATTTCCATAGGAAATCAACCAACAAGTGC
Organism: Eucalyptus grandis; assembly: GCF_016545825.1. NCBI lineage: Eukaryota > Viridiplantae > Streptophyta > Magnoliopsida > Myrtales > Myrtaceae > Eucalyptus > Eucalyptus grandis. The sequence continues at coordinate 55,560,829 of NC_052613.1, read as the reverse complement.
TCAGCTGTGAAATTTATTAGATACCGCCCTATCACTGTCGATATGCAAGCAAAAAGTTCAAGCCACTGATGGAGACTATGAAACTCCAATTCCCTAAAAGACAGAAAGTATTCACGCAAAAACTGCAGAGATCTAAACTAGCAACCAGAATTGCTATAAACAAGGGGGAAAACATGCTGTTCTCCAATTGTTCTAGATTCATGTACCAAACTAAGTGGCATATAAGAAAAGGAGAAGAAAACTAAAGGTCCGACTAAACTAACATAGAAAGCAGACCAAACAAGTAAACATACAGACAAAAGAGTGCCACTCGAGGATGCAAATTAAGGAAGAAACAACCACCTAAACAAAAGCTACTGACACAATTCATTAGCACCTACGAAATAAAACGTCATCAACTTATCTGTCCTGTTCCCTTTTCATTCAATCGTACGAAATTAGAAGACTGGTTTAGGTGTGTTCTCACTTGGCCATCATGACTCTGACAAACTCCTCATAATTGATTTGGCCATCACCATCCACGTCAGCCTCGTTGATCATTTCATCAACTTCGTCATCCGTCAGCTTCTCACCGAGATTTGTCATGACATGGCGGAGCTCAGCTGCCGAGATGAAGCCATTCTGGTCCTTGTCAAAAACTCGGAAGGCTTCCTTAAGCTCCTCTTCGGAGTCGGTATCCTTCATCTTCCGCGCCATCAAGTTGAGGAACTCTAGAAAATCAATTGTCCCATTGCCATCAGCATCAACCTCATTAATCATATCCTGGAGCTCTACCTCAGTTGGGTTCTGTCCAAGTGACCTCATGACAGTCCCAAGCTCCTTGGTGGTTATGCAACCTGTAATGAAGCTGAACATCAGCCAGGACATCGGTGGAAGGTTTGACATGTAACAAAGGTGACATTAATCATCACTAGAACTATTTCCTATTGTTGCTCCCGTAATCTTCCCATGCGTTAACTTACATTCAGCTCCGGACATTCCAGACTACCGACATTCTGACAAAGAAATGTCATTGAATGACAAGAATGAAACGAAAGTTCCCCTCCTAAGCAACCAGGTTTGTAACAGCGAGTACTAAAGTACATAGGAGTGATGAACAACATGATCAAGCACCCAGCTTCACTTTTTAACATCAAGAGCCTGGAACATGTCTGCCAAAAAATAAAAATAAAAGATCCCGGAATATGACAGAGGCTGATTGTCAGAGAAGATACTGAACTCAAGTATGACGGACACCAAACCTACAAAAGCGACCTTCAAACAAATTAATTTTACTGCTAATCATCGCTCAATAGTTTAAGATCCTACATCCTACTGTGTTATTTCATCGATTCCTAGTCAAAGCAAGAGGACCTACTATTGTCAATTTAGAGTAGATAAACAAGTTTCTCTTAAATGGTACAAAGTGATCTCGACACCTCGCCATAAAGAACAAAGAAATGCTTCCTACTGTAGAAGATTTTCGACAAACTCACGCACACGAAAGTCCATCTACGCACGTAATGGAGCACCTAATCTTCCAGCTCACGTTTCTGCCAATAATTGATGACACCGAGTTCAAGGCCATGGAAATTTTACTCCATACAGATTGTGGAAAGAAAAGTCAAACTCCACAGAAAAAATCTAACAGGAGGCAAATCCGATTACGTGTCGACCGAACAATCTGTACGCAACACGAACAACCTCCCGAATTCACCTTGAATCACCGGAGATCGTCAAAGCCCTAACATATCAACCGGAGCCAGACCTGCCATCCCCTCCTCGAAAACGACATCAAACGAGCTCAAACGCAATAAGAAAAGTCCAACTAAGAACAAACGATAGCCCCCCCCAAAAAAAAAAAAAAATTCAGAGGCCACCGTCCGCACGGCACGGCGGACCAGCCGCGACGGAGCCCGTGAAACCAGAACCAACACCGAAAAAAGGATCCATCGGCCGCTCTAACAGCTCCGAGAACCGAATCAAAACAGTCGAGAGCGAAGAAACGTCGCGAAACAACGACGAAAATCGAACCGGAAGCCGGAAATCCGAACGCGCGAACCGGAAGCGAAGAAACGTCGCGAAAATCTAACGCGGAGAGATAGAGAGAGAGAGGGAGAGACCGTCGCCGTCCTTGTCGAAGAGGCTGAAGGCCTCCTTGAACTCGTCGATCTGATCTTCGGTGAGCTGATCCACCATGCTCCTCTGAGATTCTTTCTCCCCCCCAACCTCCGACGCGGCAGCGCCGCCTGCTGCTGGTGCTGGAAATGGGGGAGGAATTCGAAAGGGCGGCGAAAGCGAAGGCGAAGGCGAAGGCGAAGGCGAAGACGAGAGAGAGTCGTGCTCGCGTCCTTGTCCGCGTCCGGTTCGTCTGAGAGGACTAGGACGACGGAGGAGTTGAATTAATACTAGTCGCCCAGCAGAGTGTGGGATTTCTAATTTTAATAATAATAAAAATAATCAGGAAAAAGTATAATCAAATGAAATAAAAAATAAAAAGGCCGGAAAAAGAGGAAAAAGGACAAAAGTTCGGCCGCCCCTCCAAGGCAACTCTTTCGACTCTACGAGGAAAGGCATCTCTCTCTCTCTCTCTCTCTCAATCTGTCTCACGAAATCTTTTTCTCGTTTCCTGTAATTTTCCTTTTTTTTTTTTTTTTTTTTTTGCGTGCCAGGTTGGCGCGGTTTCCTCACTTTTTGCCCTCCTCTCCTTTTTTTTTTTTTTTTTTATCTATTTATTCCTTTCCCTTTTTCACCCCCTAAAAATCGAAAATTAAAGTCGGAAAAAGAACCTCATGTTTCTCGTTGCTTCATCGATAATAAAAATATCAAAAAATTTACTGTTGAGATAATGCGAATCGAATTTATGAGCAGGGAAGACAAGAATCTAGCTGAGGAAACCCTTTAATTGAATTGAAATTTACTCAAACTCATTTAAGTCATTAATTAATTGGATTTATCCATTATTCCTGTTAGTTCCGTTTGCATCTGAAATTGGCATTTTTCATCATGTCCACGCATCGAATTGTTCTTGAAAAAGCCCCATCTTGCGCTTGTGAGCTTTGGCATGGGTAAAGCCATCTCTTCATTCCTCCAAAAAGTAAAGACTGTAACACCAAATATCTCAAGTGCTGTACCTCCATCGACACTTCAAGGCACATCGTCAATCGCGATTCTCCTAGATTATCATGCTGATCAACAAGATTTCTCGTTGAAATATCGTGTCCATCGCCAATCGCGTGTCCTTATATACATCAAGAGCTGTGGGAATATAAAGAAAGGCCCAACCTAAATTTGTTGTCGTATTCTATCAAATCCAAACACACATGTCAATTTCATCTTCTTCTTTAAGCTTTAAATATATTTCATACAGATCGGTCATTTCACCCACACCTTATTATTCTTTAAGCTTCAAATATCTTTCATGGAGATCGGTTATTTCACCCACGCCTTACGCGTGGGACCTACTATATGCCATAATCAACTAAATCATATTTTAGAAAATAGAGTGCACATTGATTATGCCTTGTGGAAGAAAATCTTCCTAACACTTGACTACTTGTCCGTTTGCATCTATGAGGAAATATTTTACAAGTGAGAAAACCACTGTGATGGCTCATTTATAAAATTTAATCTCCATTTTTTATTGTGATTGTCAACGGCTTATCACAATTCTTTGTATCAAGACAATTCCATCTTCACAAGACTCACGGATCTTTATCATCATCGCTCGATAGAGACACGAATAACGAATTAAAAGCATAAATTCAAAATCAAATCGAACACCAATATTTATAAAAATAATTGATATCACATAACAATATATATTCTTTTCTTAATTTTTGGAAGGTTACGAATTTGGGCGGAAAAGCAGATAAGCCATTTTTGCTTAATACCCAAACAAACAGATTCTCTCTGTAAAGATTCTCACTTTCTCAATGTAGAGATTAAATAAATAATTTTTTTTGGTGATTCGATCTTTTTATCAACCATTCTTTCCCCCTCGCCCTAAGATGCTTTCGCAATCCCCATTTTATTCCCTATTCTTTCCCTCCTTGGACACGACGACACGTGTCTCTTTACTCGCGACAATAAAAAGAGGAAAGATATTACTATAATTCGAAAGCCCGTAGCTGTCGATTCCACGTACTTCTTCGTGTGATCCGTACCTCCCCAACACGCCACCCCAAGAAGAAAATCTCAGAATAAAATAATAAAGAAAACAGAAGAAGATGAAGAAGAAATTTCTGCCCCTCTCGAAAGGGCCAAACCCGGCCTGCCTACAAACGCCCGATGCCCGAAATCCACAAAACGACATGCCGTTTAACAGAATGGCGCCAAAATCCGAGTCGCCCTCCACGGCCGTTACAGGTGACAGATGCCGTCGATATGACCAACGAGCTTGAACATGGAATTCTCTCTCCGTCCGACAGGAAAAGCCACGTCACGCGACCTTACCATGAAGATGCTGTATACTGTGGATAGGACAAGCATATGTTCGAAGATATGATTGAGATCTACAAGATTTGCGTCCATTGTAATAAATAGGAATTGTGATTATTTTAGGATTATAAAGATTAGAAAATATTAGAAAATATTTACTTTCTTTTTTATTGATTCTTCTCTTGTATTATATACACTCTTGTACACAGATTATACATAGAATGAGATTGATACATTTTTCCTCTCCAAAATCTTTCCTACGCTTTCCCTTCACCTAGATTTGTGACAGCATAATGTCTCGTGAACCTAAAAATGGACAGCGTTTGATGACCATTAATTAGACGAACCTCTAGTGAATCTCCAACATCGATGGTAAGCAAAAAGTGACTGTTAACTTTTTTCGATCCAATGCAATGTCTGTAATTCACCAACGGAGGAATGTTCTTACCATTCTCAAACTTAGTATTTCATAGTAGAATACTATAGTTTCTTTAGACTAAACAAATGAGTCCGTCCCTTCCAACAAGACAATGACTTTGCCGTACTCGTATTCAATTAAGTCAGTTTCTGAAGTGTTTTGGATTTTATAGGTGAGCACATCGATTATTAACAAAATACCAATAAAAATAACAATATTAAGTTCTTGGAACTTTGCAACATATTGCCAAATGTTGTCAAAACTTTGCAACTAATTCACCAAGCAGTTAGTAAAATATTATTAGAATATCGGTTATGGAACTTTGCAACATATTGCCAAATGTGTCAAAACTTTGCAACTAATTCACCAAGCAATTAGTAAAATATTATTAGAATATCGATCTTATCACTCAGGATAATTAATGAAATAATGATTTAACATTGCGATTTATGAATGCTATGAAATCTCATGAGTGGTTTTAACAAACAGTTCATAATCTATTGGCGGTATGGTAATTTTACCACTCCCACATGTAACAGTAAATTATGGAAAAAAAACATCAATTTTTTTTTTTTTTACAAGACCAAAATTGAGTAGCAACCTATCCCGGAAGTAATGGCTCTATTGCCCTCAATTCCAGCAACCTCGCATGACATATACACCGGAAAAATAGCGTCTTCCGGTTGGAAACAAGCAGCAGAACTCGCCCAAACAGAAGAGAGGGAGACCGGTTCATGAGGTGAGGACTGCTGACGGGCCACCGCCGCTGGCGCTCGGCCAGTCGGTCGTCATGAACCTGAGGAATTCGTTGTAGTTGATCTTGCCGTCACAGTCCGCATCAGTCGCGCGGATCAATTCGTCGGCTTCCTCGTCGGTCAGCTGCCCCCAAAGAGTTGTCAGGACACGGCGGAGCTCATCCACTGACACGAAGCCATCCCGGTTCGGGTCAAGGCACCGGAAAGCTTCCTTGAGCTCCTCCATCCTTCCGGCCATGAACTCGATGAAGTCCTGGAAATCGATGGCGCCATCGCGATCGGCGTCGACCTTGTCGAACATGCCCTGGAGCCCCACCTCCGTAGGGACCTGTCCAAACGCCCTCATTAGAGTCCCGACGTCCTTGGCAGTGATGTGACCTGTAAAAACGGGTCGAGATTACGAACGTTCATTGATTGGTGGCCACCATCACTGTGCAGCTAAAAATAAGAAATTTCTCAGTACTGGGAGAGACCATCGCCGTCCTTGTCCAAGAGGCCGAAAGCCCCCTGGAACTCGGAGATCTGATCATCGGTGAACTGATCCGCCATGCTCACCGTCAAGAAGTGGACGACAAACAGGCAAAGTTGGTTGGAGAGAGACCATGCGATCGCGCAACTCTGCATGCTGTTTTTCGAGGGACGAGAGGAGAGTGTGGACATAATAAACAATAGCAGTAGTAACTACAAAGTAGTTGCTGAGTTCCGATGCCTTCTCTCTCTCTCTCTCTCTCTCTCTCGGGGCCAGCATTGGGTTATTTTGTCCGACTCTGGAAGGGTGAAATCTCTTCTCGTCGACAATGCCTAGGGTATCCGTTAAATCGGCTCTCTCCTGCCCTATCTCGACCCTCTTGTCGTGTATCGCTCTTCGCCATTTTCCAGCCTCTTTACGTGGCAGGATCGTTACCTTCGTTCTTTCTTCCAGCTTGTTCACATGAGTCGGGGCACGGTCACTCGCGCCTCGCCAAGAGATCGAAAAGCTTGACATGTGAGAATGACCACTCGACGAAGAAAGACAGAACTCGGCGAGAAAATATTACAGCCAGCACAAAAAAATAAAACATAGAGACCTGAAATGATGACATGTGTGCAAAGTGGCCCAAATGTCACTCCCCTGCTGCACGCCCTCTTCTCTCTCCTCTCTCTCGCCTCGCCCCAATGCCAATGGCAGACCCCCGCACGCTCTCTCTCTCTCTCTCTCTCCTATTCAGCCCTCGTCCGACCGACGAACTTTCCGCCGGTGGAAGCAACCTTTTAAGGCTGACGCGGAGCCGCACAATGGTTCGTCGGACGACTGCGCCTGACCAACGAACTTTGCGAGGGTAGAGGCAACCTCAAGGTGGAGCCGCGCGGTGGTTCGTCGGACGACCGCACCTTACCAACGAACTTCGAGAGGGTAGAGGCAACTTCAAGGTGGAGCCGCGTGGTGGTTCATTGGACGAGCCACAACGCCGATTTGGCGACGGCTCGCTGCCCCCTACCGACCGTGCTCCCTCCGAGTCACGACCAAACCCTCGTCCGACGAACCACCGGCTCTGCCTCCGCTTCAAAAGTTTGCCTCCATTGGTACAAAGTTCGTAAGTCGGATGAGTGATCGGTGGGATAGAGAGGGGGCGGCGAAGAGAGAGAGAGGGCGTGTAGGGAAGTTTGGCAATTGGGCGAGAGGGAGGAGAGAGAAGAGAGCGTGCAAGGAAGTCTGACGTTTGTGACGTTTGGGCCCACTTGAAACACGTGTCACCATTTTAGGTCCTTTTTTTTTTAGAGGCACCCTATATTTTCTCGAACTAAGCGTGTCTTGCTCGTCTAGCTTTATAGGTTTCTTGCTCCCAAGCTCCAACAGTGCAACGGATCCTATTGCTAGAATGTCAAAATGAATGTAAAGATTTGATCTTTGATGTTCTCCTGATCATAAGGGATGAGTACGGCTCTAGTACTGTAATGGCATGTTTGGTAATGTTCTTATTTCTCTTTTTTTTTTTTCGAGAATAAAAATAGAGCAAAAATCGATTTGTGTAAATTTTTATTCTTAAGAGCAAATTTATTCTCATGAGTAAATTTGGAATAGAAATAAGAAAATAAATTGTTTCTTTATTTCTTGGAACAACACGAGAAATAAGTATTTATCTTTTTTTTTTCTTTCTCTTCCTCCTATTCTTCCCCTAGCTAGTTGTTGACCTCAGTGATGTATGCCAACCAGCCCGACAAGGCCCAGTGATCTCATCGAAGCCTCGCTAGCCTCTGGTGAGGTCGCATTGAGCTTGGTGGCCACCGATGAGGCTCCCCTAGCCTTGCCCAGCCACTGACGAGATTGGACCTCACTCAACCATTGCGAGGTTGAGCCTTGCCAGCTCTCATTTGGTGACCAACCAAGGTTGAGGCCGACAGCCAACTAGAGGAAGAAGAAAAAAAACAAAAAAGAAAAGAAAAGATAAAATGTAATAAGATTATTAATAAATTAAAATAAATTTTGAATGATAAAGGAATTTATGATCATACCAAACACATTTGAGTTCTAGAATATAAATTTTATGTAGTTATAAAATACTTTAAAATACTTAGAAATCTATCTAGGGAACAAAAATAATAATAATAAATTATTTATGAACATAAATTTTTCCTAGATAGAGATGTTACCATACACCTTTTTTAGCAATTTGGTCCTCCAATTTGTTATCTTTTACTAGAGGTGGCAAAATGGGTCATATATATATCACTTATTTTTTTTGAAGAAATTAGTTAAATGGGTTTAACAATTAAAGACTTAAGATCGGTAGGTCTTAAGTGGGTTTTAAATGAATTGAATTTAGAACCCATTTTCAACCAAAACCTCACAATCTCTCTCTTCCCTCTTAAACTTTACAAAAATATTTTTTTATAAAAATCGAAATTATAATTCTTTTTATTTTTTTCTTTATTCTTCCTCCTTCCGATGGCCGGTGACTAGCCAAGCAAGCCTCAAGCTCATTGGATTTGGTGAGGCAAAGGCCTCACTAATCTAGCAAGCCTCGAGCTCGTTGGCGTTGGCGAGTCGGGCGAGCTTAAGGCTCGCCCGTGGCCCATGGCCGACCAAAGAAGAAGAAGAACAAAAAAAAAAAAAAAAAAAAAAGATATTCTTAAAAATAAATATAAAAATAATTAAAATTTATTTAAAAAAATAAAATTCGATTTTTTAAATAATTATTTTAAAAATTGTCCATTAAATTTGTGTTGTATAAATTTTTTTAGTATTACCATTTTTAATATATATATATATAAAATAAGTTTTCTTAGGTTTAGTTAAATGGATTGAGTATAAGTTGGGTCTGGCTATTGATAAAAAATTTTGTATTGCAAAAAATGGATTTTAAATATATTAAATGGGTCGATTTGGGTCACACCATTTATGACCCGATCCAAACCCGATCTTTCACAAAGGCTGCGCCATTTTCATTCATTTTTGGCTAATCCATTCCATATTTCATGTCTTTAGCACGTTACCCCGGTCGTCCCTTTTTGTTTTCTTATTTTTGGTCAGACCCCTCTTTTTTCCTTCCTTCCTTGTGGGTCCCACTTTGTTCTCCCTTTCTTCCTCTCCGTGTTCTCTCTCCTCTCAGCTCATGGCGGTGCTAATCCGAAGGAACCAGTGTCCGATGGAAGCTGCACTTGCCAGCTTCACAACATATCCTGTTAAGCTCGCCGGTAAGATTCCGGAATCTGTCGTGCTGATGATCCGGGACGAGCGGTGGTTCAGCGGGATCCCAACAGGGAACTTGTGCTCGTTGCCTTCTTCCCCATCGTTCCCGCGGGGCCGAACATGTTGCCTGTGACCTCGCCTCCGGCGTCCGCGGCTTTCCCAGAGAGGAGATCTACTTGACCCCAAAGACAACGAACGCGACGGCCGAGCAAGTCCAAGAGCCAAACGGGGCTTCGACCATTTGTTGAGCGACGAGGAGCAGTTCAAGAAGAGCGTGGACGAGCGGTTTGTACCTGGGCCTCATTCGCGACAGCGTCCTCTCCCGGTTTAAGGCCTTTGAGTCGATGCCCCTCATCGAGTCCCAGTCGGGTGAGGACGTCGCCACCGCACCGCAGAAGCTGACCCCGCCTTCTTTTACTCCATCTTTGACTGCGATGGCAGCAGCACTGTCGACCTCGAGGAGTTCCGGTCGGAGATGAGCAAGATCATGCCGGCCATCACTAACGGGCTCGGGTCGTGCTTGATCTAGATGGTCGTCGAGGACGACGAATCCAACTTCCTCAAGCGCACTGCCGATCTCGACGCCGCGTCGTGAGGCTTCGATCGATTGGTGCGATGAATAAGATTCGGTCAGCTCACCATGAGCTGAAGAATAAAGAAGGTGGGACCTGCGAGGAAAAAATAAATCAATCAAAGGAAAAGAGGACATCAGGGGTAATATGGCAAAATTAAAAGGTGAGCATGACTTCAAACTTGAGAACGGACCGATAGAATCCCGTTTGGTTCCAAGCTCGATTCTAAGATATGTGAGGCAGGTTAGGTTTTAAGTTCTAAAAATTGAAAAACTTGATATGACAAGTAGGTTTTGGATTATAAATTGATGAAACCTATATTTTGAAACTTGAAACATGTATTCTAGAACTTGGGATAATTTTTGTGTTTTTCTTTATTTATATCTTTGTGCGATTCCATGATATTTCATGGTGTTCAATGATATATGTATAACATGGCATTGTCATTGTGGCGGAAAATATGATACGATGCTAAGATGGCACCAATTGAGTGCCACATTAGCGAAAAACAGGTCAGTGAAAAAGGAGAAAAAGAACTAATCTAATATTGTTAGCTATAACGGGTAAACGAAGCACTTAATTGCCCAGCTCAAGTGTGTTGGAGGGCTTGAATGAACAAAATAAAACTATGAGGAGCAAATTGCACAATCGGGAACGATGGAGGATCTTATTGCATAAAATAAAATTTAGAAAATCAAATCTCACGTGCACTGAAACTTATAGGATTGAAATTTTACTTAAATGTCTAAAAGTATTTTCGATGATATATATTCGTTACGGTACGAGTAACTTGTATAAAATATTCACACGATGGTGATACATGCAGTACAATAAGTCAAACAAAATTGAATAGTCTCAAAATTGAAGTGTCAATTAGGACTCGATACATACTGTGACAACACAGGAAATATATTTCCAACGTCAAAGTAGCAGTTTAATTAGGAAAGCACGAGTAAAACATTGCCTAGATTTATTATAAATTATAACCTAAAAAAAATTATGTTCTGAAAATTGTGAAAGATTAAACAAAATTCTGCGTAATAATATTTGTACATTTTAAAAGGTTTTAGATTTTTTACCAAATCGAAAGTTCAAATTATGAATGGTTATGGCCAGGATTGTGCAAACGTTGGATATTTCAAAAAAGAAATTCTAAAACCAATATCGTTATAGCAAATTCTAGAAAAAGAAATTATACATTAATTATGAATTGTTATAGCCACAAAAGTTGTGCACTCAGGCCATGGATATGAAAGAATTTCTCTTAATTTGTGATTTAGTATTTAATCACTTATATCGAATGTTGGATCAAGTCAATTTTATAGATCACTTCAATACATAGGCGATTCAATGGCATTTAGACCGAGAAAACTTTCCTTGCTTTCATTCAACAACAACACGAATAGCACTAATTTATACTAATCAATGGAAGGATTAATATCACGAAAACCTTAAATTGGCATTTTTTTTTTGATAAATTTATCAAAAACTAACTTTTGTTTACTAAAAACCTTAAATTTGTATATTTGTGAAAAATTTATCAAAAATTTGTCTTTTGACAAATTAAACCCTAAATTGTCGTGACAAATTTACTTTTTGTCAATTCCGTTAAATTCAACCAACATCACAAAAAATCACAAACTAGTATATATATATCTATTGGTAAAATGTAAGAATATATTGAGCTTTAAGCTAAATTATACAAGAGAGTTTGGCGCCAAAAACTTATACTCAAAGTGACAATACATTAAATTGAGTGGAAGGGAGCCGAAAAAACAAAGAAGACTGCAAAGCATAGCGGAGCAAGGCAACCAAAACAGAACAGCCTAAACAACAGGCAAAAGCAAAACAGCACAGCAAGCGACGCCCTTCGGACGGAGAAGCCATCATTCGCCACAGAGCAGTCAAGTAAAGATTGACACCAGCAACATCCCACTTCGGCCAATCTCCACCCGTATACGGTCAGTAGTCATGGCGTCCAGTGAAATTGAAGAGGTAAGGAGGCAGCGTAGTGAGGGCAACCACCAGGAATCCTGAAGCCCACGAAGGCTACGGCTTTGAGGAAGCACCGGGTTCTCTCAAAGAAAAGATAATTGGATTGATACCCCAGCTACGTTGTAGCCTTCTATTTCTAAAAGTATCGTCCACACTCCTGAAGGTGATGGCTTTGTCTCTGACAACTTTAAGAATATGGTTCTTCACCGCCGGAATGGCTAAGTTATGCTCCCTAAAGAGGATGTTATTCCTGTGCTTCCAAATAAGATAACATAGAGTACCAAAAGAGAAACGAGTAATACACTTATAAAAGTCTTTGCCCGAAAGAAAGGAAACTGCCCATTTAAGGTTCTCTCCCCACGACTTGTTCCGCCACGGAAGGTGGCATCTTGCGGCCCAAAAGAAAGCGATGCCAGCAGTGATGCAGCATTCAAAAAATAGGTTATCTATAGAATTCGGCACCTCATTGCAAAAATGACACAAGGCATTATCTATCTTGCCATAAGATAATAATAGAGTTTGGGTAGAAAGCCCGCGCTTGGCAATAAGCCATAGGTTTACTTGGTACCTTGGAGTGATCGAGTTATTCCAGATGAGCGCATGCCAGAAGACCCGAGCTTTCTTCCTCCTAATGACCTCCCAAGCCAAAGCCACCATGAAGAGGTCCAAGGTGTTCCCCTTCTAGCAAAAACAATAGTTCTAGGCAAGGATTGGAAGGGGGTGCTCCAAAAAATCCAAGATTATTTTGACTGTCAGGCTCGGATTCACAAATTAGTATATTTATGACAAATAGAGAATAAAATCCAAATTAATACACATTAAACTTAGCAATTCAATAGTAAAATATAATAAAAATTCATGGAAGATAAATTTGTCATAAGATTATTGATTTGTGGTTTTTCATAATATTGATTCTTAATAAAATCAGCATACTAAATGACGTGTCAAATTGTGACAGATGATTTAAACAAGTGAACCGCATCAAAGAGCCAATCATAGCCTGACACGTCATCGGGTAAATGATTTTTTCCATTCCAATCTTGGCAAGTCTTGCAAATTTCCAGCCATACAATACCTTCCTAAGCACGGCAAAGCGCAATTATTGAATCGAGAAAAAAGGAAAAGGTAAAAACCTTAGTAACCCTCGAAACGGGGCAAAGCCCGGGCCCACGCAGGAGAAAATCCGCAAGTAACCCGTTTCTCGCCGAAACGGCAGGCCCGCTTTGGAAATTGCGCCCATTCCCAAAGGAAGGATGGAGCGCATGTCGAACGCCTTCGCCGTGCTGGAGCTGGACGCCGTCGACGACCGCCTCGACGGCGGTTCCTCCGCCGCCGCGCCCGAGAAGAGCAGCGCCGGCAGCTCAGGTGACGTCCACGCCTCCCTTTCCTTAAGACCCGATTGCAGGGAAAAAGAGCTCCCGATCGCTACTGCCTGACTACTACCACCACTATCTGCTGCGGTGGAATCGCGTAGGGTTCTTGAGTGTTTCGAGCTTGATGAAGTCACCGGGCGCCGGCGCTAGGGCTCGGCGACTACCGCCGGTGGTTGTCGACTAGCTGCTGTAGATGCGATGGGGACTGTTTGTTTAGCAGATTCAGCTTTAAAAACAATGAAGTTTCCGCACAGTTAACTTTTTGATGGCGACGAGTGAGAATCCAGATGCAAAATTAAAACTTTTGAGCTTATGCTTTGCGCATGGGCGGGTGATCGTTTTGAATTTCTTCGAAATCGTGGCTGGACTTACTTCGTACCTCATTGCGATATTCAGTTAGAGAACTGGAAAGTCGCGGTGCAATTGGCAAATATGAGAAGACTGATGTGTACAAATAAATTCGATAGACTCCTTAGTCGGTGTCGAAATCTGAATCACTCCGAGAATGGGTTTTTTTCCGCAGCATGAACTTGCACACTTACAGGGAAAAAGAATTTCCTTTTTGCACTGAAGCTCTTTTGCTCCCCCCCCCCCTGTCTTCGCTGCACTCGAAACAGTCAGTGTGTTTTGATGATCAGTAGGATGTAGCCATAATCGAACTTCGGCGGAACACCCTTCTTCTCAATAAGGCATCGGAGGTGGCATGAACTTCAGTAGATTCTATTCGCACAATGCATAATGCATTTTTTCCTTTATAACTTTTTGTCTGCCAATACAATTGGCACGAGAGTCAAGGGAGACATTTCTAAGTGACGGTAAATTACCACAAGACATTTGCTATGTTGTTATTATTCCTACGCGATTGTTGGAGATTGCCTCACAATGTTGACTGCTGAGGGTTCGTGTGGGAAACTGGGGTTTCGGATGTACATGCCTAGCTGAAAGGATTATCTCGGAGGCCCTAGGAGGAGTTAGATGACTATTATAGTCGAACAAGAGATTGTGCGGGGTGCTATGTTTTATTGTCATGATAACTAGATGAGGGAGTTTCAGAAACTAAGCACTTGCTTACACTTTATTACACTATGTATATATCGATTTCCACTATGATCTAAATTGAAATTGAAGATGCTATGTATATTTCGATTTCCACTATTATCTAAATTGAAATTGAAGATACTAATTTGAAGTGTTTTTTTGGCTGATATGTAACTCTTATATTCAGCTAAGAAGAATAAAGAGGCTAATGGTTCTGGTAATGGTGTGCCGATGAAGAACGAAAAACCAGACGAGAAAAGTTCAGCGATGCCTTTGCCTGAGTACAGGATGCCTCTTGTGTGGATTGACTTGGAAATGACTGGTAAGTTATGGTAATCTTAGTATGAACAGTGAAAACCGGTTCTGCCTCTGCTGCATTACCATTTGCTTAAGTCAAGACATGTGTAACCAGAGTTGCTCTAGTTCTTCTCTAGCTTTGGACATTTGTGGTGAATATAGGTGCTAATTGTTATGCCGAGGCTACTGGACGTTTGTTTCTTCTTCCCTCTCACCCTTTTATTTCTTCTGCTATGCAGGTTTAAATGTTGAAGTTGATAGGATTCTAGAGATTGCTTGTATAATAACAGATGGAAATTTGACCAAATCTATTGAGGTACTTTGTTTCTCTCAAGTGGGTCTTTAAGGCTGGTGTGGCTTTCAAAGATACTACCTGCGGTCCATTTTTATTTCCTTGCGGAGTTGCTTGTCATCATTGGCATCACGCTTGTCATTTATGTTTGTAATAGAGCCAAAGAGCAAATGATGTTTAATATATGCTTTTGAATCTTGACCTGCTAGACAGGAGATTCTTCTCAAATCCTTCTTTCTGACCGCTTGCATTAGTCTGATATCTATCTTAGGTGCTTCTTTTAAAAATATTTCTCTCTTGTTAGGGTCCTGATCTAGTCATCCATCAAAGTAAAGAATGCCTGGATAGAATGGGAGAATGGTGTCAAGATCATCATGCGGCTAGTGGTGAGCACTTAAAAAACTGGCTTCTTTTATTTGATTTTTGATTTTTTTTTTTCAGGTTCTGAAGGGAGCTGTCTTTTTTGAGAAGTGTTGCGTTAAACCAGGTTAACAAAATTAAAATTTATGCAGGGTTGACAGAAAGGGTCCTTCATAGTACGTTAACAGAGAGAGAAGCGGAAATGCAGGTTAGGAAGATCTAATCAAATTTATATGTGATGCATTATTCGTTATTGGATTGTTCACTTCAGTATCTTCGGATCAAACTAGTGAACTCATTACAAAATACCTGCAAACACTTCAATCCTTCACCTTATGAACTCCATAGGAAAAATCTTCTTGTCATTCTCAAATGTTGAAGCTTAACTTCAAAGTTTTAGGCATTATCAGGTGTTGTTATTGTGAAATGTAGCAGATTTACTGAGCTTTTTGCTCCTTATATTTGACTTCGTAATAAGAAAGAAGACTGAAGGGCAAATGTCGTAGAAAATCATCCAACCCATGTGAAAGTGTCACACTTGTGATATCGAAGGCTGTATCCTCAGTTATAAACAGAGTTCCATCGTTAGTCTACAACTCCATAAATAAACAGGGGGAGCATAGATTCTTTTGTTGCCAACAAATGTTTTTTGGTGGTATGACTTTATTTGTCTTGAGGTTATTGTGATAGAAATGGCTTATGGGTGGATGACTTTGCAAGTGTGAGGACGTACATATGGTCTGTCCATCTAGAACAATTGAGATTATGGCTTTTTTCTTTTTAAAGAAAATTTTAAATTGCGAGTCAAAATTGATTCTTTACTATATGGATGTGTACATATTAATATCATGATTTCTGATGGTGCAGGTTATGGAATTTGTGAAGAAAAATGTGGGAACTTATACACCCCATTTAGCTGGGAATTCTGTTTATGTTGATCTTATCTTTCTAAAGGTATAGTTAAAATGTATATCGGCTTGAGGAGTAAGTCCTGAGGCCATTGATTTCTTGTGTTATATATAAATTTCTCTACAAGAACTCATGGTGTGGATAGTGCTTTTCTTTTGTACAATATCAGGTGCTTTCTACAGTAGCTCATCAAATGTTAATGGATGCCAGTATTTAGAAATCTGAGTGGCATGAAGTTTTTTCAAAATCCGTGTTAAGCTTTTAGTTGTTGAACTTTGATATCTGGTCTTTGGGCTCATTTTGAAACTTACTGTAGTAGGTGAAGAGAAAACTTGTCTAGTAAATTATCAGTCGGTTTGAAATTCTGAGTCACAACTAAATTTGTGGAGAGAGTTCTACCCAAAGGACAGACTAACCATTGTCAAAAAATGCATCTGAGTGACATTTATGGATATTTAGATTCAGTGGAGATATCCTCTACAGAGGAATTTGTTCTTACATATGAAACTTTTTGAACCTAACAAAGTAGGTTCCCCTCTAGTTAACTGCTTAACTTCTCAAATGATTGTGTAATAGTCCATGATCATGAGCAGCGTCACATGAATGACGTCTAGAATTCTCATCTCATTTGCTGTATTCCATCAACACCTTGTCAATGTCTCCTCCGCCAGTTTCATACTAATCCAAATGATTTGGCATGTCAAATGTTTCATTCTTTTAACTGCTGCCAATCTTGCAAAGTGGTCTAGTTTAATCTTGCTATCGGGCTTGTTTTCTTGTTGGTTTGTTCTCGATGCATTCTTTACCTGTTGAATATTATCATCATAAGCTCCTTTGTTACTCTCTGAAACATCTCGTTGTTTTGTCTGCAGAAGTACATGCCCGATTTGGCTAGTCTTTTTTCCCATGTACTCGTTGATGTCAGTAGCATCAAGGCTCTGTGTTTCCGATGGTATCCTAAAGGTAATTTTGTGTGGTTCCTCTACATCATTCTAGTGCATCTCATGGCTTCTTCTGCATGGGATATCTATGCCTCAAGTTTGAGTTACCGTCAGTGAAAAGTAAAATTGAGGGGTCATGAGAGAATGACTTATACCTGAACTTTTGATGGAAAAAGCAGAATCATTTTTTCATATGTTTTGCTTGAAATGGTCTATAACTTCTTGCGATGAACCTTCTTGTCCCATTTGTAGACTGTTTATGTGCATATGTGCTTAAAAATGGGTGTGCTTTCTATCACATAAAGTCATTTTTGGCTGGTAAAATTCCTTCTGTTTATTTGACTAATGTTGCTTGGAATTAAGTGCTTGTTCACAACTTAAAGTGAATGTGATCCTTCATACAGACCAAAAGAAAGCCCCTTCAAAAGAAAACAAACACAGAGCAATGGATGACATCAGGGAAAGCATCTCGGAGCTGAAATACTACAAGCAAAAT
The DNA here is from genome assembly GCF_016545825.1 of Eucalyptus grandis. Taxonomy (NCBI): domain Eukaryota; kingdom Viridiplantae; phylum Streptophyta; class Magnoliopsida; order Myrtales; family Myrtaceae; genus Eucalyptus; species Eucalyptus grandis. Next base: position 55,543,294 of record NC_052613.1, on the reverse strand, counting down.
ATATTTAAGCCATCCAGGTCCAGACAATGATGTAGATAATGTCGTGCACCATGCAGAGTGCTTCATCTAGAGGTGTGATTTCTAAGTACCCCCCGGATGGCTTTCACAATTGAATAGCACGTCCTCTGATTGGGGTGAACCGTCTTTCTTTGGGGGCTTTTTATATCAATGTTTTGCCTGCTATATTAGGTATAATCCAGTCATTTGTCATGTAAGCTAATGTACTATAGATTTTGCCAACAGTTCTGCATGAATTATTTATGATGCACTTATTTGTGCGTTGGTGATTACTGGTCTGACGATGGGTGGATGAAGATGATTTCGCATTTACATTCACGGGTGGCATGTCAAACAACTTTGCGTCGAGCATCACATTGTAAGGAACAGAATACTATTTTGCTGAAAATATATCTACAGAGAAATCCACACCCTTGATCAAGCGATACTTCATAATAGTGGTGACGTCTTTAGACATTTCATGTTCCTAAAGAATGAGGAGTTGCATCTCATAGCTAAAGATACCATAAACTCCCAACTTATGATTGATATTGAGTGGGGAGACTCGTTTAGTATACAAAAAAAAAAAACTTATTTGACTGTTATATAAGGTTTTCAACTATTTTATCATTTATAATTGGTATGTTGGCATGCCAATACGAAAAGTTTTGAGCTGAAGTCACAAATTGGTTAAATATGATCGGTTAACTTTTGAATACGTTAGCAATTTTCATTATTCCTTCGGTTAATTTCTAAATGTGTTGGTTAATCCAATATTGTTATGGTCATCCCTCATCAACCTGATCGATTTGTCAATAGTAAATTCATCGGTTATTTGGTTATGGTAAGGTCAAAACTGCTTTTAAGTGGAATCGAACCAATGCCTGGACGATGCGGCAGATCATTACCAGAATTGCTGGAGAGTTTCCGTCGGTTTTCTTGGAATAAAGTTGAAGTACAGTTAAGCTAAAAGAAGATTTCAATGGAAAGCTTGACAAGGGGAAGGAGACTTAGGGCGCACATGATAAAATTTCTATCTCTATTTTTTTATTTTTCTGTTCTCCAAAACAGGTTTTGAACAAAAATCCGTTTGCAGAACGCACCTTTGATTTTTCTATTTCGAACAGATTTCTATTTTAGAAATAGATTTGAAGAAGAAATCGAAACTAAAATTTTTAAATTCTCAATTTCTTGTTAGAAATCAATTTCTCGTTTCGAAATTTTATACTATTTATATTTCGGAGAATAATTTTTTACCAAAAATCGCGTTTGGTAAACTTGTTCTAATAAAAGAAAACAAACACGTGTGTTCTTTTTTTTTTGTTTCTTTTATTTTTTTTATTTTTCTTGTTTTCTTGTTTTTTTTTTACTTTTTACTTTTTTTCTTCTTTTGGCCGTCTTGCCTCGACCATGGCCGACCGACTGACGAGGGCCGGTAGCCTCGCCCAACCACGGCAAGGCCGAGTTCGTCCAACCAAGGCGAGGTCGAGCCTCACTAGGGGCCGTTGACCTTGTCCTGTTGCGGCCGCCATGGCCTGGCGACCACCGACGAGGGCTGGTGACCTTGCCCGGCCACGGCGAGGCCGAGCGCGCCCGGCGAGGCCGAGCTCGCTAGGGGCCGCGACACTCCAACAAGGTCGCTGGCCCTCGATGGCCGGCAATGGCCGGTTGTCGATCATGGCCAAGATCGGTGACCGGCCAAAGAAAAAAGAAGAAAAAAAGAAAGAAGAGAGAATTTGTTTCTCCAAATTGTTCCAGAAACAAGAAACAATTTTTTTTTGTTTCTTGTTTCTGTTCCAAATTTCTTTTCAGAAACAAAAAAATAGATTTGGAACAAAAACACATACAAACGTGTTTCTGTTTATTTTTGTCCCTAACAAAAACAAGAATCCTGTTCATGAACAAAAAATAAGAACACAAACAAACACTACCTTACATGTCCGAAGGGGAAGCCTCCTCAATGCTTAACAATGATTCTATTCGTTCTTTCGCTAACTCGCCTTTCTGGACTTTTCAAACAATAAGACAGAGGATGCCGAAGAAATTGCGACACTCTTTTCTTAATCATGATTGCAACATACTGCTGCAGTTTATTTTTGTCTGATGATGCATTCCAAGAACGAAGATACAAAGCAAAAGCATGACAGTTGGGAAGATGACAAGATGAAATTATTCTAAAAATTGTCGAGTCCACCCAGCTTCTTTACTTCGTTTCTTGCATATCTTCCTCGGTTTTCCAAACGATGCCGTCGAGGTGGTTCGTGAGGCTCTTATAGAACTGCAGGAAGTAAAGAAAAATTCATAAGGATCATAGCAAAATCTCGAATGAGACCAGATTTTCAGCATCCCTCTTCAGCTATTAACATAGCATGCTATTTGCAGGAGCCATGTACACAGAAGCATTAAAATAACATTAAGCGTGACCAAGAAAACTATGGGCTTAGAACCTTGTGGAATTCCAAGGTGTCTCCTTTTGCATTTCGCACTTCAACCATATGAAGCGACGGTGCGACTTGGAAGATCTGAAAGCGATGTAGATATCAGAAGTTATGATAAGATATCAGCTCCATGTGTACCAAAATTGTAGTTCAGATAACAATACCTCTGTCGCAACGTTTAAGTTCCCCTTCCTCCCAGCTTTCGTATTTTGAAGCCGCATCTGAGGGACACAAGCAGAAAGTAGAAAGTAGATCAAAATTCACCCGGAACTCCTAGTTTACTTGAAGCACTCTATTATTGGGTATACTGCATTATCAAATTTATTGGTAGTGTCGTGAACCTTGTAATTTTTCTTGTGAACACCGAAACCAAGGGGCTTTGCAGCTTCTTCAATCTTGTTTATGATCTCGGTTGCAGCGCATTTGGATGTGAACCTTGTTTCTCTTTTAAATCCCTACAGCCAGTGAGATCATAGACATTCTTTAAAGTAGAAAATGGAAAGAAGTGAAACAGACAACGAATTCCATGTTGAGCTAAGTTACTGTGGAAAACAATTCGTCTGATCCCAGCTCAATCATGAACAACAATTCAGTCTGCTATTTCTTGAGATCCTTACTCCGCACTTCTGCCATCAGGCATTGAACACCAATATAGGATGGCATAATTCTTCCTCTCTACTAGAGTTTTCAATGGCAAAAAGAACTTAAGTTTCAGATTGAACCAGACTTTGTGCAACTTCATTTTAAATTTAACCAATGGGTATTTGAAGCACACACAAGACTGATGATTTCATCATTCTTATATACATTATGCACTCTGTTTTCCACCATTTTCTTGTCAGAACATGGTGGAGAAGCATAATGAATCACGTCATGGAAAATGTTTTCTGCAAACCACTTTCATCTAGTTGACACAGATTGAAAAGGTCGAAAAGAAACAAACCTCGTCTCACACACCTGTTCCCCATCAAATAAATTCCCAAGGTTTAGCCCTTTCGACATGGAAATCAAATCAAATGCATTCATGGGGGTTGGCAGTTCCTCCTCCTTCTCAGTCACATGGTGCGCCTGTATTGACAGCAATACACTCCTCATCAGGCCATAAATCCAAAATGCCACAAGCACTTTTGTCTAGATCATCCTGACTCATGACATTTCAGAATTCCTGGAGGTCCACTCACCTCTGAATCCATGAAAACAGCTTCAACATCATCCAAGCTTGTGTCTTCTTTCTCATCAAAAACAGCAGGCTTGTAATCCTTCTTGAACCATTCATCCTCCAAAATTTCAGGAACGATAATACGCTGCAGTAAAAAAAAAAAACTTCATTGGATGGTAACTGACCCAGCAACTTAAAGTGGAGCTGGAGCTACGGAGATTCCGTAGAATTGCTGATAGAGGTAGACTAAGCAAAGGAAGAGACATTTAGAAGATGAGTTTTGATACCTATGTGGTGCGTTGGTGATAAATGAAGCTAGATGGCATTAGCCAGTTTCAACACAAAGTTCTAAGGTGTCAACTAGTGCTATGTCGAACAAATCCAACGGGTATGGCTTGTAAATTGTAACAGACGCAGGAATAGTCAACCTAACCCGTCCTATAAAGTTCTTTGAAAATGATTTGTTTGCTGAGCACAGCATAAGGAAATGTGGTTGTTATGTCTCAATTTTCAACAAGTAATTAATGCGCCCTAGTTCTACAAATTGACACTACAATAGTGGCAACTGGCAACGTATGACACGATGGTGCTTTAATTTCTACCATCAGGTATTCCTAGATCCTGAAAGATGATGCATGAGATTGTCATCACTCATCTGAAAACTCAAACAAAGCTCATGATTCGAGCACCATTTCAGATATTCTTATATGCTTCATAAGATACATACAACTGCCTATCCCCTAATGGACAGATCAAACAATGGAAAGTCCAAAAGCATTGTTACTCACAGTCACGGGATTTGGGTCTAGTAGACGAGTTATCAACTTCATGGCACCAAAAGAGAGCCAGGGGGGACAAGTAAACTCTGCAGCCAAAATCTGCAGAAAAGGGTAGCAATGGCAAGACAGTAAAGAAAGCCGGATTCATGGAGAGCAAAAACTGTTATTTGTTAATAGAGCAAGATGCTCACTTTTTTGTACAGGTTCATAGTATTAGCATCATCAAAGGGCAAGTAACCTGCAAGCAATACAAAGAGTATTACTCCACATGACCACAAGTCTGCAGTCGCCCCATCATAGCCTCTATCATTTAGGACCTAAACAGCAAGATGGTAGATTACTACAAGCCTAATAATCAAAGTTAATCGATAATATATTACACCATGGGAAAGAACAAGTGAAGGTGAAGACCTCGGGAGCAACATAGTTTGGAGTTCCACAAGCCGTGTGAAAAAGTCCATCATCCTGTAAAGACAAATGAATCTCAGATTGAAAGTTCTTCTAGGAGACAAAAAGTGATGTCCTTAACATTGATTACTTTCAGGAAGGAAAGAGAAAAACAAAGTAAGCTTCAGGAAGCTAGAGTGCCCTTGGAATCGCTTTATTGTCCATAAAGAAAGGAGTAATATAACTATCCCACAGTGTCTTCAAGTACAAGGCCTCAGGTTACACTGATAAGACTTCACATAGATCATAAAAGAACAGAATTTTGAAAATTTTAAGAGGTCAGTATTACCCTGACTTCTTGTGACAGTGCACTCAGTCCAAAATCAGAAACTTTAAGATTTCCATAACCATCCAGCAGCAAATTTTCCGGCTGCAATGAGAAAAATCAACACAAGTAACATTATGAAGGTCCTTCATAACAAATTTCTGAAAAGACCAGAGGAGGCACCTTTAAGTCTCGGTGATAAACACCACGGCTATGACAATAGTCAACAGCATTAATTAGTTGCTGGAAGTACTTTCGTGCTTCATTCTCACTCATCCTTCCATGCTTGACCTTTATTAAAATAAGAAAAGAAAGTAAGAACAGAGCAATGCAGGGCAAAATAACAATCAAATTAAGATGCCCTAATTAACATTCTATCTTCGAAAATGCATCTGAATGGCCAAATGTCAAGCACTAGAGATTAGTATAGTTAGCATGGAGCTTTGTGTAAATCGACAGAATCATAAACCAAAAACAAATTAATTTAAAGCAAAATAGATCTTAGAAATGACAAAACCACACATGGAGAGCAGGACAACTTACAATTTTGTCAAAAAGCTCTCCCCCAGTCGCGAATTCTAAAACGATGTATATCTTTGTCCTGCTACCCATTACCTGCATTAGTAATTAAACAAAAAGGGAGTCTCTGAAGATCAAATTGGTTCAGATCAAACCAATCATTTGCTTTCGGATCAATTTCTAGTTAATCAAATGCTTTAGTCCTCTGGTGAATGCCCATCTACAGTCATTTCCAACTTCTCTCTCTATTACCTTTCAACCTTGACCTAGGGGTTCGAGGTAAATCTCAAAGCCATTTTCCAACTTAAATGACACAAACCACCCCATTGCTTCCCTAGACCGCCGTATGAACAAGCAGGTGTGCACAGAGAGAGAGAGGGAGAGAGAGAGAGAAAGAGACCTCATATAAGCGGACAACATTTGGATGCTTTATTAGCTTCATTGTTGCTATCTCCCTTCTAATCTGAAAACATAAGGGTAAAGAATCAGAGAAAAACTGTCCATAGATGAATATAAATGAGCATTTTTGCTGAAAAAGCCAGGTGAAATAATTGAGTCACTTCCTCTAGAACAATATCATCGTGTGAATAAGGATTAGGAAGTCAACAGATATAGCAGCGCCATCAACTCTTCAAAGAATATTTTGAGAAGATGATAATTTACAGGGATGCAAAAGGGTGTCGACGAAAGGGCTTAGAGAAGCATATGCCTTTGAAAAAAGGAACTGCAAAATAAAGAGAACCATCAGAAATGACCTGTTCTGCCATTTTGTGTTTGAGGACCATCTCTTTGTCAAGGATCTTGACAGCCACAGCTTCCCCAGTCTCGGAATTCCGGGCGAACTTCACTTTTGCAAATGATCCCTCACCAATTGTCCTTCCCACTTCGTACTTACCGATCCGACGCTTGATTTTAGATGCATTCATCATTGATTTTCCGTACAGAGACTGGTTCCACTACTCTTAATCACTATACTCACTGTGCAAGCGAATGCTTCAACCGCAGAATTGCTGATTGTAAGGCTAACCTTATCTGAACAGGTAGAATGGAAGTCAAATAAGACTTGACTACCCAACAATCAGATGACATAACACGCAAAATCCCCCTTGGTGACGATGATCATAAATGGGTAATCCAGGTGCGATACACAATCACCAATCGTCGTCAAAGGCATGCTCTTGTGGTACTAACTATAATCAAAATAAGTTAGGCAATATGCCAACTCTCACCAGACAGTAACCCGAACCTGGAAGAGCAAATCAATGACTCCAAGAAAAGAGCTCAGAGGACGGAGATCTGGACATGAATTCGAAATTTTCAATTCAACACTCGAGTAACTAGGACAAAAAGCTTTCTGTGGTGGCAATATAACCATGAAGTGATTGGTATTTCAGTGGACCCGTCACCGTTTCTTGATATGTATGGAAACCTACTCTGCCCACTTAGTTACCAGCAACCATCGTCAGCCAAAACCACTACCGCTCGTTCAAGAGACTACCGTGACCGGATACCTTCCCCCTTTTTCGAAATGGGGGGCGGTGCATGAAAAGCGAGAAGACGAAGGATATACCTGAGCTTCGCGGAGAGAGATTCTTGACGAGTAGGCGGGGAGCCCATAGATCACGGCCAATCAAAGAGGGCGTGAAAGAGAAGAGGGAGTGAGATTACGATAAGCATGAATCATTGTCGCTGAGCTGGATCGTGTGAGGCAGAGAACCCACAAGACAAAATGTGCACCCATCACTGTCGCGCCCGTTTCGTCGCACTTCGGGTCCGGACCGAATTGTTCGTACAGATACGACAACAGAGTACGTTCCTCAAAATTACAGTGACCAACCATCGGATGCAAAGTCTCATCATTCTTGGCAAAAGCAAAACCGGATTTGACTACCCAGTTGGCTAATCCGTATCGAACGCGGAGAAGCGCTTGCCTTTCGTCCAGCAAACGTGCGGGGAACGACCATGATTATGCTACAGCACGTGACTTTGTGTAATTAAAGGTGGAAACTTTGAAGCCAAAGATGGAAGAAAGGAAAGGGAGAAGACGCGCGAGTGAAAATTGCGGTCCACGATCCACGTGATTGTGCTGGGCGGGACCAAAGTTTTTTTTTTTTTTGTCGTGTCTCCGTCTGTGGGTTCTTTCTTACAGAGCACGAGAACATCGCGTTCGATAGCGATTGCACGGAGACCGGTCGCTTCCGTTTCCCTTACGGTTCTGTCGCTTTCTCCATAATTGCCAGTCGCCATGTGTTTCGTCCGGGCGAACCCCATCTTCATTAATTTCTCGTCTCAGCCGCTCGACGACGCTGCACTCCCATCTTCATCCCACCTAGACCCACTTGACCGACACTTCTGTTCTCAAGGAGTTACTGAATCTACCACTGCAAATTTGTAGGTTCGACGAGAGGTGGTGCAGACATGAATATTCCGTTACGGATGGAAGACCATTATGATTGAAGCCCAGATGAGCGAGCTAGTGCTAGTGGTCCAGAGAATTCTGTGATCCGACATGAATATTCCGTTACGGATGGAAGACCATTATGATTGAAGCCCAGATGAGCTAGCTAGTGCTAGTTGTCCCATGTGCATCGTTTAACATTAGTAAAAGGAGAATTCGAATCAAATTTTACTCCGTGAAACTTGGATTCGATTCATTCGCCATACTGATTGGGTTCGGAAAGACCCTTTAGTCCTTGTTCCGGGACATGTAAATTGGGTCATCTCTCCAGCTCGCAATGATGGACGGTGGTTGTTTAAAGAGAATCGAACCGTCCTCACTAGAGACCCAAAAATCTTCATGCAGGCCCACCAATAATCTCCATCTCCAATAATTGCAGCAACCTATTTCTCTCTTACGATAATGCGGTTCACATGATGAGTTGTCGCACCGAAACAGTCGAAAGACTAGAGAAAGGATCAGAATGATCATTTTAAAACTTTTCCCATTCGGAGACACCTTATCCTGCTTAGAGTAAAGATCAAGATGGATGACGCAGCATAATCATCTAAGGAACAGGGCAAGAGAAAAAGAGAGATACAGCGGCGAGGATTTCCCAAAACCTTCTGAGCAATGGACAGTTTATTTGTTCTGCAAACATCTTTTACTTTTTCTCACCATCAATCTCTTGCAATAAGTCATTTTGTACACATCATGTGGGTGCAATTACAAGAAGAGCCATGTTGAGGGCGACATCAAAAAGAGTAATTTCCGAGGGCGCTATTGAACAAATCACCCGATATCACCACTCCCAAAGTAAAAAAGCAGAAAAAAAATTCAACCTCGACCCAAGCAAAGGACAATACATCGCTCAAAAAGCTGGCCAATCGTCTAGCAGTAAAACTCAATACACTCTGTTGTTTATAGTTTGGTAGAGAGACTTCAGCTGTGTGTTCCACTTATCAATGGCGGCGTACTTCTTCATTCCCTTTGACCTGGTTTGGATTTTGGAAACAGACATCCAAGAGTATCAGATCCAAGTACACGGGAGAACTGGCATAAAAGACAAATAACTTGTAACATTGTGCGGTGCACCAGAAAGATGATATGGTACCTGTCACCACGCTCTAACAACCGATTTACTTGATCAATGTGCCCATCAATACGGTTGTCCAAAATTAGAGAAACCAACAACTGCTCGACATCCTTTTCCGGCACGTTAAGTTCCTAGAAGTAACGAGTTTCAGTAAGCCACGTCGGAGGAAGGCAGAGAGAATAAAAGAGGCAGATGCAAGTAAAGATAATCATCAACATATTCATTTACCGAGTAAAAATAACTATGGTTATTAGCAAAAAAAGGACTTGCTTAGAAGTTTGTATCTATGTAAGTGAATCTGCAGCTAAATCATATTAGCAATGAAGATCTAATGCCGATTCTGAAGAATACAATAACCAGTGAAACTAAAACCACAGCCTTTACCTTCGAGATGAAAGGGATGCGGATTCTGGTATAAGGCTTGATAAGTTTGAGCAATACTTGCGTCCTGATATTCTTCAGAAGATCTTCAATATAATTCCGGATGAATAGGTCATCCATTATAGTTCTTCTGTTGCTCTGGAAAATGTGTCAGTGGTAACTAAATTTAGGGAGAAAGAAACCGGTGTAACACATGCACAAATCGTCAATAAAAATAGACAAAAAAGGCAAACATACCTTAAGGATTTTCTCAAATTCTAGAATCTCATTTCGTTGATATGCAGCTATAAGATTTGTCATGGCCAAAATTTCAGGGTCATTCTTATACCTACACAGTACCAGACCATTAAAAAAAGTGAGGGAGGAACAGAGGCACTGTTTGGGGGAGGGAGGAGGTAGAGAGAAGAAAGAATACTTACGGCTTCGCTTCTTGGCCATCAAATGGGTTAACTTCAGACTCCATCAGCATATTAGCTAGAACCAAATATCTGCCACATAATGCAAATAGACAGTCGCCTCAAGTTACACAAAAGTACAAACTCCGCACTCCACAAAAATGGTAAAGTAACAGTAAGATAAGAAAAGAATATCTTCTGTTCTTAATATCTGAGCATTAAGTGGTTTCTTCATGCTTGTAGAAGGCAATAGTTCATAGACCACAAATAGTGGCAGGGTAGCCAAGGATCACTGTTCAAACTATAGAAACGGGTGAAACAAAACAAAAGAGACATTTATATCCTAAATTTTTTAGTTTCTTCCACTCTCTTAATGGAAGACTTTCAAACATATAAGAAGGTGTCTTGGTAAAGGTCCCCAGTCTAATACTTCTATCAAAAACATCAAAGACATTACCGTGTTCCTACTAATTTGTCGTGCGAAAAGAGTTTTCTCCTCACCCGAAAGTTACAGTTCAATCCATCGACTAGCAGTGGAAGGATAACCAAAATGCACTTTGCCTTGATAACAACAAACCAACCAATACAAATTGTCAAGGGAAACCTATTTTTCCCTCAAAAAGCCTACCATACTTGCTTCAACATGAGCCATCCAACAGGATAAATGAAAACAATTCCTATTGAATCCATCGAAATCATCAGCAATTTAATCAAGAGAAGATGGAAGGATAAGTAAACCATACTTTAGACATTGGATTCGCCTTTGGTTTCCAGCTTCATCATAATTTTTAAAGGCTTCAAAGAAATCGGTTGCTGCCTCAGCCCACTGGCGCTCGGCCATATGCATCTTACCACCACATTCCCGAATTATACCCATAATTCTTGGATGGGGTATAGCTGACTTGATTGCAAGTGCTTTCTGATACAATTGCTGCAACCATCAATAATTTCATGACTTAATATCCAAAAATAATTTAAAAATGGACAATATACAGGACAGCTTCCAAGATAAATACCACACAAGATTTAAACGTGCAAAAATAATGCCAACCAGCATAGATCATCAATCAACAGAAATATTAGTTTTTATGGTCCTTGCTTGATTGCTGAAAGAGTTCCTTTAATTGGCTTGATAAGAACACTGACATTAAATAAAGATGAAAATCTACAGGAAGTCCGAACCATAAATAGATGAACCGTTTCAAAAAACCTTGATGCACCACTCAGAAAAAGTAGAAATTACCTTAAGCTTCTTATTATTCTTGGTCTCAGTATACATTTGGATCTCAATAGCGTACACTTCAAGAAGCTGACTTCCTTTCTTGTGGTCATCTGTACCATCCTCTCTTTGGCAAGATTTGTGAAGCTCCTTCAAAATCTATTCGTTCACAGAAGATTATAAGCATAGCGTGCCATCAACAAATTATGTCAGCCATACTGTGCTAATACTATCCAATAAAATAGCACCTTATTCATTCTTCCATATTCGCCCATATCAAACCAAATCTTGCAAAGCTTGAGATTTGTCTTGAACCAAAGTCTCTGCAGAATTATGAATAGCATAAATTTTACAAGAAATATGGCATTGTAGCAACAGAGACTGATTAGACAAGATTGGTGACCTCATTCTTTGCCTCTTCAAGAGCCTTCAAAGTGGTCTGATAAAATTCCTGTAGAAGACTAAAATTCTGACTGGCTGATCCCGAAACAAAATCCATCACATTGTTTATACATTTTTCACTGTAATTTCTTGTCACCGCTGATTTGATGTATGTAAGCATCACTCTATAAGAATCCATCATTTCTTTATACTTCCCCAACCGATAATATAGCTTGACAGTTTGCTTAAGAGCTTTAAATCCCCTATAAAACAAGTCAAGAGGAAGAACGATTAATAACACAGTAGTACACATGGTAATTTAGAAGTATTAAAGGGAAATTCATGAACTGAAAAGTTGAAAGCTATAAAATTTAAGTAGACAACTCCTAACTGTTCCTCACTCCACAATCATCGCATGCAAAATATAAAAACCATGACTATAGAACACCTAGAAACATGTGGTTTGCATAGAGGAAAGTGGTCACACTCCAACGCTCTTCCCCTAACCTCTTCAGACAAAATGACGGAGAGAAATTGTATGGATCCTATATAAGAGCTCCCATTCAATTTCTAAAAACTTTGCTCAAGTCGTTCTTTTTATTCATTGATATAAAACCAATGTCATCCAATTCACCACAGAGTAGTTTTTCTCCCGTCAAGCATCATTTCAAGAAAGCTGACTCAGGGTACATACAAGAAATTCTTTCTTCTCAATGTTTCAGCTGTTATATAAGGTTTGAGGGCTCAATGCTGGCTAAAAAAAAGTTCAGGTTTATTTTATTTTGTGTGTGTGAACTTGACTATGTCTGCACCATCTCCAGACTTGATGGAAGGAAGCACATGTAGATTCACTTGCAATTTGAAGTAAACTAAAAGTTTCTTCCACAAAATTGATTGTGCCACAAGTATAAAAAACCTACAGTACTCACCATTCAGCCTTCTCAGGTTCCATGCGGACAACCTCAGCAAAGCCTGCAAGTGCTCCTTCTGGATCAGTTTCTATGAGGCCTACATTGCAAAATCAAACAGTCAAGCTACGTTAGGGATAAAAAGTTAAAACAAATTAAAAAAAATTTGCACGTGCTACACATCGAGGGCACTGTGCAAGCAAATTATATCGATTTGATCATGTAAGTCTCTGCTAACAGAATAGATATAGATATTTTAAGTTTCCTTAAAAGCAAAAACTTCCCCGAGTTGAAAAAACGGAAGCATGCTGCCGTCGATACAAGAACAAATAGGAAACCTTAACAAGGCCAACGAACGAATTATTAAATAAAAGCGCAATTAACTAAAATTATCTCCACCCATCACTTTTGGTAACATCATTATGCTCAAGCATTAATCTAAAGGACGTCACCAGTAAAGGGACACAGCTCCCCAACTCTCCCAGAAAATACACTAGGGTCTTATCCAATTTCCATCACAGACCGCATTGCAAATCATTCGTCTCCCACATTAAAAGCTACGCACCACGGAATCTGCTAAACCGGTCAAATGGGCAGAATTAAAACATTCCTCTTTCCAACAACAAAGATTCGCCTAATCGGAAAGAATGCCCCAACCATAACGATGCGAAACACAGACCGATTAAGGACACGATAAAAGGAGTGCCCAACAGACCAGGTCGCCCCAAAAGGCATCGGAAAAATACCTTTGGAGTTGTAATACTGATTCTCAATGTCAACGTCCTGCTCCTCGGGCTCCTCATCCGAGTACTCAAAACCATAATCCTCCATATCTGCATCTGGGAAATCCAGCAAACCAGTAAAGTAACCGACGACGATCTCAAAACGGCAGCTAAAGCCGAGAAGAACGACGCCAACAGGACTCCCCCCCCACAGTTCATTCCAGCACGGAAGAAACGCATCAAAAAAAAAAAAAAAAAAATCACAACACCAGACAACATCCGCCCGTCCCTTAGGACCAAACCCTAGTGCTACGATTGTTGTTCCCCGATCAGACCAAGACAAGTAAAACCGATGATCAAAGAACCCCAAACGTGGGGAGGCCGGACCTGAAGCCATCGCTGCTGGTTGCCAAGGGTGGAGAGAAATTTCACAGCAATGGACCGCGACGGGGAGTAGAATTGTACAGTGATGATTTGCTTTTTTGGCTTTACTACGGACGGTGGTGGAATCAGAAGAAGACGCCACGCGATGGAGCTTTGTAGTGGAATCAATTCAGTCGCTCCGATCCAGATCCAGGTCCAGGGATTTTCCCAAGCCCAATAGAGCAAAGAAGTAGGGCTGAGATAGCATGGATTGGTATCCTGGCCCAGCGTTTTAGAATCTTCTTTGTAACTAGGGTTTTAAGAGAAACTGAAATGTTCCGAAATAATGAGTATCCAGGAGTATTCCAAGGGCTATATATAAAATGTGCACTTGTATCTAAAGTCTCCATTCATTTTTATGTGATTTAGCGTTGTAATTAGAGGGTTCTTATAGCCAGATTGAGATCTAGTACTTTCTAGTCTAGTTAGCTATAACCACTCAAGATAAAAATCTTCAATTGTGTGAAAACCGAGAGATTAGGAATACATTTTAAATTACAGCAACATACAAGGCTGAGAACTTTTAGGCACTTTGACACTTATACAAAAGGAAAATAAGCTATCTAACATGAGTTGTATGAAAATTAAAACCCTAAAATCACAGAGTGAATATTTTTTTCCCCCAATCTCACCATAAATTAACTCCATCCTTCCCAATTCTCTATGATTTCACTCTATTATAAATCTCGCAACAATATTTTCGGCAGATTCAAAATGATTGTTGAAATAGACAAATCATTTATAAAGACACTATTGAAGCGATCTTACTTTAGAAAAGAGTTCATTAGAGTTAGAGTTTTCGATAAAAGCAGCTCACATCAAGTTATAGATCCATAAGAGGTGGCTTGCAAGATTTTTTTAATTGTTCATCTTCGTCTATATATGACCTATACAAAAGGAGAATAAGTAGTCAAAGCATGAGTTGATTGGCCGAATAAAAAATAAAACCCTAAAATCACAAAGAGGATGTCTTTTTTTCTTAATCTCGTCAAGAATGAACTCTATCCTTCCCAATCCTCTGTAGTCTTACTCCATAATAAATCCAGCACTGTAATTTCAGTAGATGCAAATTGGTCATTAGAAGAGAAATCATTTCTAAAGATACACCACTGAGACATCTTACTTCAAAAATGGGTTCATTAGAGTTCTAGCTAGAAGTTGCCTACATCAAGTCATAGACTCAGAAGGGCAGCTCTACAAGTTCTTTTTAACTGTTGATGTACGTTTTGATATGTCCTATTCAAAAGGAGAATAAGTTGTCAAAACAAAACATGAGTTGATTAGCTAAACAAAAAAGAAAACCCTAAAATCGTAGAGAGGATGTCTTTTTTCCCAATCTCGCCTAAATAAACTCCATCCTTCCACGATAAACCCAGCACCGATAATTTCTGTAGAAACAAATTGGTTGTTGAAAGAGATAAATCATTTCTAAAGACATACCATTGAAGCCATTTTAATTTAGAAAAGAGTTCATTAGAGTTTTCACCAAAATCTACTATAATCAAATCACGGATCCAAAATGGGCGACTCTATAAGTATTTTTAACTATTCATCTACCTTTGGGTATGCCCTATACAAAAGGAGAACAATTTGTCAAAGCATGAGGTGATCCGCTAAACAAAAAACAAAACCCTAAAATTGTAGAGAGGATGCCTTTTTTTTTTCAACCCCAATAGGAATGAACTCTATATTTCCTAATTCTCCGTGATCTCACTCCATGATAAATCCAACATCGATAATTTTGGTAGATGCAAATTGATCATATCATTTCTAAAGACACACCACTTAAGCGATCTTACTTTAAAAAGGAGTTCATTAAAGTTTTCGCCAGAAGTTGCCCACATCAAGTCATGGATTCAGAAGGGACCGCTCTACAAGCTTTCTTAACTATTCATCTATGTCTAGACATGGCCTACACAAAAGGAGAATAAGCTATCAAATTATGAGTTAATCGGTTAAACAAATAACAAAACCCTAAAATTGTAGAGATAATGTCTTTTTCTTCCTAATCTCACCATGAATGAACTACATCATTCTGAATCCTTTAAGATCTCACCCCATGATAAATGCAGCACCGATAATTTCAGTAAATGCAAATTGGTAGTTGAAAGGGACAAATCCTTTCAAAAGACACAACACTGAAGCCATCTTACTTCAAAGAAGAGTTCTTTGGAATCTTGACTAGAAACTACCCGCATCAAGTCATGGATCCAAAAGGGGCGGCTCTGCAAATTTTTTTAACTATTCATCTACGTCTGGATATGACCTATACAAAAGGAGAATAAGCTGTCAAAGTATGAGTTGATCGGCTAAACAAAAAACAAAACACTACAATCGTAGAAAATGTCTTTTTTTTTTTTCCCAAATCTCGTCATGAATGAACTCCATCCTTCCCAATCCTCTATGGTCTCGCTCCATGATAAATCTACCACTGATAATCTCGGTGTATGCAAATTGGTCATTGAAAGAGACAAATCATTTCTACAGACACACCACTAAAGTCATTTTACTTCAGTAAGGAGTTCGCTAGAATCTTCACTAAAAGTTACCCACATTAAGTCACGGATCCAGAAGAAGCAGTTCTGCAAGTCTTTTTAACTGTTCATCTATGTTTGGATATGGCTAAGGAATTGGACGAGAGAAAATAATTTAATCGTCTTAACTTTTAATTTTTAGTTTTGGATTTTTTTTTTTAAATCTTGGATTTGCATAATTTATTACCTTTCTATCCTTCCCATGTACAGATACGAACAGGTGAACTTACCATCATTCCCTAGGGCTGTCTTTTTCTTTCATTTGGATCTCCCATAAAGATAGATGGCCGCTCTTTACTAGTCTCTCTAGAATTACTTGTATTTTAACTTGAGAAACAGTTTCCTTGTGCGCTTAGGAAACGCTAGAATAGCTTGTAACCCAGATGGCATCTTGTTCCGACGTGATATCCAACGAGGTAAGGTCGTGGACAAATAAGGAGGAAAGGCTGCAGACCAATAAGGCGCCAATGCGAAGAAGGGCCACGGGAGCGAATGCGCCACCAGTACTAGAGTCCTCCCTAGCGAAAGCCGAACTTGCCATAGACACGATCGAGGACACGTCCAGGTAGCATCGGGGGCTCCAATGCCAGCATGGATGAGCTCCGTTGGCAAGCTGCAGGGCACCTTGAGCTGGGGGACGGCACATGCGCGGAGATGGTAGATAGAGGTCAAGGCGGAGCTATGCGCGAGCAGGATCATAGTCCGTTCGTTGTTTAAACATTATGGAGAATGAGCGCATTTGGACCAAACCCTAATTTAGCCATTATTTTGGAATAGACCAAAACAAAGCACCCTAGGCGTGGAGACGCGGGCAAGCAATGAGTTAGCATTATTTTCCAATCTATAAACTGTTTTGGCGTCAAAGACGATCTATAGTACCCACATGCACAATCAATTTTAAGTGACTCATGCTTTGCAAACATATATGGATCATTAAAATTTTGCGACAAATTTAATTTTTTTTGTTCTTAGTTTCTATAACGTTTCTGTGTTTATATCATTTGAGGTTATCATCTATTAAGAGTGGAAAATACCAAATAAAATATTTTCTTAAAGTTGGACACGCACAATTATTTGAGGTTTTTGTCCATTATGTCGTGCCCCTTGCACCCCGTTGTCACAGAAGCAATTTTTTGCAAAATGAATTTGCTTTCAATGACATAAGCCATGGTTAGAATAAGTTGATTTCGAAAGGTGGATCGAAAATCACATTAAATCTAAATATGTATATCGGAAGTTTTGCTTAATTAAGCACTTTTACTTCATTTTTAATTTCTTAGTTACATTTGGTTACATTAAATAAGCTATTTAAATACAAACTTGCGTCATTCAAGCATATATATTAAATAATCTTTTAAAAGCACATTTTTTGAATGAGACAATACTAGTCGATGTACGTATTTTATATATATACATATATTATATATATATGCCCATTTTTTTAAAAAAATTTACAATGAAACAGTACCTGTCAATGAACATGAGACACGTGGCAAAACCTTGTCGCGTTGCCTGCCACGTAATAAGCTTTAGACGTGAAGCCAGATGCAAAGTGGCACCTCTCAAATAATCGCGTTTTATTGAAATATACTCATATTTTTACGTGCTTATTTTGATCTTAAGTACCTTTCCACTCTTATTATTGCTATGAATGAACCGGACCTATATCTGTGCATAAGTACCAAAAAAATTGGCAAAGTTAGACTACCGAAAATAGGAAATGCTTAAAATTAAACTTGGCAACATTAAATTTTTATAAAAATTTAAATAGAAGATTTTGCAAGCTATTTGCACTTTTGGGAATTTCAAATTATTTTTGAAAACTATTAGAAACTATTAGTCGGCACGCACACCTAGAGAGCACAAGAAACACAGGAACATTTAGCTAATCGTTTGCAGTAACAAATGACTTAGCGGATTTAGGAGACCGCAATGCAAATCGAAGAGGAACAGAAAACCATAGGCATCTCGGACGAGATATTCACTTAGACGTAGATCGATCTCTGACTGTCCATTGCAGGAAACCACCCAAAGAATTCCTTAAAAGACCATCCCTCGTACCGTCAATATCACAACAGTGAAATCATGCATCAAAGGGGCGTTGTTCATCCTATCGAATATTTAATCAGCATCCATCTCTTCCAATGCCAATCGAGCTGCAGCCTTCGCTTCCTCTAGGAGGTTGTCAGGAACCTGTGATTGGGTGGCAATGGTGAGCGACTCAGCCACACAACATCCAAGTTTAAAGCAAGGACGGTTCCGAGAGCATTGTATAAGTAGAAGAAGACGTCCTTCTGTGCATGAAAAGAAGCATGGAGAGATATAAAAATAATACCTTCTCATGCTGCCTCTTTGACTCATCGCAGACCCAGCTCATTTCTAGTTCAAATGCCTTGTCCTTTGCTTCATCATGCACCTTGTAGATGCTGCTCAGAGGCAAACCAGGTATATAAGGAATTTACCATTCTTGATTTCCCACAAAACAAACTTCACATGCTCTCTTCCCAAAAAAAGACAAAGAAAAGGGAGGGGAAAAACGGCTATCTCCCTGCTTATTATTTAAACCCTCTCTCCCTCACCACACACAGTTGCCAATCCTGGGTCAGCCAATTTCTAATACCACTATAATTAGTAATTGGGCAAGTGAGTTAACTACTCATGCTCGGTGAAGATATAGTTCCAGCCAATTGATCCTGTTGCTTCCCTCAAAATGGGTTAGTTCTATGGGGATTCTAATACTTCATCTGCAGTTGGGCCGCAAGTTCAATCTCATGCAATTACACTCTAATTCAAGCAACTCACTAAGCCAAAGCCCGAGGGCAAAAACTAAATAATCTATGGTGCACTCAGGTTCACTGGACGTCAAAACAGAAACAGTACAAAAGGGATATATTTCAACATATTAATCAACAGCTTCCAATGATATAAACAGAAAAGAAGCAGGTTATAAACTACAAAGGATAAATTAAGAGAAACTCAAAATTGAGCAATAAATGAGAAAAAAAGTTTACGGCATTCGCAATATAAGACATAAACTTAGAGGACAACTTACATCTTAGCTACTTCAATAACTCCTTCCCTGCACGTCATCTCTGAGAGCTTTAACTTTTCAATTTCTCTGTTAACACCAATTAAGTCCCATTAGATAATAAAACCTTCAAAGAGTTGTTTCATCAAGATTATTAAAATAGATTAGCATAGCGGAACACAAGTGGTACCCCTTTTTTTTATCAAAAATAAAAGTGATGCTGTCAAACTGATATAAAAATGAACTCTTTAATTCCCCTCCCCTCCCCCTCCCCCCAAGAAAAAGAGAGAGAGAGAGAGAAGGAAAAAATTGCACTATATAGATGTAATGACAGTTTACCACTTATATATCAATTAGAACCAGGGGATCATATGGTGGCTCCAAAGTTCTACTTGGCAAAAAGGGAAAAGCATTAAATGAAAGAGTAAAAGATTAACTTTGATCCCCTATTTGTGCCTCTCCCATACGACATCTTTCAATAGCCAGCAAAAATATTAAATTCTCATTACCACAGGTCATAACAGGTCAATAAAATTGGCAACGACATAGCGTGAATCTTGCTAATAGGTCACAAAGCCACTCCAGATTATTATGTGAAGGGCGCAACATAGAGATTTTCATAACAGAGGGACCAAATCAATCAAATAAAGGGATAGCAGCGGGCAGGTTTGGGACAATTGACGCTGGCCCAAGCCCAAAACCCATTAATCATGAATATAACCGTAATCAATTAAAACAAAGTGAGGGAAAACAACAAGCAGGTTTGGGACAGTTGACCCTAGCCCAATCTTGAAACAAAACATAAGCTACACCTGCCCCAAACCAAGACAAGATTTCAAACGAAGTCCCATAATTGGGAAAAGGACGCCACAATTGCTATAACTTTCGTTGGTGCTCATGTCATATAACTTTTTAATCGATCACTTGAGTGCTATAACTTTTGAAAATGGTCACCACAAGTGACATGCCACGTCGGATTTTTGGCACTTAGGTGAACATTTTTAAAAAGCTATGGCCCTCAAATGATCAATTGAAAATTATGGCACTTAAGTACACATTTTTTTAGAAGTCATGGCATTCAAGTGGTCGAAAAAAAGACGTAATGGCACTCAAACAAGCACCCTTAGATAACAATTACGTAATTATGTCCCCAAAACCTGTACATTGAGTACAAGGGAAACCAAAACCAGCATAGTTGTGTCCAATTTAAATATTCTAAATTAATAGATATATCAAAACAAATTAAATAATAAAAACTACATACACAGCCTTATTGTACTTTTCTGGAAAGTGAACAACCTACTGTATTTGAATAAATAATTGTTTTAATGATTAGTCAAGTTTCAGACGCCCGCCATCTAAATCTAAAACACAGTCCAAACCTACAGAGTCTTGTAAAAGGGAACCGAGGACATCTATGATGCCAGCCCTAACAAAAGTTTGAAATGCTATTTATTCAAAGATATCATTGCAGAAGTTAGACACATAAAAATAAAGCCACAGAAATCTCACTTCATGTGTTTTCCATTTAATTGCTAACACTTTTCCTGCACAAATGAGCAAGAGACTTACGTCTTTGCAGCTTGCTTTCCCTTGCCAATTGCAGCCCCGAAGTATCTCTACGACGAAAGTCAAGGGTAAGAATGTTCAGAACAAGGTGAATAACAAAATGAACCAGTGACATTAAAAAACATCGAACACGTAACCATATAAAAGCAAATTATGGGCAGGGTAGCAGCTAATTTCTGATGAACAACTTAAGAGGAAACCATGTGAAACAAAAACATGAGAATTTGAAATGGGGCCACTCACATAGGAAATACCAGACGGTTCAATCATGTATAATTGAGGTCCATCTCTATCATAACCTCCGAGAATAACTCCACAACCAAAAGGCCTGTGGAAACGATAGCAAAAATCTAAATATCCTGCACTCATAGGAAAAGGAGCCAAGCACAGCTGCACAGGCACGAGGTAGAAAAGAGCACGAGCAACTACAGAAGTGTCATTAATCTACCTGAGCCACCAATAGAGGGTGCACAGATGCACATAATTAGCAACACGTCCGGCAAGCTCCTTTAAAGGAATGGCTTCACCATAAACACTGCAATTGAGGACATGACGATGATGAGTTAGCAACCCATCCAATCCACAAGGAAAAGCTAGTCAGCGATACAACTTAAAGCAACACATTCTCCACAATTCAACACAGTTAGACAACTATCTGAATCACAAGCCCAATAAATAGCTTATTTTTACTTAAGAATCCAAAGACGAGGACTAGAAGATGATTAGAAGTTAGAATCAGCACATATTCATTGATATATCTTCAGCTTGATTACAATATTACCAATTGTATATGCTCAAGAACAATCTAAAAGTCACTTGCTCTAACACAATTTTACAATTTTACGCAAAAAGAACATGAAAGACTACCAGAAGACCACTATGCAGCTCAGATATGTTCATGAAGAAAGTTGCACCAATGCTTGAACTCTAATCTACCTTAAAGAAAAGAGATGCTCTTTACAGCTAACTACATCATTGAGAGGAGTTATTCTACTTCTAAGCAGCTACCACAACTGACAACGGGAAAATGTCTGAAAGCCACAAAAAGGAGCCAGAAGATTTTGATTTACCAAACAACATATGCATCACTTTAATCCTCTATATTTTCTAATAATAATCGTCACTGCACATGTTTTGCAGCCTCAATGATACATGTGCTCCAGAAATTTAAACCCTTTTCAATATGGAGCTAAATCACACCAAAGGACCAACAAACGACTAAATAGTTGCTAAAACAGGAGATAAACTCATAAAGCTGTTTCTTGATAAATATAATCAGCTCCACAGTGAGAAAGGTTTCAAGTGGGTGTGCATCCAGTACAAACCCATCATATTGAGTTGCCTCAGCCTTTGCTCGGGCAACAATCTGTCTCCCATCTGCTGCTAATCCAGCAACAGCCTGATTCAGAGAGAGAGAGAGAGAGAAACATAGTTAACAAATTACCCTGGAAACGCAATACAAGGGGATTACACAGAAGATGAAGGCAAAAGCTTCTAAGAAAAAATCATCCCAAAAGGATACGGGCTTATGCTCGACACTTGATCAGTCTTAACTAAAAGAGACTACAAAAGCATAAGGATGCCTTTAAAACATTCATTGCTACCAAAATCACAGCACTCTTTTTGGAAGTAAAAAAAATGATGTTCACTTGATCAGCAGCTTCTTAAATGTACCATATGGTCCTTTCACCTTGCAAAGTATGAGGTGTTAAACAAACCATATTAACCAACCTCGAAAATGTATTTTAGCGCTTTCAAAATGTGCTCCAACAATCATAGTTTTTCCATCCGGATTAATATGGTAGCCCTTGGTCATTTCGTGGTATCATGGTAAAAGATTTTCCTAAACTTGCAAGTTCCCTCTAATCATATGGATGGAATCTACATATGATCTCAGGAAAAACAGTAATAATCCATCTAACAAGGTGAACACGTCCAACCCTATAATTTGCATCAAATCCTACATGAAAAGGCATTCTTATAGACAGCTTAGTTAGCATGTTATAAACCTTAAAAGTATCTTCTTGCTGTCAATTTACACAATAGAAGTCACATCTTAGATACACCAAACTAGACATTGACAAGCAACAGCGAGCAACAATTTGAAGTGTCAAATGCTCAAGCACAGATTTTTCAGACCCAGGAAGAAAGAACCAGAAACGATACGTGTAGAAAAGCCATAGAGGCTGTACCGCAGCTCAGTCGACAGCAAGAAAGTGCAGAAAATTTGCTGCGTTGACATCTTCCTAGTCGGATAATGAAGAAGACCAAACTGTAGCTAAAAGGAAGTAAAGCAAAAGTACCATGCCGGAATGACGATGGACGGAGTGGATTCGCCGATTGGAACCGGGCAGCATCATTTTCGACGTTATCAGCTTCTCGACGCCCTAATCGAAGCCCCAACACATTCAACCAGCACCATCAATTTCCATAAATCGCATGGAATTGGCCAGAAAATCACCACAAAAAAAGGAAAAAAAAAAAAACACGATTCGGCGAAGAAACCTACCAAGACAATCCCGTCCTTGCACTTGATGCCAATCACAGTACTGCGACCAGCCAGCAAAACCCAAATGTAACAAATTCAAGCCGAAGAGAAACGGAACCAAAAAACGAACAATCTAGAGAGAGAGAGAGAGAGAGAGAGGGGGAGACCCGCTGTTGTCGACGGCCTTGGCGGCGTACTCGATCTGGAAGACGCGGCCATCGGGGGAGAAAGTGGTGACCGAGAGGTCGTAGCCCGTTCCGATGCTGCTCATGCTTCTTCCCGCCGGAGTTCAACCTCTGCGATTTCTTCCGTTTCGATCCTCGTTCGCTTCTTCGCGGAGCTTTGGAGGAGGAGGAGGACGACGAGGAGGCAGAAGGAGCAGCAGCTGTTTATGAAGCTCTCTCTCTTACTTGAATCTCAAGACAGTGCGGAGGAACAAAAGCCACAGAGACTCCCCCTTTTCTTTTTCGTTCTTTTTTATTGTTTTTGGGCCTGTGTCGAGCCTAAGAAATGCGGTGTACTGGAGGCCCAATTAGCGTCGGCCCAATTATCAGTAGCCCATTTTCGTATAAATTTAAATAGAGCAACAAATCTCTCAGCCCATCACGAGGAATGCAGATATCTATTCTTCAATTCCTAAAAACTTCTTGGGAGGCTCGTTGGAAGCCCGTTATCGGACTTGATTGGCGGAAGGGTACGGCTAGAAGTTCATTGAGAAGCGTGGAGCTTGCTCCTGGGTGGTGATTGAAATCAATTTCTATACGGTTCAATTTGATTTTTCAATTATTCTTAATTGTTCAGTATGATCTCTGAATTTTCAATTTATTTAATCTAATCCTCAAATTTCCATAACAATGTCAAATCAATCATTTGATATTATTCATAAGTTTTCATAATTACACTATTGTTCACATTTTTAGAACATCTTTTTTATTTCAGTGTGTTTCCAAAATCAACAAAAATTAAATAGTTATTTTTTATTAAAAATTTAAGAATGACATTACATATTATACCAAAATTTAGGAAAAGTGTGTCATTTTCTCGTTGGTATATATACTAATACCTTATTTACATAAATTTCGTGAACTTTCCTATCTCTCTTTAATCATTTTGTTGCAAGCTATTATTGGAATCGAAGTCTTATCACCCACCAGAAAGATCCAAGCAATTAGATAGGTACATACCACTCGTTCACTAATTCAAAATACAACAACTACCCACAATTTTTCACTCCACTTATCCAGCTGTTTGCATCACTCATTGACTAATCCACAAGATAAAAGCTACGCAAAGTTTCGGGTAAGGACAAGCTGCTGCCAACCTATTAATTCATGTCTTTTTATAAACTCTAGATTTCGATTTACCGTTTGGAAAGTTCTCATGATTCTCGTATTGCTCAATTTTATCGTCTATGTTCACATCACATTTTTTCAAATGTCATTATTGGTCAAAACTTTGGTGCGGGAAAAAAAAATGCACAAAACAATCGTGCATGTACGTTTTTTTTGTCAAGAATCAAGCATGTACGTTGGGTGTGCTTGAGACGTGGCATATCGCTGTTTACACCAAAAAATAGCTACCTTTTAGAATTGACACGGAGTCAATTTGATTGGATATGTAATGGACACAAAGCCAATTTGGCCAATAAGTTTAGTGACGAAATCAATATCAACAAGCTATGTGGAAAAAAAAAAAAAAAAAAAACTTGTAGATAACTATGGATTAGGGGTGAGCAGCAATCTAGGTCGACACGGGACCGACCCCTGACCGCCCCAACCTTGCCGGGGCCCCGGGTCCGGTTCCCAAGGGGACCAGTCGATCCTCGGTCCGAAATTTCGGGACCAACACTATGGAGTTGATCCTCGATCATAAGAGTTTTAGCCGGTCCAACCTGACCAACCTTGTATATTATATTATATTATATTATATTACTTATAATTCTTTTATATATTCAAACCTAAGTAAAATGTATGTTATATTATATTAATATCTCAATTTAAAACTTTTGTTGGGTATTAATTAAGTGTCGTTGTTTTTGTTTTCGTGTTTAGAAGTTCAAGTGAATTAACAAGATGTGAAGTTATATATTCATGGTTTATGTTAAGTATTTTGAACTCTTTATGGTTTAATTGTATTTTACTAATGAATTTCAGCTGTACTTTGCTTTTCAATTTGTGTCAAATGGTAGAAGGTTTTTGAAAAGTAGAGTAGTACTGCAGTTGTTACGGTGATTTGCTAGTCAAGTGGTGTGAAGTTCATTTTTGGTTGAGTGGACTCTACATGATCAAATGCGGAAACGCTTTTGCATATGATATTATGAATATTAAAGATAAATTATTACAAGAACTTTCCATCTTGTCCCATATTTCGATGAGTGATTAGCAAAGTGCACGAAATTTCTATTATTATATTATCTTAAATTTGCTAAATATGTATTGGTATTTATAGTTTAGTTGCACAATGCCGCATTGTCAATGGATGTGTAATTTGAATTTGTAGGTTTGCTTTTTTAGGGAGTATAAAAAATAAGACGAAAAAATTATCGATCGGTCCCATTAACACAAACCGGACCGAACCCATTGGGTCGGGCCCGGTCACTTGGTCCTAGGCTCGATAGGGTCGGTGCTTCTGTCCCTAAAATCATTGACCGACACGTACGGTACGGAGTTGGTCACAGGGTTAGGGGGTGGCCCGGACCAACCCGGACCATGCTCACCCCTACTATGGATGATAATTATCAGTGACCATGAAATACAACTATTGATGCACGGCGGTGTGTGGTGTATGGTCAGAATTATTGTAAACTTGGCTAAGTGTTCGACATGTGGTAAGAGAAAGGAGATAAGAGGGAAGATGTCAAGTAAAGTCATAGATATCTGCATCCATGATGTACCTGTCCACACAGTGAGACAACATCAACACCAATGAATGGTCAAATGGCAATTGATAAGACATGTTGACCAAGAACACAATGAGTTGGCCACCAAAATCTAGCCAAGTGTCAGATATAGAAGGGCAAAATAATACTAAAAGAATCATGCCTTCCATACCACATTTACTTTAGTATTAAACGTTACCACCAAATCATTTCAACGCGACATTAGAAAAAAATGTTCAAATTTTTCACTCAATCACTTTAGTAGAATCTTTTGTGACAAGATTTGACAAATAGTCTTGGTGGCTTTTTAAATAAAATGTTATTTGACCAAAAAAAAAAAAAAACGTTAACACCTACAAGACTTTTTTTTATGACAAGTCGGGGGATATGCATCTAGTTTGTCCAAGAATAGCTTATTGTTTTCGCAAAATCCACTACTTGTAGTTCCCATAAAAGTTTCACGGACGCACAATCCCAGACCTAACCCTGAGGCTCATCCGGAAGAGATGAAGAGTTTCGTTCGGCCATCCGTCTCGGGAGGGAAGGCTCTGGTTGTTGCGAGCCGGGTCGGGTCATGACCGGAGCTACCTATCGCCACCATCGTGCCGAGGAGGACTCTCTCTCCAGCCGCCACGCTCTCGATTGCAGACATAGCAAAGGCGTCGCCGTTGTTGGCGGTGCTTTAGCGAGCGCTACCTCCATCAGTCGAGGCCAACTACTCTCGCCTCGTGACTTGGCCTGATGGCGACTTGCCCAAATGGTCAAGACTGGCTTGCGACGCGGTTGGCTCTTCCTCCACGGCAAGAATCACCTCTAGTCCTCCACCTTGGCTTGGTTGAAATGAATTTGAGCTGCTTGTCTTGGTCATGCTCTCCGTTACAAAATCCAACTCTTGATTTTATTTAAATTGCCTTAGTCCGAATTGGGGTTTAAATTTGAGGCAAACGCGGTGAGTAATATCATTTAGGGCATTTATTGTTGACAAGCCACGTCGATTCGAAAAAATACTGAAATATAATCATGTTTTATGTTAAGATATTTAAATAATAAACCACATGTTCATCTATCAATTTAAGATTTATATTGGGTGGTCTTTTGTCTCTTTCGTCCCGAAAGTTAACTCAAAATGTGAGCCTTTCCCTCACACTTATGAACCGACCATCTTTCCATAACCAATGTGAGACAACATTAGGGATCTCTCCCTCACATATCAAGCTTGGATGGGAGGCACAACAACCGGTAATTATCTCGTGTAACTTTTTTGGGTCCATACTTGTGGACAACTGAGCTTTGCTACCAGTGTCGACAACTAAGCTTTGCTACCGGTGTCAAGTGATCTTTAGTTTTGATAATATGTGAGATTTTGTAAGATCACCGTCTCATCCAACTCAAAATCAGAGCATTTGTTCTTGTGGAAACCTAAGTGGGCACAATGGGTGCACATGCACTTAATGCGTCTTGCTGCACATTCAAATAAAGTCATCCCCACATTTCAATAGTGTTCGCTTTGTATGCACAAGTCTTATTTAAAGAAGCACTTAATTGAATCATTCTACGATAGTTGGTGTTTTGATGTTATTCACGTTGACTATGTTGCATAGTCAAGCTTTTTTCATGGAAGAGGCTTTCTTTCAGTACCAGCTGCATAGGTTGTATCGCTTA
Source organism: Eucalyptus grandis (assembly GCF_016545825.1). NCBI lineage: Eukaryota > Viridiplantae > Streptophyta > Magnoliopsida > Myrtales > Myrtaceae > Eucalyptus > Eucalyptus grandis. Next base: position 55,515,569 of record NC_052613.1, on the reverse strand, counting down.
GTAACTATATTCCTAAGCTAGCCGAATAGGCCACTCGATGCTACGACGCTAGTTGTATAGGCCACTTTGCAAGTTAGCTGTACCGATTGCTTGTTGTTTCCATTCCAATCCTTGACATTTCGCATTTCGCACATCGTTTCGAGAAGCTAGCCTCAATCAATCTTGATCTGGAAGATGTTGCCTCACACCCCACCCCACCATGGATCAACAAGCCCGTGCCGTGGTGTTTATAGAGGAATGAGTTTTTTGTGACACTGTTTGGCATTAATGTAAACTCCGGTTGACGATGTTACCTTGAATTTAAAGGGGATGTTTAGTGGTATTAGGAATGTTAACAATATTAAAATATCTCTTAAAGATATTTAAGATATTTTCTCTTAGTGTCTATAGATTTGATTTCATTTGATTTCCTCTATCTAAGCTTATAAATAGATTGTACTTATACTTTTATATACACACACATACTAAAATCTTTCAATTCTCTCATCTATTTATTTCCAAATTTACATTTCCAGCGTCCCTTATAGACTACGACACATTTCCAGCGTCCCTTATAGACTACGACACTTAAGTGATCATTTTTTTTTCTATAAAAATAACATTCAAGTGATCTATTGAAAATTTTTGGCATAAAAGTGAGACAAAAGTCGTAATATTTATAGTGTCACTGTCATGATAAAAAGGAGCACCAAAGACTAAGATGCTGATTGAAGGCGGAGATCTCAATTGATGGTTGAGTGGCATAGTGGCATGAGGAGCTGTTGACATTTGTGGATGAGGACTGCATCCAAATAGGAGGTCTAGAATCTCCAAAGTGCAATTACAACTGTACTTAACACTGCAAGTTTACAACTGTTAGGGATCATATATGACGGGGTGTGGTTATTGTGGATAACATGACCATCGAGAACAAACTTGTCATGTAATTTTTAAATTTATCATTCCACTTATTTTGTGAAAAATAAATAATTTGAAAAATAGCTTTTTAAAAATGATTGTTTGTATTGTTTATAATGATTAATGAACGAAAAATATATTGTTGATTAATTATTTCAAATGATTTAATCAGTTATTTTTAGAAAAAAATAATTTTCAAAATCATTCAATTTCTATGGGATAAATGAAGCCTTAATGTCCTTTGAATTCAGGTCATTCCCAATCCTTTGCTTTTGAATTTACAGTACATCGTCTTTGTCACGTCAATTCAATTACTGTCCGCAACCATCAAGGAATACACCTAACCGAAAGAAAAAAAAGTCAGAGATAAGCCTCTTGTTTTGCGGCTCCAGAGAGATCAACCTCTTCACGAAAGGCTAAGATTGGCTATTTGGGTCAACGCCCGTTTCGAGTGAAACACCAGCGGAGAAAAAACTTCTCCTTCGCCTGGAGAGGAGTCATCATTAACGGGCCACGGTGCCGTATCGCTTTGAAATTTCCCCCAACAAAGCTCGACCCACGCCCCTGTCATGACAACGAGGAAAACGTGCGATGGAGGACAAATCACTCAGTTTGACCCTTCTGTCCCTTCTCCTCGTATATAATCGACTATTAAAAAAAACAACAAAAAAAACTATGACGCGACGAAAGAACCAGAATTCGATTAAGTAAGATGGCGGCACTATCACGATGAAAAGGTATCCATTTTCGTCTTTAATACCTCAGAATTTGTCTTTTTTCAACATCAATCTCTTGATCTTGACTAAAAAATCAAAGTGATACTTTTGAAAGATGCGTCAAATATCATGTCAAAAATAGAATTAAAAAAGAGTGATTGGTCAGTCATATCACTTTAGACTCGTTTGAATTTCATCATTCACTTTAAGGCTACGTCATCATAAGGTGTTACTAAATGGAAGGATCTTATGAATATCCATGAATGAAAAATCATAGATTAAACTACCGAATTGAAAAAATTAGATGTTATCATATAGTTTGGTATCGACTAAGTTCATGAGTTGGAGATAAGTGGACTCGAACGTTGAACTCCACCATAGGGTAAACCACCGCCTCTTTGGCCCCCAACTAATTTTATCATAGAGGCCAATGATAGACCATAACTCCCCCAAATATAGCTTACAACTTTCATTGTATTGTGCTCTCCAAAGAATAACTCTTTTCAAAATTTTAAAGGATGCTAAGTTGAAATCTCATTTTAATTAAGGATCCAGCTACAAGAGAACTAGGAACATAGAGCTTTCCATCATTTTTTGCCGGACTCTTTGGTCTTAAGAATGTTAGTTTTAAGAATGAAAGATCGTACTTATCCGACCCTTATTGCTTAACCTAAGAGTGGACAGTTAATGCGTTTTATTTGTCAAATAGAATTCTACGTTCAGTCTGCGACCCAGTGGGGTACCTGTGATACCCGCTTCTCTAACAAGATTTCAATTTTCGAAGCATCGACCATGCAATCTGTCTGTCGGTGCAATAATTTTCGCGATTTAGAGTGAGATGGTCAAACCTTATACCCGGGAAAGGAAAATTCATAAGCAATTTTCCGGGAAAGTCCTGGCGGCGAGAAACTAATATATATTTTTTTAATACAAAGGAAACGTGCGTAGAGCTCAGACGCTTTGAACGATCCCGAAGCGCCGGATGATGCCTGCGACCCGGTCGTCGCTCGCTGCGCGAGAAAACAATAATTACGAATTTCCGTCGCCGTCGCCGTCGGCGATGTCATCATCTCCCGGAGTCAAACGAGCCCTTCGATGTCAGGGACGGTGGGACCCGGAATACCGTTTGGAGTCCGATCGATTCAGAGTCGTCGAGTGTGCTCAATGCCGTCGCTTTCAATGGAGAATTCGGGGTTCATCTCCCTTGACTTGTCGGCCGCTCATGCGCAGGCAAAGACCGCACCCATTATTTTTATTGCCGGCGACTCCCTGTCTCTGTTTTTATCTTTTTTTTTTTTGGGGGGGTTGGGGTTCTCGGCAGCCCTCTATATATGGGCTGCTCGAGCGCCTCGGTTTGACCATCTTCTTCGTGCCGAGGGGGTGGATTTCGCTTCGTTTCGTGGAGTTTTGAGAGCTAGTCTCTGCTTGGGGAAGCCGTCTGGCAATGGGACTCTGCGGTGGGAAGCCTGCGAAGTGCGCTCACTTTTCGTCCAGTTCCTTCGCCGGTGGGTGCTCTTGGGTTTTTTTTTTTTTTCTTTCGTTTCTGTCTATGTTTTGTTTTCGTGATCGAGCTGCGTTGGTGATCGGCGGCGTAATAAGGGATGTTCTTAAGCCGTTTAATGCGTTGGAAATGCTAGTTTGTTCGGTTATTCTCGAGCTTTGATTGAGGCGCATTATGGGCGAATCAGTGCTTTTCTGTTTTGATGGAACAGGATGGTTACTGTTTTGCAAGGTGAATATAGTTCTAGGTAGTGTGCTTGAACAAGGCTATAGTTCTCAATCTTCCCGTTGTAATTCCTGAATTCACGGTCAAGTCGTGGGAGTTTAATTTTGGAGTTTGTTCTTGTTCTGTGGTTCTGCTTAAATGATTAATTGGTGCAGGATTTTCCATCTGGTGTACCAAAAATCTCCTCTGTTTAATTACTGGAGCAACCAATGTCTTTGACAATTCAGTTTCCTACTAGCAAAAATGCCGGACCCAAATTTGTGTTTGATGGACAATTACTGTAGAAATGTGTGATGCTAGTTATGCGTTTTGATTAAGGTCGTGAGCTCAACTGCATATCAAATTTCTATCCGACTTCAAGTTCTTTATTGTTCTGTTATGTGGCAACAATACTGGGTATCTGTTTATGTTATAAGGTCGAGCTTTACTTATGGCTTCCTTGGTAATTTTGTCTCAGAAGCTAAGCAATCTCTTAGCAACGTTGGGAGGGATCTGCCCCCTCTCAACCAGCAAAAGGCTATACCGGGCTTGGAGAAATCTCTGATGAAATCCAAGCTTGATTCCTCGGTCCCCAACAATCTCAAGTCCTTTAGCTTCAGCGATCTCAAGAATGCTACCAGAAACTTCCGCTCTGATTCTGTGCTTGGAGAGGGAGGGTTTGGTTATGTGTTCAAAGGATGGATTGATGCGAATACACTATCTCCTACTAAACCTGGAAGCGGGATGGTGGTGGCTATAAAGAAACAGAAGTCTGAGGGCCTTCAAGGCCACAAGGAATGGCTTGTATGTGGATTGCTCTTCTGACATTTTCCTCTACTATTTTTTTGAGCGTCTTTTTTGTTTCGCAGTTAACTTAGTTCTGTTTCATTGGCAGGCAGAAGTAAATTATTTGGGCCAACTTCACCACGAGAATCTTGTTAAGCTTATTGGTTATTGCAGTGAGTCAGATAACAGACTACTCGTGTATGAGTATATGCCAAAGGGTAGCTTGGAGAATCATTTATTCAGAAGTAAGTGCATATTCTTTAAAGGCCCAGCGTTTTTTGACTTCTGCACTTCTCCTCTGGAAAATTGTGCTTACGATAACACTGTTGGGTTGGAGAAAAGCCAGAGAACCAATGTTAAGGAAGGGTCTGTGAATTGTGCCCCTTCTTTTTCCTCTCTCAAAGGCTTATTCCACTTGATTTGTTAGCAAGGCCTAAAAAGACTGGCCATATTCTGCTTCATTTATGTCAAAGGATGACAGTTTTAGTTTTTGAAGGGCTGGAAATGTTACATACGGAACATAGTCACTTGATGAGGAAAGGAACTATGAGAAGAGAGCACTTTGTAAATGCCCTGAATTGTCCGCGAGATTCTGAAGACTGGTTGGAAAATGATCTGGGGAAATCCATATGATGCTGTTTATTTTGTAACTCAGAAAATGCAAAATCATTTCTGTATTTGGGAAAACTATTTGGAGAGCAAAGTAGAGGATAATTCTAGGAGAGTCGCCAAAGACAGATAACACTAGATCTGAGTTATGACTACAGGAAAATTTCATACCCTCTAATCTGCATCTTGAATGTGTCGGTGGACGGAATGTATTATTGGTTGAACTCAATTTGGAAACATAAAGTTTCGATGCACTAACCATTTGCTGACCTTTATTTATCTCTGCAGAAAACGTTGAACCCATTCCTTGGGCCACAAGGATGAATGTTGCCCTCAGTGTTGCACAAGGGTTGGCTTTCTTGCATGGCTTAGATGCTAATGTCATCTACCGTGATTTAAAGGCTTCCAATATTTTGCTTGATTCGGTGAGCTGAAACTTTCTAAATGTTTTCATCTGTTAATCATATAAGTGGGCGGTTGGAGTAGAACCTTGCGTTTTTGCTTAATGAAGTAGGCTTAATTTTGCAGGATTTTAATGCCAAACTCTCAGATTTTGGCCTAGCAAGGGATGGGCCTACTGGGGATAAAACTCATGTTTCAACACGAGTAATGGGAACCCAGGGCTATGCAGCTCCAGAGTATGTGGCAACAGGTCAGTTTGATCTTCCTGTCATATTGGACTTTTTATTTGTAAAGAATTCATGATTTCGTGGAAAATTGTACAACCAGTACAGCCTGCCATGTTTGAATTGAGACTTAGACCATGGTGGGGTGACTGGGTCAATCAGTAACAGATAAATGCTGTGTATTTTCAAAAATAAAAAATAAAAAATTCGTGTTGCAAGTTTGGCTCACTTATTATCTTGAGACTTTGGAAGCCTTGGTTTTCTGCACCTGAATTTTATTCTTGCCGGTTGATGTCTGAAGCTGCTAATGAATCAATTGTTCAGTTTTTTCCATTTTTTCTTTTTGGGAGGGGGGAGGGGTTTGTAGCAATTTCAGGAAATTATAATTCTAGAGCGCTATTCAAGAAGTGAAAAATATGTGTTGAATTTGGAGTTTGCATGCTATTGAGTTTTTAAGAGTTCCTTCTCTATTCAATTATCTGTTTGTCTAATGATCGATTGTCACATGAAACAGGTCACCTAACACCAAAGAGCGACGTCTACAGCTTTGGTGTTGTTTTGTTAGAATTACTCACTGGACGACCGGCTCTGGATTTTGAGAGACCTGGATCTGACGAGGAGACCTTGGTCGAGTGGGCGAAGCCTTTCTTAAGCGACAGCAGGCGGATCTTTAGAATCATGGACACGAGATTGGGCGGTCAATACTCTAGGAAAGAAGCCCAAGCCGCTTCTGCTCTCACTTTGCAATGCCTCCATACGGATCCTAAGATCCGGCCACCGATGGCCGACGTTCTGGCGGCTCTACGAGGGCTTCGTACAACAAAGGGTGGGCAGAGACCGCCGCCTTCTAAGCTCGACCGCTGTGGGAATTTGAATTAAGCATCTCGAGCCGCGCTTTCACGTTATAAGCACGGCGTGAGGTTGTCGCCTTGGTTAGCTGCCTTCGCATTATTGGTTTGAATGCCTGAATTAGGGTGAGAACCCAATAATTTAGGCAACACCTTGTTTATTCCTGGCGCCCATGTATTCCTTTTTTATTTTATTTTATTTGTATAGGTGAAGGTTTCTCTTCCTTGAACTCGGGGCTGTCTTAAAAAAGAAGACATGCTGTTGGACACTTGTATGTTAGACCGCCAAAAAGTTAGCTGAATGAAATCACAATGATTTTAAGGCTGTTGAATTTTCAAGAGAGTTTGAAAAAATTCGAGATGAAATTCGTCGACACATCCAGATGGCAAACTGAATTTGGAAGCTAAAGACATCGTTTTTGGTCAGCTATCCCTGGAGACATCATTCATCCGTTCAGTCAATGGTTGGTGATGGCATCCGTCGAACTCCGGTTGACATTGTTTGGTTTTGGAATGACAATTGTGACTTGACTAAGGCTCTAAAGTCTGACTCACTCAATTAGAATCACCATAGATTTTGAAAAGCCCCTTAAGCTTTCATATACAAAGTCTTTCAGGTTGTATTTTTCTAAAAATATGAAATGCGAAACTTTGATTTCCAATACATATGACTTTCCGTTTTGTTCATGTGAAAGAATAGGTCGATATTAAATAGACTCGGATGCGTCAATAAATAAATTTTTATATTTTTATTTTCGAAAATAAAGAAGTAATTACCTCTGTTATAAATATATTTTCTGACTTTTTTTGTTTCGAAAAAATAAAATTAACTGACGTTGTTATTAAATGTATTTTTTTTAACAAAGTTATTAAATGTATTTTTGTGTTCAGAAAAATAAATTAGTTATCAGGTCCCGCTGCAGTTCACTCCCCGTTTCCTCGTTTCCACTTTCTCGCACGCAGTTCCGTCTGGACGCTCGACCCGAACTCGCACGTTCCTCTCCTCCTACTCCAACCGGGTCGCTCGTGCGGCTCGGCGACTACCGAAACAAGCTCTCCCACGGCCTTCCCGGTCTCAGTCCGAATCAGCCGGTTGAGCTGGGCCCTCTTCGCACGCGGTTCGAGGGATCGGCGAGCGCGACTAAATCCCGGTAAAGATTGGTTGATGTCGAAATCGATGGTTTTCCCCGTGTTTAGCGCTTCGGTATGCCGAATTTTTTAGCTCTGTTTTGAGGTCCTCCTCGTTCTCTCGGTTCGCTGCGCCGGCATTTTATGACGAGCAGACTCATCTATCGTTCGTCGGAAGGGGCGATGATGACTTCGACAGAGTTTGTCCGGGTCGGAGTCTGAATTGACGCTTACTATGTTTAGCGGAGGAACTTGAAGGAGATTTGCTGTGATTGCGTTAGAGGAACCTTGCATCCGTTCCCGTGATGTGATTCGCGATGAATTGTGGAAGTCATCAACTCGGGGTCGATTTGATTCGATGAAAATGGTGAAAAACTCCATTACCCACCTGTCTAGAGATCTCTAATGAATGAATAAATTGGTTTCGCCGTGTCCATGTAGGAATTCGATCTCGCAACCTGTTTGTTATGTGCTGAAGTTGTCTTGTGCCCGAATGGGGAAAAAATAATTCTAATCACTCCATGCTTATGTTCTCAGAATCCATAAGCTTTTGTTTGGGCAGAAACGGGAACAATTTGGGGCCTCCTTATTCCTCGTGTTTAATGTAACATATGCTTTCGATTCATTTTTTCTTTTCCAGAGTGACAACGATGGAGATTGATATGGAAAGGAGCAACAATCGGAAAAGACCCGCTTCTAACGACTTGCCCCTGCAGTGGAGCCAGTGGCAGCTGCTCGATTCCATCCTTCCGACAGGGGGATTTGTTCATTCGTTTGGTCTAGAGGCTGCGTTACAAACCCGTGTGATCACTGGGCCTGAAGATCTTCATACCTTTGCAATGCACGTGTTGGAGAACACTGGCAGTTTACTCCTTCCTTTCGTCTACACTGCAAGCAAATCGCCAAGTGCGGATACTTTGTGTAAGCTCAACAGAATGCTAGACGCGATGCTAACTAATGAAGTGGGCCGAAAAGCATCTGTTGCTCAAGGATCGGCACTGATGAGGGTGGCTGCGTCTGTGTTTTCTGAAATCCCGTCGCTTAAAATGATGAGAGATAACTTTTTGAGGTCTGGAGCCATTTCTTTTCACCATGCTCCAATCTTCGGGCTTGTATTTGGACTTCTTGGGCTCGAGAGCGAGACATGTCAGAGAGCCTTCATGTTCATTACTCTGAGAGATATTATTTCTGCCGCTACTAGGCTGAACGTAGTTGGGCCGCTGGGAGCTGCTGTGTTGCAGCACCAGATCGCTCATGCTGCCGAAGCTATTACAGAGAAATGGAGTAACCGTGGTGTTGAAGAAGCATGCCAAACAGTTCCTTTGCTCGACACTGTGCAGGGATGCCATGGCTACTTGTTTTCGAGGCTGTTCTGCTCGTAATGACATTCGTGCATGTCCATAATGATGGATTCCTTTTTTATGCTCACCAGCTGATATCGGATGTGGAATTAGAAAAACCTGCATCTTCTTCAGCTGGGAGGATCCTTGCTCATGTTTTATGTCATGTAAGTAGCAAATTAATTTGGATTTTCCATGACTGTCAAGTAGGGAAATGTAGATAAATCCATATGCTCATTCAATTCCTTCAACACTGCTTACTTTTACGATGTTTTTGAAAGTTGAGATGATCTCAATTTCGAATGTGGTTTCGCAGCAAGTCAGTTCTGTTGTTGTAGGGGACTGAAGCATCGTCTAGCTCATTAGTCACGCCTTTTTAACTAATTTTTGTTTTCAGAGTTGACAGTGTGACGATTTCTACGTTATCTGATATGGTTTTACATTGAAGATACTGCATCAGAGACCCAATGTTCAAAATGAACTTTCCCTAATCGAAGACTTCTCGATTGCTATGTGTAAAGCCTTGTTTTTTTTGGCCTTGAATCTGTATTTGTTTTGTACCTTTTTCTTTGGCACCATGCCTTTCCATCTAACGGGGCAAACTCGATGTTTATTGAATTTCTCCATGTTGGCCAGATCCTCCTGTTCGGCAAGGTCGCTCTAGTGTCAAAGGAATCCCTCAGAACTCTTGTCTTCCCCACTTTGGAAGTTTTTTTGTGGCATCGATGACCGGTGACTGTCAAGAGGGGTGAGTGCTCCATTTTTGGTACTGGTCTTGCAGTTTCTCTCTTGCACAATTCGCAAGTCACCATTTCGTTGCCTGTCTCGGGCATTGGATGGCGATCGTTGCCATTTGTCTCCGGAATCATTTGCATTCGGGAGTGACCTCCGTGCGCCCACCCGAGACGATCCCGTTTGCCATTTGCCTTCGAATTCGAATAGTTTGACACGGTCGAACTGGGTCTGACGTGCCTCCACCTTCTACTCAGCGGCCTTGATCTAATCGAGCCTCTGCAATTTCAGAATCACCCTGTCGAGTGGCATTTTCTCCCCGGTCGGAATAGGTGGGTCGATTCCATGGGTGGTCTCGAAATTGTGTTTTGGGCTAGGAGGAAGCTGCAATGAGAAATACCCAAGGAGAAATTATTGAGGTCCACCGTGTTAATCACCCCGTGAATGAATTTTTCAGAGCCGGAAGAAACACCTATCCCAAGTGGAAGATAATGAAGATAACGAGACTCACGTCGATCTCACTTGATCTAAGGACCATGTTCGACTATGATGGTCTCCAATTTGTAGACCCGACTAACGTTGTTGGTTCCTTGATTTAGAATAAAGAAGAGGTGTGATGGTAGCACGATATATACATTGCTTTGAAAATTAAAAGATCACTATGAGGTAAATAGTATGTCCCCCCCTCTGGCATTCGCCAATAATTTACACATTTCCTTGCGTCGACCATCCTCATACATGGGCTTGACGATGCGTGATAAGTCTAAAATCAATTTTCTTTAAATTCTACAATGCATAGATATCTTCCTTTAATTTTGAAAAGATTCGTTACAATAACCACCGATAATTAATGAATCAATGATTCGGCATCGAAGGCACTCATTTCGAATGGCAGGGCGAGAGGGAGTACTAGGATCACGAACTGTTTTTTTTTTTTTTTGGTCCATAGGACCATGAACTTAGTCACAAATTTTTTCATCAAATTTCAACTTGCCGTGAATTTCATTTATTCATTCATCATCAACTTTCACATTAGTTTTTTTTGTTTTAAAATCTAATGTCAGTTTAATTCGAACTAATAAAACGACGACACTAGATTTATTAATCCAATATAGGGACTATAATGAAAATTTAGCAATAGTTGAGGGTCTATATATTAAAAGAATTCAAAAGTTGATAGATATTCAGTTTTGCATTCTCCAAATAATATCCTCCTTTCAGTCTTCCCTTTGACTTGGCCGGGAAATCGGCCAGTTTCTTTCTTCAGCTTCGGCGTACAGATAGCAAAACTCAAAACTCACGCTCTCTCTCTCTCTACCAAAAAGAAGGAAGAGATGCATCTCTGCCTCTCTCACTTCCGCTCCCCACGCTCCACTGCCCGCGCGTACACGCCAGGGAGTCGCGGCGAGCCGCCACCTGTAGCCCGTGCGGGCCACGCGCCATCTCTCCGCTTCATTATCGGGAAACAGGCGCCACCCTCTGACCCGATCAAATGATTAGCATTCAATTTCTTTATTCTCAAATTCTTTCTTCCCTCGCTCGGGATTTTACTAATTAATAATCGAATCGAGGGAGCGCGAGGCTCGAGCGTGATCGAGATTTGGTGGGGGCCCAAGAAGATCTCCATCGATTCACTCATCTTCTGCTCTCTCTCTCTCTCTCTCTCTGTGTGCGAAACCTCCCCCCTGCTCGCTCCTTCGCTCTCCTCGAGCTTGCAGAGGGAGAGCGCGGCGGCGCGGCGGCGGCCCGGAGCATACCGGATGGGAGCGTGAGATCGGAGCGCATCGGGCTACGTCCGGCCTCTCGTCTCCTGCTGAAATCCACGTCTCCGGCGGAGTGGAGTTGCAGTTCGTTCCGGATTTCGCTGCTGGTGTTCGTCCGCGCGAGAAGGCGGCGAGCTGATTCGACTTTTGCGGAATCCGTCGAGATTGGGAATTGAGCTTCCGCTTCTTCTTCTTGTTCTTGTTCTTCTTTTGCCTCTCTCTCTCTTTCTCTCTCTCTCTCTCTCTCTCTCTCTCTCTACCTAGTAATCGGCTTTCTAGAGAGGAAGTTTGCGAGGATCGGGTTGGATTCCGGAGGGAGGCTCTCGCTGCCGCTTTGAGATTGAAGCTGAGTTTCGAATGGGCGGGAAGGATTATCTTGAGGATGCGGTGGACGCGAAAGCCAAGATCATGAGCAATGATTAGTTCTCCCGGTGGAATCTGACCAGCCGCCATTTCCTTCTGGTAAATCTTTCTTTCATGATCCTACTAGGCGGCCTCGATTTCACGACTGGCAAGAAGTATGATTTCAATCGCTATTGTCCAAGTGGTGATTCTGAAGTGGATGATAGTGGATGGCTCTGATTGTATGACTGTCTAGAAGTGTGAGTTTTTAGTCTCTTAGGCTCTCGGCCTTGCATATCTGATGCTTTTGGTTACCACTGGTACAGAGGGCTGATCGTTGTGTTCCATTCCTTTTTTTCATGTTGCATCAATCATCATGCGGATACAATTGCTAGGTTGCTATACAAAAAAATGGCTAGAAAAGAAAAGTAAACAGTCATCAGGAAGAAGGGAAGAAGGTTTATCTATGCACAAGAATTGCTAGGTCTTGTTATTGCTGATAGTAGTGATGTACTTTGTCTCTGCTCTATTGCTTTTTCTAAGTCCATCTGTTAATAATGTGGAAAACTTTTTTTTTTCTTTTGTAGGCATATTGGGCGAGATGCGAAGCACGACAGATGGTGGCAGGGATAAGAAAGTGCGCAAAATTCGCAGGCACCCGCCATCTGGTGAGGAAGCCAGTGATGGAGGAGGGATTCCTTTGAAGAAAGGCCCTTGGACAGCGGCAGAAGATGCAATTTTGGTCGACTATGTCACTAAGCATGGGGAAGGAAATTGGAATGCGGTCCAGAAGCATTCGGGGCTTGCCAGGTGTGGGAAAAGCTGTCGTTTGCGGTGGGCAAATCACCTGAGACCTGATCTGAAGAAAGGTGCATTTTCTCCCGAGGAAGAGCGTCTTATTATTGAGCTCCACGCAAAAATGGGAAACAAATGGGCTCGAATGGCTGCAGAGGTTCTCAAAATGTTGTTTTTTTAAATGTTTTCATATAATCTGTTGTGGCTTTTGGTGCTTGTCTTGTATGTCTTTTGCTGCTTCTGAAATGTTGCCGTAGTATCTCGCAACATCTTTGACGACAATGGTTGGGAACAGTATGATTTATATATCAGATAAAGTGAGGAGTCAAAAATAGCAAAAATGATTAATCCCCTGGCTAATATATTTTTTTGGGGATGAGAGATGGAATTTGGAACTTTGAATTACTGTTTACAATCTTGGGAGTTATCCTTCTAGCTAGTTTAAGTTGGAGGATTAGGGGACAAGTTTTCACTAAATTGGCACATTTGTTTTTCCTGCTTTTGCAATGGTGACTTTGTGCCTCTCATTCTATATCATGAAGCCTTCTTTCTGGAGATGGTATCTTAATGAATTTCGGACAGGTCCAATAGACATGATTTTTATTCTTTGAGTTTTTGGTCAAAACTTTTGCAATCACCGTCTTTAAAGTCTTGTGATATCTGATTATTTTCTAAAAATGAATCAAAATTTGACAGTCATATAGCTTGGAATAGGATATGCGCAAAAGAATTCCCCTCTGCATATTTCTTTGTTGCTGAATATAGGATTAGAGATGTGACCTCGTGTTTGATTGATTACGTCTTGTCTCTTGGATGATGTGGCATTTTGAAAGTTACCATGTCCAATCTCTTGCTATCATTGGTGTAGCAGAGCATGAGTACTTCTATTTATGATTTGAAAACTAATCTTGGTCATTTGAACAAATAGAACCTTCTATTCTTGTCTTCTTATCATGCTGATTGATTTCTTCCCTCCCTCTTTCAGTTACCTGGACGTACAGACAATGAGATAAAGAACTACTGGAATACAAGAATTAAGCGACTGCAACGCACTGGCATGCCTATATATCCAACTGAGGTTTGTCTGCAAGTGTCAAGTGAGAATCAAGAAACTCATAACATGGGTAACTTGCATACTGCAGGCGAAGATAATTGTGATCTCTCACAGGCAGATCCACTCGAGATCCCAGAGGTGGATTTTAGAAAACTGGAACTGCATCTTGGTTTCTCTTCTTTTTGGTCTACACTTCTGGACGTTCCTCCTTGTGGCTTTGGGAGAGAGGCAATGTGTCTATCTGATGCTTACTGCCTTCCATTTCCATCAAGCCGGTCTCCTAAACGCCTTCGGGGTTCTGAGACCCCATTTCCTGTCTTGGATGCTGGAAGTAATGACAGTTTCTCTTCCTTTGGTCAGTATGCTGATTATTCTTCCGAGATCACTCCCGAGTCCTTTGTGTTGTCATCGCCATATGATGTCAATCCTGACTCGACTAACCAGTCTCTACTGGGCGATCTCCCCGGCAGCCATGCCTTTCTAAATGGCAACTACCCTTCTTCTGTGCCCCATTTGGAGGCCATGAAGTCGGAGCTCCCTTCACTCCAATATACAGAAACTCAGCAAAGTAGCTGTGGTACTCCTGTGTCCCCACGGCCTTCCCTTGAGTTTATTGATCCTCTAATACAGTCACCTCCATGTGAGCACTATCAGTCAGATTGTCATTCACTGCGGGGGTGTGGTCTACTGGAAGCAGTTATCTATGAGGCCTTCTCTAAGCAAAAGAGTTGTGCCCAGACTACAGTCGTTTCTGGCAATGAAGCTTGCAACTCTTCTCCAGTTCAGCTCAGGACAAAGCAGGAAGTGTATGCTGCCCCAGACTCTCCTTTAGGTGATAATGCCATATCAGTGCTCAATCATTGCTCTCCTGCCAGCAGAAAATCGTTTGAAGAACCCCAATCTGCCAACACCATGCCTGGTGCGATCACTTAATGTTGCTTATAGTTTGTAAATTGATAATGGCATTGTTTTGGTGCCAGAATATGCTTAAGCATTTTCTCAGTGGAGATCCGGTTTGTCTTTCATGCAGGATTTGACATTAAGCCTGAGGAAGATAGCAAAACTTTCCCTGATTTTGAAGGAAAGCAAGAGATCCTAGATCAGATGCACATTAACGGGCCAGATGCTTTGCTTGATTTAGATTGGTGCCAGGGCAAAAGTCAGCCTAGTGAAGACAAAATTGGACGGGCAGATTATATAGGAGCACTTCTTGGTACTGATTTTTATTGAGTCCCCGAGGATATGGGTGATAGGACTGCATGGCACTAGTATACAACCCGACTATGATGTGCCTTCTCGTCAACCCTCGGGAATAGCGAGTTTTTAGGATCTTGGAAATTCCGCCTCCTTTTCCGGCTTATGGATTTTGCAACTTCCACCTTACGTTTGGGATTTATGCCTTCAAGATTTGAGTTCTCTTTTTTGAGTCCTCTGGACAATGTCAAGTGAATTCCTTTGAATGCTTTATAACTCGAGCTAAATGTCGATTTGTTCTTCCTGTGCTGTTGTTATTGCTTAGTCACACCTGAAGCAATCACGTCGGACTGGCCCTTAGCTCTAGACTTGCTACTTCTTATTGTCTTGTGGTGTTTTATTTGCTGGTCTTATTTAGATCTATGGGCACGATATCCCGGACTAGGAAAAGTGTTGCATGGAGCAGCTGCAGCACCAGCCTGGTGGGGCAAAGTAGGCTGGTGCTGCAAAGTAGTCGATGGATGCGTTTTGGCTGCGTTTGGAAAGAATTTTGGGAATGGGCTTTGAATACCCAAAGTCCTTTCGGCCAAATATTGAGAGCCCATTAGGCAAAAGTTGGCATTCTCAAGGCTGGTCTTGCGCTTTTAGGCTTTTGGGCATGTAAATATGGCTATTCATCTTCTCCGTTGAGGGCGGCCAGTGGGGTTGCATAAGGTTGCAAGGGGCCGGTGACTAGCTAGAGGGAGGTCGACGATAGTCACAATGACCCAAGCAAGGGTCGCCGACCTTGACCGGCCCTTGCTCGGTGGTCTCTAGGGGCTGCCTTGGGTTGCCTGACCTTGAGCGGCCCTTGTCGGTGGTCTCTAGGGGCCGCCTGAGGTCCAATGATCTCAAATGACGGCCACTGCTGCCACAGTCGTTGCTCTTCATTGGACAAATATATATTTTTTCTTTTTTTAATAATAAATGTCCTTTTTTTTTTTGGTAAAGTAATAATAAAGAGTAAAATATAAGTCATTCAAATACTATTTTGCTCAAAGATACTTCATAATTGATTTTTAAATTATAATTTACCAAATACAATTTGTAGTTTGAAAAATCCCACTGACTTAAATTCCTTTGTATTTTTCTAAAGATTTTTTCTAAAAGTGTAATTAAACGCACCGATGTCTTACCTAATAATTATGTCTCAACTCTTTATCGAGTGCTGGAATCAGGACCGGTTTGTTTCGTGAACCTGGTGAGGCCATGCCATCTGGTGGTTCCATGCAGTCCTTATTTGCCAAACCAAATGGTAAGTAAAAAAAAGAAAAATAGAAATTAAAAAAGATAGACCTTCGGGTCTTCATTGAAACTGACTGGGGTCCTCACCCATGTTGTCTTTGAATAGAAGAAGGAACATGAATGGGATTGATTCAGAAGACTCGGGAGATATTCTTTAGCAGAAGGCGTGGACCATTTCAGTTGCCTTCCAACTTTGCGCATCATTCCAAATGCTTGTTAGTCTACATCACAACACCACACTCAAAACCCAGATGTCTTCCTAGACAAGAAAAGCGAAAGACATAAATAAAATAAATAAAAAAAAAAACCAACATGCCACTGATGCCCCTTTCCTCGTTGATATTTACCTTACCGATCGAACAGATCAGTCAATCATGCCATGAACCATATATAATAACGTGTATCTAGAGCACCTTCCACCAAGATCATCTTACGTGGGGTGGGGGTATTCAACATCCTTAATTAATCTTGCGGATTGCTTATTCGTCGGCACTGATCGCATGAATACTAGAAATATTTATAAAAAAAAAAAAAAAGGAATCGGAGACTCGGACTTATCCAGTTAACATGAAATGTCTTGTGATAAAATAATAACTTATCTCGCTAGGGATAGGAGTCAAAATGAGCCTAGTCGCCAAATCTTGATTGGGTCCATCCTGAATGACTATTGAAAGGGAGAGCAATAAATGATATTCCGTTAAATGTGAATTAGGCGTGCTGTCTATTTTCGGTAGGGCATGCACTCTCCTAATACTGTCATAAATATTAGAGCCAGCGAGGACGATATTATTTTCCACCTCTCCTTTTCTCGATGGGGGTGCGAATTTCGAAAGCTCTGTCTTTTCTTTATTTTATTGTTTCAGGCATTTATAATCATTTTTCCCCAAGAATCCCAGCCTTTATTGCAGGCTGCAGCGCTGTGAAAATGACAAAGGAAAAGAAGAAAAGTAGAAGAAGAAGAAAATATTTATATCATTAATAATTGACCCACTTTTGCTAATGCTAATAATTGACTCGCTGGTTCGGTCACTCACTCACTTTACTCCTCTATCCAAAGCTTTAAAAAAAAGGGGAAAAGATCATCTCCAGCTCCAGCTCCAGCTCCAGCGAGCTTCGTCTTTGGTGCAGGGGAGTGGCGGCGATGCAGAGCTTTTAGAGAGAGAAAGGGGGTCGTCCTCGGCGGAGCTTTTGGCGTGCATGTCTTGATCTGGGGATCTCTTTCCGCCTTTTCCCTCTCCCAGTCTCTCCGGTGGGTTTTGGATCTTCTCTTTTTGACACCTTCCTTTTTTTGTATCCCCGGTGGAGATCGGATGCTGATCGCTGCGAGATCCTTTTTCGTGGGGGTGGTTGGGTATTCTTCTCGGCGAAGAATCTCCTCGCTTGCTTTTTGGGTGTTTACTGTTTGACCGAATGACTGACTTGAGCCCGTTATTTCCTTTTCTTTGGCTGTCGATTTCCAGTTGACAGTTTCTTGTGATTTCGTTTTTTTTTCTCGTTTGCCGGAAGAAATCGTGACTGGATCCTGAAATTCGGTTCCTTTCTCGGGTTGAACTGTTGTGGGATGATGCTCGTGACGAAGGGTCTTGTTCTCCGTGATTATAACTCGGATCCAGCTTTTTGTTTCGCTTTGCGGAGGAAGGGGTGCCGTAGTTTCCGTGCCTATGCTTCTGCAATACGCAAAAAAGAGGAAAAAGAAGAAGCATTATTTGCAATATGAATTGGGAGAATTAGTTGATGTCCAAGAATCTGCCTTTTTTTTTTTTTTTTTTCTTTTGTTGATGTATTTAATTTGCCTCGACTCGTGTGAAGGTGCTGCCGTTGATCGTTCGCGGGATTTCGTTGTAGACCCAGTAAAGCTCAGAAGTGTGGTTGCTTTGTGTAGTATTTTCACTCGTCTTTGATAAATTCAGCTGCTGTTCTTACTCCTGTTCTGAGTCTTCCAGCTTCTTGTTGAGGTGCCATTGGCTGATTCGACGATTGGATTTAGTTTTCGTTTTGAAAGATATGGTAGTGAATTGTTCTTTCCAGAATATATCATGAGCTCTTGTGTCGTATCAATCGATGTGCGCAAATCGGTTTGTTGCCCCTTTCAACTTCTGTGAAAGAGACCCCTTTATCGGTGTTATATTCAGATGTTATTTGGTGTAATGCAACTGTAAATTATCTAATGCAGAAGGAAGCACGTCTTCTGTTTTGATATTTCCACTTGAACAAAGAAAGGATGAATACTGGAGAAGAGACGCATTGGTGCCATCAGTGCACCCGGCCAATTGGGCTTCAAGGCGGAGAAGTAATTTGCCCTTACTGTGATGGAGGCTTTGTGCAAGAACTTCAGGAGGTACAGGCTCTGGCATCAGCAGATGTTTCAGCGCCGTACCCAATGGATCTCTCTCCTCAAGTGAATCCAGTATTTGATGCTTTCTTTGCTATGATAGGCGATAATGTTCTCGACCGCAGAAGCAGAATTCTTCGCTTTGTTGATTTGGTAACGAGGGATCCTAGTTTTGATGTCAGAGGACGTCCAGGTTGGGACCTAAACATAGTTTCAGTGTTTCTACTTTCCTTTTCTTCAACACCCTCACCTCCCTTCTCTTTTTTCTAGTCACCACATGCATTGTTAAATAAGATATTCAACCTTTAGCATCATATAGCAGGTCGAAGACCAAGGTTAGATGAGTCGGATGACTACTCCATGAGCCCGGGACTTGACCAATTGATGGAACAGCTCTCTGTTGATGGAAGAAGGGGTCCACTTGACCAATTGATGGAACAGCTCTCTGTTGATGGAAGAAGGGGTCCACCCCCGGGACTTGATCAATTGATTGAACAGCTCTATGTTGATGGAAGAAGGGGTCCACCCCCGGCACCTCAATCGGCAATCGCTGCATTGCCGACCATCAAGATCACTTGGACACATCTTCGGGATGATTCGGAGTGTCCTGTCTGCAAGGAGGAATTCGAGCTGCAAGCTGAAGCAAAGATGATGCCTTGCCACCACTTCTATCACCCTGATTGCATTGTGCCTTGGTTGGAACAGCACAATTCCTGTCCTGTTTGCCGCTTCGAGATGCCTCCGCTGGGTACAGGTTCTGTTCGGGGGGGTCAAAGTTGGAGTGACCAGAGTAGAAGCAGCAGCAGCAGCACTCTAAGGAGTGGTGACCGTGGCAGGGACGGTGGGAGGCAAAATCAGTGGAGGGGTCGTCTATTCCCACGGCCTTCTGATTCATCAAATTCTAATACCCAGCAGTACACTGAAACAAGAGGAAGCAACTCGAGAACCATTCATGAACAAAATCATGAGATGAATTACTCCGGATGGCCATTTGATTACTGAATCCCGCCATACTTGGGATAGTGATAAGAGTTCCTGAATAATCATCGGTTGGTCTAAATACTTCATGATCACTACTTGTTTGCTGTGGGACCGTAGTGAAAGTTGTCTCCGAAACTATCTCTGTTGAAACTGTCACTGTTTCTGAAGTGGATATGGTCTTTGAAGCCGCGGCTTGATTGAGTATCAGTTCCCATATCATTTTTCTGTGCATGGTCGTGTGTGCGGTGAACTCCAATATGCAATAGCTCTGTTTTTTTAGCATAGGAGGTACTTGTAGGTTCGACAGCTACCTCATGTTTTTGCAATCCCTCTTTTTTTGTGCGCGCGCGCGCGCGGGTGGACCAGCTGGTACAAACAATAATGGCTGTTAATCTGAAGGGTGATGTATGGATATAGGGGTGGAGCTTTTTTATTTCCGTGGTCAAATTGCCCTAGATGTACCAAAATGGTTGGGCCAACGATGCAGAGCAAAGCATGTTTAATAGAGAGAAATTTTACTTTTCATGGCGAGATTTAATCTTCAAGACACGAGTTATACACACTACAAGAAAAGCTGGCACATGGGAAATCGAAAATCGAAGTTTCTTTATTTTGTTGCTCAACCAATGTTTTGGACACTCAATAACAGTGTGAGGGGGAGATGCTAACATCATCGTAGTTATGTGAGTCTAATCGCAGGTTGCGCTTTTAAAGTAAGATCTAATCATGAGGACCATAGCTTGCCGTCCGTTGTTTGTACATTTGAATGAAAATGACGACTTGAGGGAAGACGACCAAAGGAACTTTGACAAAACGAGAAACCTTGTTCACGCACACGCTATGAAAAAAGGTGATGGTCAGCGGCTGCTGGTGTTTAAAAGAATATGCCGTGCTTGAGCTGTCCATTTAAGTGATCATTGCTTGGTTATCTGGCAGAGATGATGAATCTTTGATGCTTCATGTCTTCCCGAGGTTCTCTAGTAGTTCCGATATTATCACCCATCCTGCCCCTCCACCGATTAACGCGAGAGTGAGCCGTCCACCGGGAACCAGCGTGGGTAGTCCCATCGATGTAATTGAATTCGATTGCCTATCTGACCACGACATTGCAGCAGGGAGGATTCCAAACAGCACCAGCACTAATATGAACAGGGAACAGGGGATATAAGAAAATGAAACGAATGAGTTTGCCAAAGCGAAAATCTCTAGCTGCATGCGAGGAGATTAAACCTGCCCTCAATGTGTGCTAGAAGAATTAGGCTTACCTCCATAAGTTCCAGCAAAATCCAAGGCTTTGAAGAAAATTTCTGGATCTAGCAATGAGAGTATGAGCGGAGGAACCAAGGTCAAGAGATATGGAAGAGGTTTGCTCTGACCAGAGGGGAGCTTCAACACTGCAGATTCAAGATTACCAACATCAATGACAGTAATCCGATCGTTTATTCGAGATTTTGACTTATGTCATGCCTCAGACAAAGTTTTGAGGTGACGATTTGAATTAAGAGTGTATGGGGTGCTATGCACTCTCGTATGTTTTGGCGAAAGACATTTGTGACTGGCGTGTGCTACATACTCTATTGCAAAATTAAAGAGCTGCCTCTAGCACGGTTGCATCTCCGCAAGGGATTGTAAGATTTAGGCTGCATAACCATGTACATATAGGTGCAAGAGAAACTTCGCATATGAATTATCTATGAGAATTTAACACGATGGACTTAGGTGGAAAACAAAGCCTACTTACAGTCAGCCAAGAAGTCGGAGAGGCCCAGAACAAATCCGATATAAGATGTTGCGATTGCAAGGAGCGAGAATACCTCAACTATAGGCTGTGGAAACAACAAGAGGTGTAAAAAGCTAAGAGCTGAAAGCCTATTTTTGGAGGTTTGAAACTACATTGAAATGGATGTGGAAGCTTGTCTAAAGAAAGTTGAAAAGGGTGAAGCCAGACTTACGCCAACCACTCCATTACTGGATCGTAATTGTTGTAGTGGATCAATGAAGTTATCAGAGCTCACATCAGCACTTGTAATAGTTCCTAGTATGACAGCATTCCATACAAGAAATAAGCCAAGAGGTATAGCTGTGCCCAGGACAATTGCAGTCCTACAAATAGTGCAATGTTGCCATGGACAACAATAAGTGTCAAACAAGAATAAGGAACTATTTCAACATTCCAAATAATTTGTGAAGAAAAGGAAATAGGGCTAGAATAATGACAATATAAGAGAAGAAAGATGCACTCTGATTATGGAGCGAACAGCGAAGTAACCACAAGAACCATGCAAAACTTATTTTAACCTACAGTTTTAGTTAACCCACTCGATAATCTTGGAAGTTGCTAAATTTTCCATCACTTTTGCTAAATTCATGTGCAAAGAGTGAGACTTGGAAAGTGACATTTTATTGGAATGCAGTTGGCCATCGCATTATCTTTAGCACAAAGGGCTGAGCCGACATGTACACAAAAATTGCCTGGGTCTTAAACTCAAAGTAAACCCAATTCCTTGAAAGAAGGATTCAGAGATCAGCATAAAAAAACGAAGATGAGGAGTGTTGACTGAGATGGACGATCTTGAGATGCCAGAAACCTGCCAGAACAGGTGCATCCAGTAAATTTCATTACCTTATTTTAGTGAGGTCTCCTTCAAGATTTGTACAAAGAACAGGCACCACGTTCTGCACAAACCCAATACAAATTGATCAATTGGTTCTTTTTAAAAACACTGTCACAATTTCAAGTGCTCCAGTCTGTTGAAGTTACCTGGTACACGAATGATAGTGCAATAACAGGTATACTCATTGGAACAGCTTCCAAGTTGGCTTTGAGAAGAGCCTCCCAGTGCAGATCTTTGCTTGCGACTGCCTAAGGAAACATACTCTACTTCAGTAGACATGAAAAACACACCCACTTGAAATCACCGGTACAGTCCGTTAACTGACGCATGCAAATTGTAAAAGTCAAATAATGAAAACAAGAAAAATCTAAATCTTTTCTGAAAAAGATTTGCAGCATTGAAAGCAATTATTTTACGACTAAAGCTCATGATGATAGCAGCACAATTTCACAGGAATGAATTCCATCTCAGGGGCAGTCCATGGAAAAATACATCTGGAAAACTTTTAAACAAAAGAAAATATGTTGAAAATCTGAAAATATGTTGAAAATCTGGTTATCACCATATGGAAAATTCATAGTTCAGGAAAAGTAATAACATCGCACAGCTGAAACTTAATTGAAGCTTACCACAAGAGCTGCAAAAGACAATACAATAGCAAGTATCAGAACCCCGTTTACTGCACCAATCAAGCGCTGGCTACAATAGAAGATGATTAGAGTCACTTTATTCATCCAAGTGGTGGCTTCAATGTTTATATAGAAAATTCCCCATGATCTCTCTAAAATCTACCCAATAATAACAACGCGCAAACATTAAAAAAATGAAACCGACTTGGATCTTAATTGAGACCTTATAATTTTAGGCAATGTCAAGATTGGTCTATTATTCAGCTGATAAAATGAACCAACTAGAGCTCATGGAAGCAACTGAAACAAATGCAGATATCATAAGGGAGATTAGTAGTGAGCAAAGTCAAGTTTGTCTCTAAATCAAGCATTCTTTCAGGCTATACGGGCATGTTTATACGGCTAAGAAAACGGGAAACAACATCTGCTCATCAGTGGATTTAATGATGAAGTTGTTTTTATCTGTATCTTTCATCCAAGAATCAGTTTGAACAGGAAGGACATTCTTATAGTTAACACCAATATTAAGCATTCCAGATTATCATGTCTGGCTAATAAACAAGTTACTTGAACAAAAGAAATCATAAAGCTAAACCAACCTGCCAAAATAGCAGATTCCCCCCATTACCAATGAGAATAGCGTAGCACTTTCCCATCTGCAACCATAATGCTGCCCATCAACACCTACGAAAATATATAATTCACTTCAAATATGTGCCTCAATAGTGCTAGTAAGGAACTAAGACCAGGAGGAGAAAAGCTAGAGCGATGATCCATACAGTGGAATGCCGAGAGAATTTGTTAAAATTTCTGAAGAACGAGCCACATAAGCAATGAGGAGGGCATAATGAATGAAAATGTACGACCAACTGCAAGAATGAAGGTAAAAATCAGAAAAGCAACATTAATGGAGTCATATATATTTAAATAAATGTTTCTAAGAATGCTAAAATTTCATGCTCTGTCATCACTTGATGCCCTCTTAATTTCAGAATTTGTATCCAGTCGAGTCTATATGATAGTGACAATAATGATTTGAATACAATAGTAGCATTATTAGAAATAAACCTCTTAAAACAATACAATGGCATGGTGTGATGGTCAAATAGATAATCTCCTATCTGAGCTCACCACAAAAACATAGTGCTACATATATGAAACGTTAAAGACCAACAAAAGAAATCCTTCCCGGCCCATAACTATGGCGGATTTTATATTATTATCAAACACTTTATACATTGACTTCGCTTGCTAACACAACTCCAGGTGAAATGATAATAAAATGGCAATCTCACTGAAAGAGTAGCCAAAGAAAAATCTTTACCAAGTGACTTGCACACCAAGCTTCCCTAAAGTTCTCATGGCCATTGATACCTGAAAGTTTTTTCACATAAAGTTAATTGTAATTTGCATAAAAGCAAATAAACCAGATCCATATGCTGAATGCTGTAATAGAGTATGTTGACATTAAATGTCATAGAACAATCCAAGTTTTAACTTCTTGTTGGGTTTGGGATAATCACGAGAAGTTGCATCAAGTAGTAGCTTTTTTGGAAGTGGAAGTGGATAATCAGGAGTGGATTACCAGCGATACACCTCCAGAACCCAGTTCGCACATTGTGTTCACATTGACTTCAGCAATGAGCAGCCCTGTTGCAACCTGCAATGTTTCAACACCCAGTAATTGCTAATCATGAGCGATAATTTGACTAGCTTGTTGTCAATGATGAATTGACAGTGCTTCCCAAAAGCAGAAAAATTCACAAACGTGAATATGTTCAAAAAGTATCACTCAAATTATTACCATGAAGATCCAACAGAAAATGCAGGTGACGGCAGAAGCTATGAATCCAGAATTTTGCGTCACGGCAGGTATGGCGAGAATCCCAGCTCCTACCTATCAAACTTCAAATCATTAAATGAACATCGCAGCAGGAATGAGCCGCTAGAATTCCTGGATAGATACGGCCAAACTTAACGTGCAATTTGTCATGCCCAGAATTTGCATCGGGCAGTAAGACATGAGATTATCAAAAGAGTTCGTGATGCAGCAAAATTTGAACATAACCTATGTCTATGTACGAAATTCACTGTGCACATAACCCGATGCTAACTTAGGACAGTCACTAATCAAATCCTTACCGTAGTGCCCGTGACCAGAAAAACGGCACTGGACAAACTTCCTGAAAAGGGCAAAACAAGAACACGAACGCCTTTAGATTAGTAGAAGTAACATCGGACAACGAGCAGCCACTCGGAAATGCGCGCCGCGCGAGGTCGGAGGATGGTGTACCGGGTTCCCGCTTGAGAGTGGCCTGGTTGAGATTCGAGAACAGCCGCTCGAGTTCGAGCTCGCTCTCTTCGGCCGATTGCTTCTGCGAAGAGCATCTGAGCCTGACCGTCCTCGACAGCTCTAAAGAAGAAGAAGAAGAAGAAGAAGAAGAAGGGGGAAGCGGGGAGAACGTACGGACAGTACGCCTCCTGGGAACCGCGAAGTCAGGGGCAAGGGAAAGGAACGGCGATTTCGGGGTTGGATCGAGAGAGGAGGCAACGGAAGGCAAAGCGGAGAAGACGACGGCGGTGCCATCGACAGCGTCTCCTCTCTTCTCCGCCGTGATGAGCGACGGTGGTTCTGGGCGGGGGGGAAGTTCTCGTCTGCTTGGTCCCGCAAGAATGGAGGTCGACGGGAGGAAAGGCGATGACGTGGGCCCGCCTGCGCCATGCAAACACATCATGCAATCCATGGAATCGTTAGCACATGACCCACCATGGATGAGAGGCGATGATAGGTCGCCCAACCCAGCCAACACCGTGAGCACGTGACTCTTGCGCATTGTCACGGTCATAAGGTTCTCGCAATCAAGGACCGTGCATGATTGAAGAAGACCTCTAAATTTGCCCAAAGTTTCTCAAGATCTTTCTTCAAAACATGACAGGCAAGATGATAATTGCGTTGAGAATCTTGTAATCATTCAATCATTTTATAATCAAAATTTTATTTTCTCGTTTAGAGCTTCTTTCTTTAAAACTCACTCAGATCCAATTAAGTGAGTGATATTTTCTCGTTTAGAGCTTCTTTCTTTAAAAACTCACTCAGATCCAGCTAAGTGAGTGAGTGATCGATCCCAAGAAACGGCGAGTGAGCAATTGATCTAAGAAAGGTTTGGCTTAAGGCGCTCCAATAATTCCAAACGATCCAAGAAAGGATGATCCAAACGTTTGGCTTAGGACTCCAATAATCCCAAACAATGCAAGAGAGTCTAAATCACCACACAATCTCAATCCCAAACAATCAACCCGTGACAAGCGGAATCAGAGAAAAAGAGAAATCCGTTCCAAGAAATCATCTTGTGATAATCCATTCCAAGAGATTGAGGAGCACGGGTTGTTCGAGAAAATGTCTAAAGCTATCATGAATGGAGAGGTCGTCCAAGTCAAAGAGACCCGCAGTCGAACAAAAGAAGGGAAGCCTCAATGGACGCAGTGACCTCGTTTGATGACAAGCTCATGAAGGTAAGGAGCGCCATGGCTGAGTTCATAGAAGGGCTAGACGAAGTTAGAGACAGCATCATGAAAGTTGAGGTTATGCTTTGTCAAAACTTCACGAATGGCATCAACAAAGCCATGCCCCTATTGCACAACTAAGGATAAAGTCCTCGAAGCATTGATCGATTTTCTAAGGGATAGACTTCAAGTGCTCGAGATAGATCCGAAGAGACTTGGTCAAAGTCATAAAGGTGAAAATTCAAGAGCTCAAGATCGATCTTGTCCTATGCAAGATGAGCATCGCTAACGATCTATGCAAGCGGTACCCAAGCTAGAGGTTTTCAAACTGAAAGAATTCAAAGGCAACTAATGTTAAGAAGACGGACAACTTTGTGTGGAGCATAGAAACACTTTGGCCTGTCAACATCCATGACGAGTCAATCAAAGTATGAACCGATGTTCCTACCATAATGCTTTGGTGGCGTAATAAACGTGATAAGACCAAGCGCGGAGCCAACACATGGCATGACTTCATGAATGAGTTTCGGGATTACTTCTTTCCCGAGTTTGCTCAACAAGAAGGCTCCACCTCAAACAAAGAGGGACAATCGGAGAGTACATGAAAAATTCATCGAGCTAAACTCCGAGTTCACAATTTGGGAGAGGAGAGTCTCTCAAAGCATTCATGGATGGGCTCAACTGTGGGCACAAATTGAGCTCAAGTGTCAGAGGCATGAAAAGTTCAATACTCCAAGGACGAAGGTGGAGACACTCCCCATGGCCCGAAAGACCAATGTGGGTGAATCAAGTTATGGGGATAAGGAATGTCTAAGCCATCTTTCAAAAGAGTCGACCCAAGCGGACTTTACCATTAATAAGTTTGACTAACACTACTATCTCCTTACTTCATTTGCAAAGGTCCGCATTTGACCCAAAAGTATCTGACGAAGAGTAAGATCAATGCTCTCCTCACCATAAAAGAGAAGGAGGAGTAGTCGCTCAGTCTAGGCAGAGACCAAAGGTATTGAGCGATCGATTTGGCAAAACAAATCAAAAGATAAAGAAGTATTGTTAATTTCTTCATAATCGTTCCAAGTTCGAAGTACCATTTGTACAAATAAGAATTCCCTTTGTTACATGAAAAGAGAAAATGTTGGCTAGGCACCGTGAAGGCTTTCAACTTTGTCCAAGCTCGATAGCTGCCCAAGAAAAAGGCCACTCCAGACACCGACATGCTCTTTGTGGAGGTGGAGGTATGTGGTAAAACTCTACATGCCTTAGTCGATACGGGTGCCTCACGTGTTCATATAGACCGAAGTGGCGAAGGTATTGGGGCTTTGAGTGGAGTCGAACCGATATTTCTACAAGACTGTCAATTCTGACGAACTCAAAGACGTAGGATCAATGCGCACATCCGCATCGGCAAATGAAAGGGGCAACTCTCGTTTGAGGTAATTGATGATTATGATCTCATTCTATGATTGCAATTCTTTGACAATGCGAGGATCATGATCGAAACGAGGAGCAAGTGCATCATTATTTTCGACCCGCAACAATTGGCCATGACGCCCATATCAAGGGTGTGGCGCACAAACCATCTCCACGATTTGACTTGTGGTCCAAAGACCGAAGGCCGAAGGGCTCAAGCCACGTCTGACGCCATGCCTCTTGGAGACCGCGTTAGCTAAAGCTTGAAGGTAGGGTTGGATCCTCCTACTCCGAGTCACGACAAGCCAACGCTCTTCCCCAAGGTGGAGTATCCGCCATGCATTGTGCCCGAGTCGAAGAAGGAGCCGTGCGATTGATCGAGAAGCCCAAGGCCAAGGGGAATAGGAAGAGGAGAGCTTGCAGGCAGTAGATCGCTTCCCAAGCCGAGAGCACTAAGGGCATTGCTTGAATGAGTGGGGAAGCATGTCACGGTCATGAGGTTCTCACAACAAGGGACCATGCATGATTGAAGAAGACCTCCCAAGATCGCCCAAGGTTTTCCAAAGATTTCGAGGGACATGCAAGATGGTAATTGCGTAGAGAATCTTGAATTCTCTCAGCTAAATGCCGGTAGTTGGTCGATTAGAAGGCATGATTTTGTCCGCCGGATTGAAGAACGATCAATAGTTGTAATCCGAGGACTACTAAAATAAGAAGGGTACCCTCCCTCATTGTAATCATTCAATAATTTCATAATCAAAGTTCCATTTTCTCCTTGAGAGCTTTTCTCACTAGAAATTTTCTCCCTCTAAAATTTGTGTGAGCGATCAATCCCAAAAAAGCTTGACTTAGGCGCTTCAACGATCCCAAACAATCTAAGAAAGCTTAAGTCATTGCACGATTTTAATCCCAAACAATCGATCCATGACACAATGCCATTTCCTCTTTCTCACTCAGCCATATTGAGCGAGATGCCATAACCTCTAAACAAGTGGATTACATTCGTAATTAGTAAGTGATACTTACTAAATCAAATTTATAAATTAATGTTAGCAAATTATGCACTTCCAAAAAAAAAATTCTTCCTTAAGCAGTCAATCATACGCCCACTAAGATATACAAATAATTCTCATGAATTAGGCAACACTCCAATTAAAGCAGAAATGGCAACTCCTTCTGTCGGCCTGCCTTACTCATCTTATTCTGCAAAAGTCAATAAAAAATCAATTGATTAAGTGTAATGCAAGCCTGTGCCAGAATAATTAGGCCAGATATTAAGCATATAAATTGACCTAGCATTGCCTATAATCAAGTCAAACGACGCCCACAAAAAGAAAAAAAAAAGATATGAATATATGAACATCGTCATTTACTATCACGATTAACGCTTGCTATTCATACATCGACGGGACATCCAACCACGTGGCAGCAATCAAGGACTAATTAACCAAAGTCACTGTTGATAACAACGTACGCCTGGAAGTCGGACTGGACTCCATAACACTACGGCTCCATAACACTACAGCTTGTTCCTCCGTCGTGCACCCACCACGCAAGCCCTCGTTCATTCACCTCAGATCCTCCAGCATCTCTTCGAGGTACAGAGCTTCATCGTCCGGCCCCAGGAAATAGCCGAACCCCTTCATGAGCCACATCAGGTATATCTCATTGAACAGCAGCAGATGCCCCAACCGGAACGAGTAATAGGCGTCGGCGCACGCGTACTTGACTTGCCTAGGGGACAGCTCCTCGCGTCCCACTTGCTCAGCGTGATGCCCTGCGGGATCTTTAGATCTCGCCCCTTGAGCTCTCTCACCAGCGTCGCTAGCCCCGCCCTCCTCAGCTCCCTCCGGTTCGTCTCCCTTGCCGCCAGCTTCGCCAGGTCCACCGCCATCTCTATCTCTAGGCCGTAATCCTCGCTCAGCTTCGCCGCGTCCGAGGCGATCCGGACGCCGGAGAAGACGAACCTCGGGTTGCGGAGGGCTCTGTAGAGCGATGCGGGGAGGTAGCGGGCACGGCCGATCTGGTAGACGAGGCAGCAGCGGCCGACGCAGAGGTGAAGGGTGGCGACCGGGTGGCGGACGCCGCGCGCGAAGCTCGGTCGCCACTTGATGTCGAACCCGACCATCCGGGGACAGTCGCGGGCGGAGAGCAGATGGGCGGAGATCCACCAGTCGACGGCGTCGGCGCAGCTAGTGACCAGGGTGGACACGGCTCGGTTGTGGACGACGACCTCGAAAGAGTCAGCGCACTCGTGTGGAGATTCGAGTTCTTCGATGGTAATAGCCATGCGAGTGTAACTTCCCCTTCCTCCTTCCTTAAACTGTTTTTCAGAAACTGGAAATGAGTTTTGATTTCATCGGTCGAAGGAGATGATTCTGATGAAGGTGGAGCGAGCGATGATGTATCTGTGCGGTGCGATGGTGAAGGAAATAGATGGTGATGATATGGTTGAAATCCGTGCCATGGAATCCTTCAAGGACGACGGGGTGGATCGAAAGGAATCGTTGCTTTGTGTCCTGTGTCCTTTTTCTACTCTCTGTAATAGGTGAATTATATTTTGCCTTGCAGATTTCAACACCTACTTAAGTTAGCCCTGGACTTTTTCAACACCTACTTATCACATGATTAATTTCTCTTACGAGGACAAATCCGTCTACCAAGTGAATTGCATTTGACTCCGGCCGGCCATTTCTCAGCTGGAGCTCCGGTCATTGACTCATGGTCATCACATGGTTAACTTCTCTTCAAAAGGTTAAATCCGTTTAATGAGTGAATTGCATTTTGCCTCCCGAGTTTTGGCACTGTTGTAAATTGCGCCTTGACTCTTCAGTTCTTGCAGCTTCCCCTTTAAAGTCTTGAGACTTTGGCCAATTTTCACGAAGGGCACACTTTTAATAACTTTTCTAACCTAACCCATACTTTCAAAATTAATTAGCCAATTAACCAAACTCTACATTTCATTTTGATTATGGTCTTCAAACTTCGTCCAAACTTTTGAACTTATCGTAAAACCAACCGATGTTTGTATATCATTTTCAAAAATTGACCTCCTAGAGCTTGCAATACAAGGTAAAATGTAAAGCAAATTCAGAAATGCCATACTCATTTGATACAAATCTCGATTTTCTTAAGGATCAATGATCATTCTTTCAAGCGTTGGTTTGGAGGATTACATTTCATCAATAAGAGTCACCAAATTAATTTATTAACCCATATTGAAGAAATTACTAATATGTCGAAAGTCTTACCATCCCGAGGATTAGAGTGTACTAATATAGATGTGAATCATAAAAATATAAAGATTTATACATCTGATTGTAAAGCCAATAATAGGAACGTTGATTTACAGCATGTGAATATTTTCGGATCAAAGTAAAGTATTTCTTTGTTCTGACAAAAAAAAGTAATGTCTTCAATCTTCTCTTCACCCTTTCGCTTTGAGCACAGAATGCCCTATACAGGTTCCTTTGCGAATCCGAAATACGAGCACGGTGTTGAAGACATTATCCATCTGACAAAACAAGAATACGATGTTATAAGTCTGCTTGACTCCACTGGCTTTAGTCCATCGTTTATATTGAAGAAAAATAGGACGGTCGACGCACTGCGAAGCATAATCGCACAGAAAAGGATCACCATTGATATCAATTACAGCTATAGAATGTCTATGGGATGCTCGAACAGGATTCACCAAATTCAATATCGAAATACTTGAGCAGTTTGCAAAATACTGTAGGCTCAACGGGAAATCTTCGAATGAGTGCTTGGACTAAGTGATAGACAAAGCAGAGAACATATGACATACCCAGAAACTAAGCACTAGCCTCGGCAGGAGCATCGCCGACGATCTTGAACTCTTGCAGCGACTTGAAATTCATCCATGGCTTCACCCATATCTTAGCATCATAAACTTTCTTGACGCCGCCATCAGCCGCCTCTAAGGTAACGTAATACATGATACCAGAAACCACCTGCTGCTTCACATTCACCACTTTCCTAAGCTCCAGGAGACCATTCTGCACCGCACATTCACGTCGATCCATGAGACACGACCCACAATTCACAAACACCCAAACCACATCCGAAAAGCAAGTCCGATGAATACTTTTTCACAGAATCTCAAAAGAAAACCAATTAAACAACCAACATCGACCTCTCTGACCTGTTCTTTGCTTAAACTGACCTATTCCTCCATCATTTGTCTTCTGAATGTCAAATTATTGCAATTTTTCTCGTAATTGTGTAAGATAACCCACCAAGATTTCATGCAAATTATTCCTCTTGCCCCTAACTAGAAATTGCAATATATATTTGTAAAACACCCCCCCCCAAAAAAAAAAAAAAAAAAAAAAAGCTCCTGCTTTACGAAGGAGCAGAAACAGGGGAAACAAAAAGAAGAAGAAGAAGAAGAAGAAGAATACCTGCTTCTTGTTTTGCTCATTGACAGCGAAGCGAGCAAGGCCGTCGATCTCGACGCTGTTCTGGTTCCCAGCAATTTGACGGATACCGCCAACCCTCGCCATTATCCCTTTCTGTCTTTTCTTCACCTCTTTCTGCCTCGGATTTGCAGGGGACGATCGAGAATTTATCGGTAGCTGCGAGATGTTAAGAGACTACTCTGCTTCTCGGTCTTCTTATAGGCGAGGCGATGGTTGTTACCACTGTCACCGCCGGGGCTCCGTTAAGGAGTCTTCGCTCCTAAGACATTTGGTTTAGGACTTCCGGCTTGGGCTGTGACAAGCGTGTTTACGTCTGTGGTTTGCTTAATGCCTAAGCATATGTTTGTTTGTGCCCGTTTGTGTGAGTTGAGCTGTGGAAAAAGTTATTGTAGACCAAGTCTGTCTCCGTCCAGATGAGGGCCACAACTGGACTTGTATAATTAATAATTAAGACGATATTGATTTCAATAGGTGCAGATCATGAATAACTTCTCAACTTGTGCTACCATGTTAACATATTTGTTAAACATGTTCCGTATGAAATCATCTATTTTCAAAATGTTTATCGTGCATGGTGGGATAATAATTAGATAGCTTCAAAGTGCTTTTTCAATAAAGTCCAAGATAAAAATCTAAATAAGTAGATAATCATGCATTTTCTTAAAACAAGTTTCGTTACGATAGGTAAAATTAATATTATATGCGAATTCTAAACTGGTCTAAATAAAATGCGTGGGATAATTATAAAAATAAAACAAATTACCTCAGATTAAGGGAAAATTACCAAAAAGTCATAAACCTATCATTGAATGTGCCAATTCAAATTCTAAACTTATTTTTTGACCAATTAAGTCCTAAACCTTTTATAATTGTTCCCGATCAATCCATCCTACCAAAATTGGCTGCCGACGTGGCAGCCTCGGGCGTTGGCAAGTATTTTTTTAATAATATTTTATTTTTAAAAAAGAATTTTATTATTTTATTATTTTTTCCTTTTTCCTTTTTTTTCCCCTCCTCCCTCCTCCTTTTGCTTCCGCGACCGGCCAGCCGGGGCTGCCGCCGGGACCGAGGCGAGCCCCCGCCGGATCCGGCGAGGGCTCGCCTCAGCGCCGCCCGCAAGGAGGCCTCGACAGACGCGATGGCAGCCCCCTCGCCGGATTTAGCGAGGGCTCGCCGCCCGGCGGGACTCACCGCTCGCTCCGCCGAGCCGGGTGACGGCGCCAACCAAGCGCCGTGAGATCGGCCGCCCAGCGAAGCCGCGGCTTGGGAACGGAGGTCGGCACGAGGCACGGGTCCCCCGTGCCCGGGCCCCCGCCGCGCCGTCGGCGCTCGGTCGCCGGGCCGATGAGCCCTCGTGGGCCGGATCGCCGGAACATCAACCCCAAAACCCTAAGCAAAAAGCCAACCCACCCACCGCCGACTGACCGCCCGCCGCAAAATCGCCTGAAAGAGCCCTAATCGCCGCAAGGGGGCTCGGCTGAACCCCGGATCCGCGAGGCGATCCGGCGGGGCGAGCCCCCGCCGGACCGGCGAGGGCTCGCCGCGGCCGCTCGCCGAGATCCTCGGCGAGGGGGCTCGCCGTCGCGTTGGCGAGGCCTCCCGGCTAGATCGCCTCGATCCGGTGGGGGCTCCCGCCGGATCGCCTCGGCTGACCGGCCGGGCCGGGCCGGTCCGCCGTGAGCCAAAGGGAGGAGGGAGGAAGAGGGAGGTGGGAAAAAATTAAAAAATTTAAAATTTTTTTTAAAATTAAAATATTATTAAAAATGCTCGCCCGGCGCCGGCCAGCCAATTTTGGCCAAATGGACTGATTGGGAACAATTATAAAAGGTTTAGGACTCAATTGGTCAAAAAAATAAGTTTAGGACTAAATTGGCACAATTGCAATAGGTTTAGGACTTTTTTGGTAATTTTCCCCAGTATTGCGTGAGAAAACATCAATTAGGGTTGGTAATACAAATGTAAATATTGAATATAATTATGGAAGGAATACTTGAAAATCGAACCAAAGATGATGTGAGCTTGACTAGAATCCCAAACCTACTGAATTAAGGCTATTCCCAGTTTGTAATATTGGGAACTGACCCTACTCATCCTGTAACAGCATTGGCCAATTTCAGGCCGGTTCCAAGGCTAACAACTAAGACATGAATCATACATTTTTTAAGTGACATCACTTGGACAGGAAAATTATCAAAAACATCTTAAATTTATTATGCTTATGTCAATTTAATTTGTCATAAATCTTTTGATAATTTGTCAATATAACTAGCCAATTTTGATTGGAAATTAATGACATAGGTACTTAAGCGGTTGTCTTTCACATCGCGAGTTACGGCGTTTGTGCTTCTCCTGCACCAAATATATATATATATATATATATAATTAGCAATGATTGTCGATGACGAAAATTTGAATTTTTTTTAAAATCTGTTTTTAAGTCAGCACTTGGTCTCGCTTCGACTCCCCCGATCGTTTGTGCACGCGAAGGATTAGAGAGGTTTGTCGTGTGCAGTTGAGAGATCTGCGAGAGTTTCCGAGTGTTCGTCCGGGGAGCCTCCTCTCTATTCCTTCAGTTTGCCCTTCCTAAAACTACCCAAATCTCTCCTTCAAAAACTCGGCTCTTCATTTTATTTTACCTTCATCTCCGACATGTGCCAGCCGAGAAATGATGCAAATCCCACCGCTTGACCGTTCCATCGAGGTTCGTTTGGTTCAGCACAAGAAATTAGGAACCGGACCAACCAGATGCAGTTGGTCCAGTTCAGCTCCCGGATTGAACCGAGGCCAATACTCTTCTAGATTTGAATACACACACATATATATATCTGTATATGAAGCAATGAAAGTGTCAAAAATGAGTTGTGATTTTGTGGCAAATCAAAACGTAACTTAAAATGAAGTGAAAAAATAACAAAGCACGTGAGGAAAGATACAGATGGTAAAATGTTGTGAAAATAATTTACTGATACGAGGCAACTCCTTTTGAGTTGTCCAGGAAAATTGACAAGGCTACTCTTTAAAATACGAATCAACTTATCAAGAAATCTTATAATCTGTCTATGCATTACCACCTAAAGTAAGAGATAATTAGGTCATTGGTTAGTCAAACAATAAGCTAGATAAGAAAAGAAAATACAACAAAACCATACTTCAAAAACAAAATCAATAAATGACATTCAATCAATAAAAGACATTTCTAATTATTTAAAGTTCAATTATTGCTTGAAAGAATTATTCAATAATTTCTTTCATTATGGAAAATAATTTATATTTAAACATTTTCATCTACGAAGAAAATATTTCTCGTTCATTTATTTCGCAACGATACGAGCTATCATTTAGAAAAAAATGTTTTACAATTCATTCATTTTTCATCAAACAAGCATATCTTTATTAAAAAACAAAGCTTTCAAGTCCAGAAAAATAACAAAAATGATTAAGAGAAGAGACCATTGGATAGACTTGATTGGCCGTAGGCCTAAGTCCTAAAAAACCTCCAACTTTTTTTCTTATCTCAATTCTACCTTTGTCTCATAAAAAACCTCCAACTTTAGATCTTGTCCCAATATTGTCCTAATTTTTTTTTTTGTCCCATAAAACCCTCCAACTTTAGATATAATTCTAATTCCACTCTAAACATTTTTTGTCTCATAAAAACCTCAACTTTAACTCAAATACCAATTCGACTCTAAACCTTTTTTTCCCCATAAAGGACACACAATGTTAGATTCAATTTCATTTTCACTATAATTTTGTTTGTCTCATAGAAGATCACAAATTTTTGTTTGAGTCCCAAATTTGCTCTCTAATACCCTTCATCAAAATTTCCCTTAGTGATTTTGCACTCAATATTCGATCTATTGTGCTTGGGAATGTTCCATCTCTCATAACCGGACAACTTGCGCTTGAGAGTTTTCTAGCTCTCAGTTGTTAACGAGAAATTTTGCATAGAGGATTAATGGGAATAAATTTGTGACCTAAGTAAATTTTGTATTTTTAATGAGACTGTAAAAAATCTAGGATAAAATTTGGACTAAATGATAAAATTGGGATAAAATATAAACTTGGGGTTTTTTAATTTGACAAAACAAAAAGTTAAAGGTAAAATTGGGACAGTATCTAAAGTTGAGGGTTTTTAATAATACAAAAGAAAGTTTATTGTAGAATTGAGATTGGATTTAAAGTTGGAGGGTTTGTATGAGATAAAAAGTTAAAGTGAAGGTTTTTTAGGGTAGTATCAAGCCAAAAAGAACGTTTTACCCGATTCACCCTTTTGATTGGCCATTAATATGCACCCTCTTAAAGAAGTCACTTTCCAAATTTCTCACGTTATACTCTGTTTTTTGTTTTTTTTTGGTCGGCACGTTAAACTCTATTCACCCGCATCATTTTGTTCTCAACCTGATTGGTCTTTTAAAGTGTGTTTGGTAATGTTTCTGTTCAAAAATTGTTTCAGGGAACAAAAATAGATTTCCTGGAACAATTTTTGAACAGGATAACGCGTTTGGTAATTTACTGAAATAGAAAAAAAACGGAAATACGTTTGGTAAACTCACATATATATATATATATATATTAAAATTTTAAAATTTTTATTTTTATTTTCTTTTCTTCCTTTTGACCTGTCGCCGACCTTGGCCATGGCCACGACACGGTCGACGAGGGTCAAGGACTCGCCCAGCCACAGCGACGCTTGGTCTTGCCGAGGGCAACACTCCGACGAGGTCACTGGCCATGGCCGAGGCCGACGATCGCCCAAAGAAAAATAAAAAAAGGAGAAAAAAAGTGTTTCTCGAATTTTTCCTAATAAGAAATAAGTTTTTCTAATTTTTATTTTTATTTTAAAAATATAAACAAACGCATTTCTATTTTTTTATTGTTCTTCAGAAAAAAAAAAGTAAAAATTTGTGTTCTGGTAACGGAAACAGATTTAAAGAAATAGGGCCTT
The DNA here is from genome assembly GCF_016545825.1 of Eucalyptus grandis. Taxonomy (NCBI): domain Eukaryota; kingdom Viridiplantae; phylum Streptophyta; class Magnoliopsida; order Myrtales; family Myrtaceae; genus Eucalyptus; species Eucalyptus grandis. The sequence continues at coordinate 55,478,889 of NC_052613.1, read as the reverse complement.
ACAGTGCGTCGTGTACAGTACAGTGCGTCCTCGCTCTCCCTCCTCGTGGCGGGGCGCAGTTGCGAATTCCCATAAATTCAGGGCCTCGCGAGCAAACTACTTGCAGGTCAAACGTTCAAACGCTTCTCGCACTCTCTCGGAACTCAGGACATCTCCATCCGCCACGCTGCAGAGTCGCCGTCGGCTGCGTCGGTCGGTCGCGAGTCGAATCCCGCCTTGCCGATCGCTCCTCCGATCGGCGAGGCGCCCCTCGTCCTCCCCGCGGCATCCATGGAAGCCCCGACGCCGGAAACCGAATCGAAGGACCCGAGAGCCCTCGCCTCGTTCTACTCAGGCTACGTCTGGAAGCGGCTCTTCGGTTCCGCTCGCTCGCCCGTTTCCGATTTTCTCGGGAGGATCTCCGGCCTGTACCGCCGGACCGGTCGCCCGCGGTCTCGCAGGCGCACGTCGCGTCTTCCTCTTCCGTTGCCTTCCAGTTCGGCCGACTGCTCCGTGTAAGGCCTCTCTCTTCGTACACGTTCTCTCCGGCTGCCGAGGAAATGGGAGGGCCTACGGCTTTTGGGGAGCGATCGAAAATGTAGCTTGCTGCAGCTTGTGCGGTTGGTTCAGATGTTCGGTTTTGCCGGCCGTGTTGATTTGGGCGGACTGTAGTCGGTCGATGTGTCTATGCACTTCGTTTTGAGTTGATCGCGTGTCGTGCGAGCCATCGTGATCATGTCTTCGTGGTTAGAAGATATATTCGCTGGGAAAGCTGCATGGCGATTGAGCAAGTATCTGAAAATTTGCTGTAGTGGAGAATCGATTGGTTATTATGGTTGATGTCAGTTGGAATTATGGTCGCGCCTAGTTTTGGTTCGTGCTTCCAAGCAAAGGTTCTTTAGCTAACTCTTGAACGGTGTAATGCAGGGTCTTAACAAAGGCATCTAGAGTTTATGATGTCCTGGAGGATATTATGGCACATGTACTGTCATATATGCATGACGTCCAGAAGCATTTGGAGTTTTGGCAAACGCGAGCTGAGGTTATTAAATTTTGGTTCATATTTATGGAATACAAGCTGTAGTGTTTGAGAGCTTACTTCTAATTTCACCTTTCTGAATTCAGGGTTCTAATGGTCAAAAGATGTACTTCATGTTATTTGAGAGGGGGCCTCTTGCTTTTGTAGATGAAACAGTCCGGTTGATACAACAATCTGTGTCAGAGGGTTATTCATTGCAACACCTTTGCCAATCTGCATCAGCACACATATCAGAGAGGATAACCAATTTGACCTACTTGAGATGTTCGCTGGCTTCTTTTCTAGCCGAGGTTTGCATTACTCGATTCTTACTTGTAGCTTGTTTGGTTAATACTTTCTCAAGTAAGTTTCTGAACATCGTAGCACATTTATAGCCATTAGCTGATCACATGGCCAGCACACATTCCCTAACCTCTTGACTCAGTGTTGATCCTATCCACCAATTAGATGATCTGAAACGTATCCTTTTCATTAATAGCTCGCACCTGTTATTTTGTGTTGATTTTTGAAATGACTACCAGAATAATTCCTCGAAGGAAATGGGGAATCTTACATGACCGATAGCAAGACCCTATAATTTAATGAGGTTGGCTATTGTTTACTATCCTTGGTTTGACAAGTTACCAGAATTAGGCCTAACCAGTATCATTTAAGTTCCTGTATATCTCGTGTATAAATTAAGGATGCTTAATTAGCTGGCCTCGGTTGGGAACACTTAAGTTTGCTTTCTTCTAGAGTTTTTGTATACGATAGTGATTTAGAATTATACCAGATTCTAATAGTGATGCTGCATTTTGGTCGCTTTCCAATCTTGGATGGCTTTGTTGTGTATTTTTCCTGAGTGTAAAGGATGAAGTCAATCATTTTTTATGGATTTCTCATTGCCTCCATTTGTTACCTCTGTGAAGTCAATATCTAGCTTGAGAATGAAAATTTTGAATGCTTGGATGATAATGAAGGATGACTTTTCCTCGATGAAGACATAGTTGGGATTGATATTGTGATATAAAATTTTCATCTATTTATCTGCCATATGTGTCAACAATCAATCTGTTAGGATGTCTTAGTCTCTTAGCTATGGGAGGCTTATCAAAATATCTAGGTAGAGGTGTTAATTCGCATCATGTCATAATATTAGAGTTGCTTGTATTATTTTTGTGTCATTTGTAAGACAGAAATGAGTGCAAATATAACCAATATAAAAAAGTCTCAAAGATGTCAAAACAAAGTCATACTTGACATTTTCGTTCAAGTAAATAGTTTGTGTGTTTGTAGCATATTCAGTTATTTTACTCATGTTTTTGTCGTTGCATGTCCACAGCTTTTGCTGCGTTTGTTCATTAGATAAGTTGCTTTGGACCCGTTTATTGTAATTCGCCCAATGTATGTGCATAGCAATGTCCATAAATGCAATGACTTATTTTTGATTCGTCATAAGGGACTATAGGTCTATGTTGAAGTTGAAAAACGGGGAAAAGAATTGGTCACAAGCCCAGAGAGTTGTTTTCCATCTTTGGTGCTCGTTATGGATGGTTTATTTTCAAAGTTGGAGGAATCTATTGGCTCTTTGCCCCTGCATAATCAGGTGTGGCCTTCTGTTACTAATCCATTATTTCCCCATCATACTTATCCTTGGCCTTCGGATCCTCTCTAGAAGTTACCTTGGAATTTTGCTTAGAGTTTTCCCTTTTTTTTTTACTCTAAATGCTGAAACCTATAGAAGCTGATTCTCTGTATATACCAATATATGAAGAAATTTTCATGTCTTTTCTCATGCAGAATGATTCTTCTCCTGATGGAATCTATTCTCATCGGCTTGCATTTTATAGTTTGCCCAACGTAATTCGGGAGGGATCCCAGTGGACAGATTGTGAAATTAGTGATGCTATCAATTTAATCTACCAGAACATACAGAAACTCGAGTCTTACTTATCTTTTGCGGTAAGTCTTAGTTACTTTTTACACCAAATAAACTCCTTATTACATTACTAGAGACAATAGAGCTATGCTGGTAACTCGATGTTAACTCAATACTTCTAATGTAATGTACTACTGGCATTTTCCTTGCCCTTACAAAAGCAGAATGTTAATTTTTTTTTATTTGTAAAAAGAAGAAGGAAATAAATAGTTTATACGGAGATGGAGATTCAAATCTTTTTGTGGGAACGTTTTCCATATCATACTTATGGTGAGACTGCCACAAGGTCCAAACAGTGCTCAGAGCAGTTTACAACTTCACAAAGTCCATCTGTAGTTATTATTTTGCAGAAAGGACTGGCTAATTTGTTGACATTGGGTGAATGTGTTCATTTTCTTGCCTATTGGACCATTCCCCTGTGTGAGTAAAACTCTTTTTCTGTCCTTAGGTGGCCAAGTACAAGAAGCCCAGAAAAGTTACTCAGTACTGGATCAGCTATACATGTGGAGCAGTTGGATTTGCTGCCTGCTCTATGTGGTTGGTCAGGCACAGCAGCTTGATGGGAAGTTCTGATATTAGCAACTGGATTCGTGAAGCAAAAGACTCTACAGCTAGCTTTTTCAGTGATCATGTAGAGCAACCGGTATAGTCCCATGTGCTTTTCTTGGGAATTTACGTATATATTTAAATCGGTAAATTATTGGTGTCAGATATTTGAATTGCCTTCTGCATATAGTTTATTGAGATGATGGATACATAGAAAGTGATGGAACTAATAATTAATAATACCTCATCAGCTTCTGTCCATCAGAGACGAACTCTTTGAAACATTCAGGAAGAGACACGAAAGTGCAATGGAGCAGGAAGAAGTACAATTAACTGCCAAATCTCTCCGTCGGTTAGTTTTCTGCTAATTTTTTTCCCGACACAGAAAATTTTACATTAAAGTAACAACTTGGTATTATATACTTCAGTTTTTTAGTTGTGGAAAGACTTTGATGGGCTTCAGTTTTAAAGAATGCTTTTCTTCTGGTTCTGTAGACATGACATAGGTATATATGAGGCAATACCATTTTTCTGTTGATATACTTGTGAAACTACACATGGAACGGGAAGGGGAACGGACCTTGATGAGTAATACAAATAGGGAGAAGAGAAGTCCATTGCTTCAAAGATTGCCTTTACCTAGGCCCTAACAACAGAATGAGCAACAATGCATGTAGATTGACTTGCTAAAACTATTGCCATTCTATTTGAAAGGAATCATGGAATGAAAATGGTGATACTACAGTAACCTACTATAATTCTTAACTTTAGGTTCCTGATTTGACTTCCAAATGGATTTTCCCCCTTCATTCCTTCTTTCTTTTCTGTTAACATCTTCTATCATTGGCAGAATGTTGCAGGCTTTTAGCGAGCAGACTGAGGGCCAGAAGCTGCCAGAGGACGCTTCTGATCAGCAAATGCTAGAAATTGTTATGGCCAGGTATATGATTAGTAAAAGAGTGTTTTAAGGGATGCCAGACTTGAAACATTGCAGCTACAATTTCAGACGTGTCAGATCTTAAATCGCTTCTCTGTGGATCTAATATCTACTTGACGGAGCTTTCAACTACTTGTGCATATGCTGTTATTTTGATACTCTTCCCTTTGGCTGATAAACTCATGAAATTCTAAATCCCACTCTTCATCTCTTAATTGTAGATATGAGAAGGAACTGATGCATCCTGTGAAGAATCTTCTTAGTGGAGAGCTTGCCCGTGCTTTGCTCATTCAGGTACTACAGATGGTGCTTAGTGGTTTTGCTTTTCTGCTTGAGGTGACCGTGCCATTTATTTCTGTGGCTGCAGGTCCAGAAGCTAAAACTGGATATTGAGACGTGAGTTCTTTTGAATGGTTCTTTTGGCCAGTCAATATTTATCAGCTTCTAATTCACTCACTCTCTCTTCTTACTACTTTAGTCTCGTGATTTCCTATTGTCATCAGGGCAATGCTTGAGCTTAACCAGATACTTAGAGCAAATGAAATCAACTTTGCGATTCTAGCTGCCTTGCCAGCATTTTTCTTCTCTCTTATTTTGCTAATGATAATGAGAGCTTGGCTAAAACAGGTGAGATGACCATGTGGTGTATTTCACAACCTTGAAATGTGCTTTTTATTTCACTTTGATTATGATATATAGTACTTACTAGCTGTCGGAGTTTGTTTGCTATACATGCAATGGTGGACTCTTGTTATATATCTCACTGTGATGGCATCTGGATTGCATAGTTGGCATGTTAATTTCTAGCTGCCCTTTGACCAATGAGAGTGACTAGGAACATTTTGCAACTGCCTGAAATTGCTGCATCATGTGTAAAGACAAGTCAGATACTTGTACCGATCTTAATTTAGTTAAGTCGTACATTGTTGCGGGGGCATGCATGTACTCCATAAAATTCTCGTGTGCCTATATAAGCATGTTCATCTACTGAAAATGGCCTGAGATAAAGATAATGCTGTAATAGCACTTCAATGTGGTCTAAACACGAAATTTGTGTATTCTATGGCCTCTAAAACCTTCTCTAGCACTTCAATGTGGTCTAAACACGAAATTTGTGTATTCTATGGCCTCTAAAACCTTCTCTCTTGGCTGTTTGAGTGTCTGAGTTGGGTGCTGATTGTCTATTTAATCATCTATTTTCTGGGGCACTTTTACTGTTTTCTCATGTCTTGCTTGCTATTCAGTGTATATTTGAAATAAAAGGAAGGTGTCAGGATTCACCCATTAGATAGAGGTGTCGTGTCCTGTGCATTTGTCCACTGTCTGCTATGTGTTTGTGTAATTGTTCATCCCTTTTTTATTTTTATCCAGGATACTAGAGCTGAAGGAAGAGGACGAATTGCTCGTCTGCAAAGGAGGTTAATTTTGGTGGAGATTGAGAAACGAATTATGCAGTACCAGAATTACTTTGACCAAGGACTGGTAAGGCTCTATTCTTCATACATATTTGCTGCCAGTATCAGCTACACAAAATTTTCACGGTAATAACCAATTATCTTATTATGCTCATCGGATTGAATGGAATGCATATTGCATATTTTCTATCCTTTGTGGTGAAAGAGATGCATGTGTTAATTGTTATAATTTTCTCGGGAAATTATGGTGTCAAAAAAGTATAAATGTTTTAATTACTGGGATTACTAGCAGTAGCAATAATAGCGTCCATGGTAATACCTTTAGCTGCTGGTCATATCTTTTCTCTTGCTTTTTACAGTACCAAAGAATGGAGGAAGATGCTCTAAGCTTCTTCGTAAGGAGTCAGTGCCAGTCGTTAGTTAGATAGATTGAATTTGTAACTTCTCTAGGAAGCAGGGGCATGGCAACATTATCTTCTTCATGGATTTACAATGATTTGCACTAGATCTCACTTCTAATATTTGAGAAATGTTTATGTTGCAGTAGATGCAGTGTAAAGTAAATGCATCTTACATGCCTTCACGATGGGGAAGAAAAGAGCAATTCACACACTGATTTTATTCAATTGAGAGAGTGAGAGAGACACCTTCAGTATAATTTTTTCTCCATCCATCAAATGGTGCTGATTTTATGCATTTGCAGGAAAACGATGCATGGTGCATGTATGGCTTGATGCTGTACAGTCTAGATTGCCTATACCTTGCTTCTGAGAGGCATGCAAGAGCAACTGGGGAATGGCCGTGGTTAGTTGTTAATCTTCGTACTTTTTGTTACAAATATATGCTTTCTAACTATTCCCAGTGGTCAGCCCAAGCATGTAGTTATTTGGTACCTGCATGAAATGCCATGCACATTCACTGTTTTGTACATGTGTTGAGAGAGATTTTAAGTACAGTGCATGGTTTGGAATCTGTCGCCCAAGCCCAAATCATGTATGCCCCACATTTAATGTGGTTTTGCTGAGCTTGATAATATTCCGGTCAGGACGAGAAAATTTTATTGTACTGCAATTGACTCCTTTTTGCTTGAGTATATCTAATGCTGTCTATGTTAAAACTATGATGTGATTAGTGAATGAGTTTAAAAAGATTGGTCGGATACCCATAATTTGGGGTGGTGTGGCTATTGTAATGAGAGATAAATTGCCAGCCCCAGTCTAGAGCGTGAAACTTTTATCTGCAAGAGCATGCTAATATTCCAAGTTGAGCAGGTTGAGACAAGATATCATCGACTTGGCAAAACCTGGCCTTCAGACGACGTACAAGTTCAAAGTGACATCACGGATGGAGCGGATGTATGACTGCCTGCTCCCTTCACCAAAACGAAAGTAGGACCCTGGGGTCCGAAACTTTTTGAATTGTTTGACCATTTTATTTTCACACAGGATAAAGGCGATAGGCAAATGTATTGAATTCTGTTTGGCTAATTGTAGGGAGAGGAAAGTGATTCGCTCTTCATGAGTTCCTTGCCTTAAATTTGAGGAACTTCTTTTTCTTTGTTTCTTCGGGTTCTTTGTTTTCTTAGAAGGTGTTGAACTTCGTGGACATAGACAATGTCCCTGTACTGGCGCGGTTCACAGTAAATTGCATGATATCGGGTAAGAAACAATTGGCAGTGGAGCACGACTTAATGCGACAACGGCTTTCTTCGTGTTCTTTTTCCCTAGTACTATGCTTCTTACCACAATCTGAATGCATGACAAAAGTCCAGTCCTCATAAGAGATTTCGTGGCCGATGGGCATTTAGCTGATGTTCGGGACTGTTTGGCAGTGTCCCAAGGTGTCTGAACCATTGGATGAATACACCGACAGGCATAAATTGCTTCCGGCGTGTTGTTAGATTTCGCGAACGAAATCATTATATTTGTTAAGAGGGGGGATGGATGATTGAATTGCGAGCACGACCACCTCGGGCGTAATTTTCTTAATCCACGACAAAAATGGGTGAATCGTGGGGATTATTTTTCGAAGACAGAACTGGCGCCGATCCCGTCACATTATTTCAACAAGGTGAGTGTCACTTCTAAGTTGACATTAAAAGATAATCTCGTCCTAAATTTCGATAGTAAATGGCATTTTCATCTAAAAATTTAAACATTATTATAGTGATAATAGTCTTTCATGTTTACAGAGCATGAAGTCATGACAACCACCGATATTTGGTTTTGTTCACTGAAGGTAAAAACTAGTATGCCTCCAAAAGTCTTCAGCTTGATTTTATAGCTTAAACATGGTCGATTGTGCTCAACTATGTTTCTCTTGATTATAAACACTTATTCTAGTTGAAAATATTGATTACACAGTTTTTACCAAAGTAAATGCCGTCATACTTATTCCTCACTGCAGTAAATGTCATTAATATGAGGAATTTAAGGACCCAGTTGAATTCACAAGCCTACACAAAATGGGAAAATGCTATCAATTCTAGTCAATCAAATAATCAAACTTCTCCGTGGACTAAACGCAACTTTGAGAACAGCAGTATTTTTGGTTTGCTCTACTCTAATTCTTATTTTTTTTTCTTAGGCTTTTACTTTATCTCTTTACAAAGCGTAAGTGTCCAACTTCACCACGTCTGAAATTAAACGTCCTCATCTTTTCTTTTCTTTTTACTTTGGTCGGAATTAGCGATGGGTGGGTTGACTACTTGGCAAAATTTGAGGGAGACTCAAAAAGAGGCCCAACCCGGCCCAGAAAGCAGGTTTGCCCACCCGAATGGCGTCGCCACGCCGCTCGCACCTTTTTGCGGTCCCCTAAAACTGAACAAGCAACCAAGCGAAACTCTCCGAAACACAATCAGAACTCTCCGAGACTCTCGATCGAAGCTCCGGCCTTGATCGGCGTTTTGATTTTCTTGTGCGTGGGGGGTGTTCGAAGCGGGAGGGCAAGATGAACAAAGCGAAGGTGCTGAAGCTGGCGAAAGGGTTCCGAGGGAGGGCGAAGAACTGCATCCGGATCGCCAGGGAGAGGGTCGAGAAGGCGTTGCAGTACTCCTACCGAGACCGCCGCAACAAGAAGCGCGACATGCGCTCCCTCTGGATTCAGCGCATCAATGCCGGCACTCGCATCCACTCCGTACGTCCTCTGACCCCCCACCCTCTCTCTCTTCTTGTTCACTCGGTTGTGGAGGTCATTGAATGTGAATGTGGATGTGGGTGGCTTATTTGCTGCGGTATGTTTGCCAACGTGGAGTTTTTGGGATGTCTTGTCGTTGTAATGAGTTTGCAGCATTGGGGAGTTGTTGTGATGGTTGGGAGCTTGACTTGGGAGTTGCGCTGTTGTTTGTCCACCAAGTGCTCGATGAAATGACGCTGAAGCTTGAATTGCTTCGAACTCGCAAATTTTTATGAATTTTCTAAAGCCCGTCGCCCCCAGAGTCCTGAAAGCTTGGCCCGGCCAGTCTTTCTCCTTCGAGCTGTGCTTGTTGTCGGGCTTCTGTTTATTGATATTTTTTATGGGAGTTTTCCTCGAGTTCTTCACACCTGACCCGAGATTTCGGCTATCTCTTGTTTGCCGGAATGTGAGTGATCTCAAATTCATAGAATGTTAATACGAGGGTTTGACTCCATCCTCCTACCTGTTCTATGAAGAATTAAGATTGCATTCGGATGTGCTTCTCCCAGATTAGAACTACTAATAGGTTGTAGCTTGAATGCGTGGTGGTTTTTTATATACGTTGCTCCGTAATTTTCGAGAGCCCATTTGATCTGACCTTTATCTTGATGTGTCGTTCCGCATGTTGCCTGTTCGCTTTTCAGTCTGATTTTCCAGTATTTATTATTTCTTTGTAGCCTGCAGGATATAAGCACTCGGCAGTCCTTTTTTTTTTACTTTGGCGGTGGTCAAGATTTTCCATCTTAAACCTTCCATCCCTTTGCTAATGTACAGAATGACCAGCAGTTTGAGTTTCTTGTCAAAGCAATGTCAGTGTTCCTTTAGAACCCAAAAACGAACCCAAAATCCCCATGAGAATACGGTTTCCTTCTGAAAGTAGGATGGTTAGTTACGCATCTCTCGGTTCCGAACTTCTGATTGATGTTCCCGGCAGAGAACTGACTTATAGAAATGGCAATGAGTCCTACTCAGGAACTTGGGAAGGAGATGATTATATTCTGGTCATACCATTATTCAGTGTTAACATAGGTTCTTTTGAGTCTCAAACAATGGCTTGTGACTTCTATATGTGTCATTTTATCTATGGCTGAAATAATACTCCTTTTGATTTGTTTCAGGTCAACTATGGAAACTTCATGCATGGCCTAATGAAGGAGAACATTCAACTGAACAGAAAGGTCCTGTCAGAGCTCTCAATGCATGAACCGCATAGTTTTAAGGCCCTCGTGGACATTTCTCGTAATGCCTTCCCAGGAAACAAGAATGTGGTTCATGCACCTAGGAAAGTGGCCGTGCCACTTAGTGTCTAATAGTTGACTCTTCCTCCCTGTTTTACTCTTAGTCTCATGGAAACAAAGTGCTTGTTGTTCCTGATGCGCCCTTTTTGGGCAGTGGCAATGGGAATGGGAGTTATCAATTTTATTTTCACATCTTCTTGTCCGCTCTCCTTCTCTCTCTTGCTTGTATCTGATAGAAAAAGATTCTTCGGCATACATATGAAACATTGCCCTCTGTATTAGTGCCGCATCACTCTGTTGCAGAATGTACCTGTAAGATGTGCATGCAAAGATTGTACCCATATCGATAAATGTGAAACGAAGTAGGTGATATGACTGTTCTCTTTTTTGGGTTCTTTCTCTAGTGCGACAGTTAAATGAGAGAAAGTAAGAGGTTTTGTCTATCTCCTTTTCTCATCGTATGATGTCTGGTATGAGGCTAGGCTTTGGTTCATGTTCTTACGAAAGATGGAGAGTTCACTTCCTGGTTTCTGTTATTTCGTGAGCTCAATTGTTGCCTCTCTGCTTTGTTGTTAATGCCGGTGACTCGATAACCTGTTTCAACTTTTGCAGGCATTATTCCTCTTCAGTGTGTTAGAATTCAGACTGGAAAAAATTCCCAGGTGAACTTGGAATTTGCATAATAGAACTAGGCTTCTCAATGTCAAAACTCCTCTAGATCATATGGAAATCCAGAAGTATTGAGGCCATATTCATTTCTAGCTCATTTGCGTCGAAGTTTTGGCTTCATATCACGAGTACATATTTTAGAAGTTCAATTTCACTTAATATAGAAGAGGGGTTCATTTAGAATGCGTTTCGCTGAAAAAATTCGTAATAAAGGAGAATATTTTTTATAAAAATCATTATAGAAGAAAATGGTTTAATTTTCATTTGTTTAGTGGTTCAGAAAAATGATTTCATTATATTGTCAAGAAAGTTGTTTTCCTGCAATTTAAGCTTCTTTTTAGCACGTAGAAAACATTTGTCGTAATTCAATTAGTTTTCTATCATTCAAATATTGAAAAGTTACATAAAATAATTTCTCATAGGTAATTTTTTTTTTCAAACAAGAAGATGCTTATTATCGATACGGAGTTAAGTATAAGTAGATATCTTAACGCTACTCATGGGGCTACACGAGAAAGATACGTGGAAGTAGATGCTAGTAGTGGCGGCTGAGCAAGGAGTTAGGGTTTGAGTTTTGATGATTAGGATTTGGATGCGGTGGATTTGAGAAAGTAGGGAATGCATTTTTGGAAAGTTAAAGGACAGTCTTGTAAATAAATGTCCAAGTTTTCTAAGTTGAGGTAAACTGTAAATAAGTGCCCAAGTTTTCTAAGTTGAGGTAAAAAAGCTTGTAGTTTCAAAAATAGAGGCATGTCTTTCATAATTAGGTGAAATTCAAGTGTGTTTTTGGGAATTTTTCCATTCAATAAACAGCATAACTAGCTTGTGGCATCACTAGTTTCTTGTTGAAGCTAGTCGGTACATTTACAGTTGATTAGGGACCATTTATCTTTGCACGATAGTAATGGTGATAAGCCTATCACGAGTGATATACTATATTTATATTAAATGATGTGATAGATTTTTATCAAACGTTATATATGGAGCACATGTTTAAATCTTTACACATTAAGTTGGTTATATCTCTTATCATTGTAGAAAGGTATATTCTAGGAGCGACGACTGCTATCTATAATTTTTTAGCACAGAGACAGAGAAGAAATTAAAAGAAAGGCCATTTACTTATGGGTAATAAGTAATACACAAAAAAAAAAAAAAAAAAAAAGAATTGAAAGGAAGAATTGCACATTTCTTAATTTCTGGTAGGATTTCCTTTTTCCCTCTCTTTCTTCGAGAAAATCAAAATTTATAATCAAGTCATCGTGTACCGAATACGTAAGGTAATGGTAGTGGTAGTCCTTCAACTTTTCATTCATTAAAGCTATGTATTTTTTGGCACGACCAATTAACGAGCTAACTTGCACACATAAACTTAATCATGTCGATTAATGAATGCGTTAGGTATGAATTGACATGACATGTTTAGACTCATTTATTTAATTAATTTAAAACGTTCCTCATGTTATCACGATGTGTTTATTTATATTCATAATCAATAATAATTATAAACACGAGTAAATATTTTCATGCATATATAAGAATTTCATATATTTAGTGTTTGGTGATGTGACATTCGTCTAATCAACAAGTTATATTTGTATCTTAATATCGTGACATAATCCGTAAATTCTTGTTTAGTGGGCTAACTCAAATAAATAGAAAGAATGCGAAGGATGAAATTGAACAAATATAATGGTAGGTAGGTCGCGCCTCAAACGGAACATTCCGGACATCCCAGCAGATTCCGTCAAATACTCTCGGTACCGTACCGTTAGCCGCACAAACATATATTCAGTTTTTTTTTTTTTTTCTTTTCCGTAATTTGCAGTAAATAAGAGATCAACGGAGGGCGTGTCGCGTGCTGTGATCTTCGTCCGTCCCCGCGTCGCGTCCCGTCCTACTTTCCATCGTCATCGTCAAAATCTCTCCCTCTTTCTGGCGCTTCGCTTCTCGCTCGGTGGCGTTTCGCGAGAGAGAGGGAGAGAACCGATGAGGATGACGATGGCGATGGAAGGAGCAGCTCTGAAGCTCGCTCCTCCCGGGCCGTTCCGCCCTAATTCCGCCCTCGCTCTCGCCTCCGCCGCCGCCTCCTCCTCCTCTTCCTCTAGGGCTTCCTTCCGCCGACTCTCCTCCTCCGCCGCCGCCTCCTCCTCCTCCTCCGTGCTCGCCGACAGCGATCCCTCCGCTTCCGGTTCTCTCTCCTTGGGCCACCTCACCCGCCCCGACTTCCCCATCCTCCACCAGGTTCTCTCTCTCTCTCTTCTTCTTCACCGCTTGTGCTGCGGCTCGGATGTATCCTCTGCTTCTTAGCTGTATAGACTTCCTCGCTCGCACTTTGGCGGCGGCGATGTCCGGCGCGCCTCGCCGGTCGCTCGCCGCCGGCCTCGTTCCGTCGATCGAATCGGATCCTATTTGTTTGCTCGACTCTTTTAGTAGATTTCGTTGGCTACGGCGAATGCGTGTAGCTCGCCGTTTTGATCGCCGCGGCTTCTTTGCGTTCCTCAGGAGGTGAACGGCTCGAAGCTCGTCTACTTGGACAACGCCGCCACGTCGCAGAAGCCTAGCTCTGTCTTGAAGGCCGTGCTGGAGTACTACGAGGCTTACAACTCCAACGTACACCGGGGGATTCATTTCTTGAGGTAGGTCGTTGGATCGTGTGCTGTATGTTGAGTAGTTTATCTCGAGCGCCTGTCTGTTTAATGTTGTGATTCTCATCCAGTGTGAGGGCGACGGATGAGTACGAGTTGGCCAGGAAGAAGGTGGCCCAGTTCATCAATGCGGGAGAATCTAGAGATATTATTTTCACTAGAAACGCTACTGAAGCTATCAATTTGGTTGCCCACTCCTGGGGCCTTTCGAATTTGAAACCGGAAGATGAGGTAGGACTGTAATTAGGGAGTGTGTGATTCGTTCCTGGAGGTGTAATAGTCTTTATGTGGCAACTCCTTAATACTCCTGTTAATTCAAGTGAAGATCAGATCAATGGCAAGCTAAAAGTTATTGGATGACTAGCGACAGGATGATGTGTCAACATAAGTCAATTTGTTGAGTCTTTATATCTTCTTAAATACCATCGTGTTTGTTTCTTCAGGAAGAATCTATGGAATGTTGGGTTTTCTTTTTCATCACTCGAGTCTCCATTCTTAATGTTATGTAATCTTCTTGCAGATCGTACTCACAATTGCTGAACATCATAGCGCTATTGTCCCTTGGCAAATCATCTCGAAAAAAACTGGCGCCATTCTTAAATTTGTGGACTTGGATGGAGGCGAAGTGCCAGATGTGAGCAAATTAAGAGGAATGCTTTCGAAGAAGACAAAACTGGTCGTAGTTCATCATGTATCGAACATGCTTGGTAGGTGAAGTCCTTGCATGTTTTATAACGGTTCTTTTCTTTGCACGTGTTTCAGTTGCATTTAATATAGACAAAGTGGTTATTTACTTGTGGCTAGTATATAGTGTTGGTGAAGAAAGCATTGAGATGATTTCTATGATAATTAAGGATGATGATGGCATCTTTAGATGCCATTATATGCGATGAGTGTAACATTGAGTTTAACTTTTTTGGTGCTTACAATAGTTCCTATAACATCTGGATTGTTTCATCTGTCCAATGATCAGAAAAAAATGTCAAAACATTATGGTTTATCATAATTGTCTCTTGGCAGCTTCAATTCTGCCTATCGAAGATATTGTTCAATGGGCACATGATGTTCAGGCTAAAGTTCTTGTGGATGCTTGTCAAAGCGTGCCTCACATGGTGGTTGATGTCAAGGCCCTTGATGTCGATTTCCTTGTTGCCTCATCTCACAAGGTTAGGTTCCTTCCTCTGCATTGAAATGTTTACTTCATTGATGAGTTTGTGAAGTTCTGGAATAAACATCCTTCAGATGTGTGGGCCTACAGGCATTGGATTCTTGTATGGAAAGAGTGAGCTGTTGACTTCCATGCCTCCATTTTTAGGTGAGATTTCTTGATTCATAGAATGTAAGATCTATTTTTCCAGGTATTGCTCTTCTGTGCGCATGCACAGCGTGTGTGTTTGTGTGAGATGTGTGTAAATTGGTGATATTTCCTCAAAATTCTGATGTGTAGGTGGTGGAGAGATGATTGCTGACGTCTTTCTCGATCATTCCACATATGCGGAACCTCCGTCCAGGTTGGCATACTCGACCCATCATAACCTAGATTCTGCTGATGACGGCTCTGGGAAACTTTTGGGTTTCTGACCATTCCATTATAAATAATGCGATGAAAGAACTAGTCTATGTACATTCAGTTTAGAGATATTTTGTTTCTCAGGAACTATTAATTTTGTTAATGTTTTGTCTCCCTTTTCTGCCTCATAAATGATGTTTAGTTTACGTGGAATAGGTTTGAGGCTGGAACACCTGCAATTGGGGAAGCAATTGGACTAGGAGCAGCCATAGATTATTTGTCCGAGATTGGCATGCAAAAGATTCATGATTATGAGGTGATAGTCATATTTAGTCTGATAATCGATAGAAAGTTGCCTTGTCTCTTTTTCCCCCTAAATTCAATACTTCACATAGATCAGTGAAATCCAAAAAGTATGTGGTCTCAAGGCATGCATATTTCTGTGGCTCAGGAAAACTGATTTCTCTGTTTCATGTTGGACATATGTTTCTCAGAAGGAAGCATACTTGAGATTAATTAATTAATTTATTTATTTATTTATGTTGCTTGTTCTGGACAAGTTGGGACTAGAGTCAAGATACACTAGTTTTAGCTGAAGTATGCATCACTTGGATGGTAACATGATTATTTTTCTCCTGCATGTGTAGATGGAACTTGCAAATTACTTGTATGAAAGCCTTCAATCAGTTCCAAGTGTCCGTATATATGGTCCAAAACCTTCAAGGAATATTAATCGTGCTGCTTTGTGCTCATTCAATGTTGAGGGCTTACACCCCACTGATATCGCGACAATTCTCGACCAGCAGGTACATAAGCAGTTAGTGTAGGCCAAGTTGTGGATTTCCAGTTCTACCATCTTGTTGCAATTTTTACTTCTATTAGTGATTTCTCTTCTTCTGTGATTTCTCTTTTCACTGCTATGTTTTCTTATTTTCAGCATGGGGTTGCCATCAGATCAGGACACCATTGTGCTCAACCCCTCCATCGCTATCTAGGAATCAGTGCGAGTGCACGTGCCAGTCTCTACTTCTACAACACTAAAGAAGATGTAGACAACTTCATTCAGGCACTCAACAGTACAGTCAATTTCTTCAATACTTACAAGTAAAAGGTGCCTCCCTATAGTATTCTTTAGGGACTTGTGCATAAATATGTGGAAATTGGAGTTAGATTTTCGCGCCTTTCCTTTTCTAGTCATGAGTGTTTAGGTATACCTTCTGTCACGTCATTATCCGAGTGCTTGCTCCAGGAATTCTCCGGGGGTTACTCTGCTTCAAATCAATTAAAAACCTACATTGTATCCACATCGTAAAATTAGCATCCGCTGAGTTTTTAAGTTTTGGTCACTTGATTTTCCAAGTTAATGTTTCGGGAGTATGCACGTGGTGGTCGATTGTCTAACCCTTGGATTTAGCATCATGTCGACAGAGTTTAGACAGAATTTCAGAAGAAAATATGGTAGTTTCAAGCAAGAAAATTGTATTTCTTTATCATTTGCTTGACATTGTGCCTCTCTATCTCTTAGTAGAGCTGAAAACGGTAATGTTTTCCCTTCTCTGCCGTCGGCAAAGTCGAGCGTGCTTTGGCACGGGTCGGTTCTCCGGTACAAATCCCGAAAGTTTGCCCTTTTTGTGCCTAAAAAATGAGGGCGGTACGGTTTATTCTTGCGCTGGCCCGGCCCAACTCTTTGGGCCTGAATTTGGGTTAGGCGTTCACTGGGACCTGGGCTGGCCCAGTACCGTGCCTGCACTTCTTCAATGGTGGCCTAGTGGCCAACTCATTGGGCCTAACCAGGGCGTGACAGTCCTGATAATGGCCCGGTGTCGTTATTGTTTGGGGGCTTAAGACGTGCCTGGATGGGCCCAATACTGACTGTTACCTTAAATTGGGCCTTGGGTGGTGCCAAAGTTGGCAAAGTTGGCACCACCCAACCTGGCCCAATTTGCATGCTTGGATAACCTTGACTTGGGCCAAGCCTGACACCTTACAATTTTGGGCTATGGTTGGCTTAGTGGGCCTTATGATGGCCGAGGTTGACCCGATATCAACGTCAAATGGGCCTCAAGGTGGACCAAGACATGGCTCTTGTTGGCCCAAGTCTTTGGGCTAAATTGGGCACAACCCCGTGGTCCTTATGATGGGCCTGGTTGGGCCAATATGAATCTTAAATGGGCCTTAACTTGGGCATGGCCTAACTCAATTCTTCGGGCCTGTTGAGCTTCTATTATGGGCCTCTTATGGCCCATTTTTTGGGCCTAGAGTTGTGCTTAGCCCAGCCCATTTTTTTGGAAAATACAATCGGGGCCATTTTTGGCCAAACGTTAGGACTCGAATTTGGGCCTGGCGCGTTCAGCTGTTCGGACCACAGAACGTCTTGGGGTTAGGCTTTCCCAGCTTCTATGGGCTGGAAACCCAAATAGGGCCTAGGTCGCCCATTAAATCCGTGTTACCCAATGTTTTTACCAAGAGTCGAAAGACCCACCCATGGGCTTAAAAAAGGCATTTCCTGACCGTGGCTAGTGCAAAGATCGCTCATATCGAAGCATGAATCTTGAAAAGCAAGTGTTAATCAACTAGAGGCTTGGGCGGCATTTCATTACATACATACTCGCTAAGCTCTCATCAACAATATATACATTTATATACAGTGATCAGCATCACTCAGGCTACAGAATCTTTCTTTTTGTTTCCTTTAAAGATGGGACGAGCGTTGTGCTACTTTAAAGCAAGCACGGTATATTCATATTCTGCGGTCGCACCATCACGTGATGTCAGAGAGGGCGAGGCCCGACGATTTTGATCCAGAAAGCAGCGAGATTCCTTAATGGCCTATCGGTCGGAATCCTACTTTCAGATTCTCTGGGAAGAAGCACGAGAGACTGTCTTATCACCCCTTCTCATCCAATCCTAACCTTCGAACCGCATCTCTCCAGCTGCAAAAGCATTTAAAAAGGAGAAAAGACATGCCACAGCAATAATAGTTCCCGTAAAAAACTCTCTCTGTGGGTGCTTTTTGTAAGTGGTGAGTGTAGTGGCAGGCACAAACAATTACTCCCCAAATCAAAAGCCTAGATCATCTTATCCGGGGATTCCCCTCAAAATGTCTTAACCATATAGAGCAATCACAAGGCAGACTGAACGAAAACCTTCAGATTTGGGACTTTGAATAGCAGGGAAAAATCGGGGTCGTTCCCCATACAATGAATACTGGCTCATTGACCCTGCAAGAGTAGGACCGATAAGCACCGGCCATTCTCTCATTGGATTGCCACTTACCATATGCCCCACAGTTTGAAAACTGGATAGAGGACAGAGGAACAACAGTAAGTCAAGATCCAGAAAATAAAGAGATGACTTGAAGAAGATGAATCAACAAGGCACGAAACCAAGCCCCACTTATATTGACACTGTTGAGAATGTTCATAAAGTATTGCAACTCGTATGAGATACAGTAATTCTAGGTAAATTAACACTTTGTCTGCACAGTTCGTACACCAAATGATGTGAAAGAATGCAAGTAGCAATTAAATTACCGGATCATAGATAACACTCATCAAGAGTATCATATCACTTGGTAAATCAAGGTAAACCAGCTTCCAAAAAGGCAGATGACAGAAATTGCCAACAATTGCACATGAGAAACTTTTCACAGTTGCCTTACAAACAGATTATCTTTGATAGTCAGAATTTTGACAAAACTGATCTTACTCTATTTTGATATTCTCTAATCAACGGAATTTTTCTGCAAAATTCAGTAGCACCACATTGGAAACTTCAATGAATTAATACAGGCGAAACAAACGAGCACGAGAATAGACCCAAAACATGGGCATTTTCATCCCCACTGACAACCCTCTCTATATTGACTGCAACCACAGCAGTCAACACGAAATCTTCCCTCCTGTGGATCATGGAAAAACCCAGATACCTCAGTTAAGTACCTCAATACTAATTGCTCTCTTCCTAGATGATAAGTAACCATCTACTCATTTCTCCTTCTTAGCCAAGGACTCTCCCTTATACTCACCGCCTGCAATAACAACAAAGCCTGCTCCAACCTGGAATCAAATGCAATGTATTGACGAGTTAATTTCAGCCTACCACAGGACTACATGGTTATTAAAGGACATGCAGGCTTCAGTATGCACATGTGAGTGTGCGTCCATGTGCATGCACGTGCGCATGTGTCGGAGAGAGCAAGAGAGAGAGAACCTGGCAATCTTTCAAAACAACACGTTCTTGAAGCTGTACGTTACTGCAAACTACAGACCCTTGTATCGAGCAACCATCTCCAATCGTAACATGGTTCATGACAATAGAATTAACAATCTGCATAGAGGAGAATAGGGAGAAGCAGAGGAAATTGTCTCAAAAACAATATTTCCCAAGAACTTCGTATATTTTGGGCAGATTTCAAATGAAGATAGAAAATAAGTTATAGAAAGATGGAAGACATTATTTCGGCCTTTTCTTAATCATTTCCTTAGCTTGATCTTACAATTCAAGTAAAATTACAATACCTTGACATTGGAACCTATCCGGCAGTGACGGCCTATAACAGATCGCTTTTACGCTACATTTATCCCCATTTGAGATCCTTCCCCAAGCATACAATGTGGTCCCACCTATCACAATAAAACCACTTTACAACACTCATACAGGAACTTGTAATATACATGAAACAATAGGTTTTTTCAGCCAAAAATAGGCATCTCATAATCACCCTTGACCTATTAAAGGAAGTAGTAAAGTTCGATGTTACATGGGCGATGCCAATAGGATGAATACGTTGAATTAAATTAACAACTCACAGTAGTTTTAGATCCCAACTCCGCTGAAGGATGGATAATATTGTTATGAGCAGAGAAAGAATAGCCTGACAGATGATTTACCTTCAATGACCTGAGACAATTTAAAATTTCGACTCAACAAGATGAAGTACATGATATTTCAAGTTGAAATTGGATAGGCAGAAAAAAAAAGGAATAAAAAAAAAGACACTCACATCTCGATTGATGTCGCTAAATGCTTGGATGGAGTTCAAGCGGGCAATACTTGCTTTTGCTGGCGATATATACACAAATTTTATGCGTTCTTCGAGAAGAGGCAGAACCATATGAACCTAACTCATGGAGTTCATGGAAATTTGGCCTCGATGAATTAGACAGAATTTGTGACAGCAATACTTGGTTGTTCTGGGAAGCAACCTTTTCATTTGCATTCTCTTCGGGTTGCGGTGCACCATTAAATAATATTTCGGATTTCTAAGGTTCAGATAGGAAATGAATCAACTCTGGCCATATGAAATTATCAACCACTGAGAACAATTCATCTAGGGACTTCAGAAACTAACCAGCTGGCTCCGCACAAGATAAGGCAATAAATCCTCCTTTAGGCTTTGAAATGTATCCTTCTGATCTAGAATCTCTTGCAGCACAGTCCTGGGAGGAAAAAAGAACCCAGGGAAGTTGAGGGAAAGGTGTCCACTTATTTAGACTCGCAAATTAAGAGGCAATAGATTATCCAACCTTTTGAAGGCATATAAATGAGCATCAATGAGATCAGCACGGATTTCCATCTGCATTAGAGAGAAGGATGACTAGTTGATGCCAATACTCCAAAGACATTAGGAATGTGATCTCGTTAGTTCTCATGCATAAATGCACCATGCTACAGTGGATGCTTAAGGCAGTGCAGAACCAGGGTAGACTGCTCTTTCCTCTTTCACAACATAATGAAGACATGCATGAGGGTATCAGTGTCACCATATCAAGCAACAGGTTTCTAGGCATTATGCCATTAACCAGATTAACCATAGAAAAAGTTCGAAGAAACATTGACTACCTCCCCTACTGCACGAAGTATACTCTTCTGAATACGAAGATCGTTCTCAAGTTCAGCACCTGCAATTAGCAAAAGAGGCTACCCTATGAAGTTTCTAAGTATGTAAGCAAATGTCTCCGCTATATCTCTAATTTGTTGTTACATTAAATAAATGCTGAACCTGTGGCAATGTATAATAGGAACTGCTTTGAGCGGTCCAAGCCTATGAGGTTGTAACGTCCCGCTTTCTTGGTTTTGTCCTTTACCCCAGAGGATCCTGAATCTGCAGGACCACTTACAGGAGCAGAGCAAAGCATTGC
The DNA here is from genome assembly GCF_016545825.1 of Eucalyptus grandis. Classification (NCBI taxonomy): domain Eukaryota; kingdom Viridiplantae; phylum Streptophyta; class Magnoliopsida; order Myrtales; family Myrtaceae; genus Eucalyptus; species Eucalyptus grandis. Next base: position 55,457,673 of record NC_052613.1, on the reverse strand, counting down.
AGTTACCACAGCATTGTGTCGTCTATGTGCAGCTGCCACAGCTCCAGGAGGCACATCAAAACAAGATCACCACTACGACCTGCAGAAACATTTGCAACAGAATTGATTATTTATGCTGCATATGAGAATTTTAAACAGGTAACATGCTTTACCAAGATGTCTTTTGCAGTCAGATGATGTGCAATGGCTCAAGGGCTCCAGCTGTCCCGATGTCCTCAGGTACGGCAGCGACCTGTAGTCAAATAGTATTCCTAACTCTTTCATGAAGAAAATTATCAAAGAATTGGTTTACTTGAAGCATAACTTAGATTAGAAAAGGGAGCATAACAGGATTGCGTTATTGGCATGACACCAGCCGCCACAACTAATAGTATGTTGTCCGAGTGGCTGGATTCCACAAAACCACATTTATATAACTTGTCCTGCTAGAAGGCCTGAAGTAGACCAAATAATCAAAAGATCATGCTATTGCACAGTAATGTACCACAAGCTGCAAGATATTAATTGCTAAAATTAATTGAAGGGCAAAACCTGAAGTACATAAGACAGTTGCATTCTTCCAATTCCTAAACAAAATACTTTCCAAACTGAATGGTATAAGCCAGACATGCAAATTATAAAGAGAACTAAATAGGGATTTTAATCTAAATGGTTGAACTCTTCAAATCTGGGGATTTCTAAGTAATTTTAGACTGCCAGCTGAGTCTGCATCATCAAACAGAACAATACTGGCACAAATCAATTCTCAGAACTTAACATTGTCGTGCATCACAACTAGCTACGCTACTTACTTTCAGTGGCCCCATCCTAGATGGAGTGCCATCAGCCAAATATATATCACTAGAACAGAGAAAATGAAGCAAAACCTCAAAAGGGACAGCTATTAACTTCAAGAGTAAAATCAAGAAAGTCAAAATCAGATGATCACAAGGCCATGCAGAAGTTTTCCCAGACTTTTAGAATGATTTGGTCTCGATTGAGTTTCCACTCCCTTCACCAGAAAAATGTTTTCAGAAAAAGTTTGTGCAGTAAATAACAGTACTCAGCTTAATCAGAGTGTAAATCATCAAGACACAAAATAACCAAGGATTATAATGCCCAGCTTTCAGAAAGAATTAGGTAACATAAAGCTGTTTTCATGATTCTCAAATTGAGATTGAAATTTCAATGGAAAATCTTGCAACTTTGAAATGCTCCAGAATCCATGTACTGTAACTTAAAATGGACTGGAAGCGGCCTATTTTCAGTTACTATCATGTGAGCGCAGTGTAAAAGCATTCAAAATTTTTCCAATATCTACAGTCCAATCTCCATGCATCAGACATACTTGAGGATTTTGCAAAGAGAGAATGATTCCATATATCAAGATGCTTCAGGAACCTCTTTAACCTCCAAAGCACAGCATCAGCACTTAAACATTCTTTATGAAAAATGTCCAACTATGTCAATTAAATTAAGCTTTACATATCATAACATTGCGTCTCTTCTTCTCAAAGCTATTTCAATGTTATTTCTCTCCTCCCCAGCTCAAATTGGCTAGCAATAAATAAAGGACAACTACCATGATTAGAACCACCAATGCCATACTGCAGTGAACCACAGTCCCATACCTCAACATGCAGACGGTCCACATAAGCGCCTGATATCCAGCCTCCAACAAGGAAAGCCGCATCTTCTCCCTCGACAACCTAAAAACCACAACACGCACACAAGCTAGCATCGGTACCAGAAACAATCAGAAGCACAAACTCATACACTTATACTTGAGTTAGATCATCTACTGCAATCCAATTACCCTTAGGAAGCACTGCACAAAATCTGGCACAGCAAAATCAAAGCTAATTTTTCTCTTTCCGAAAGAAGCACCAAAAAGCGCTCGCGAATGCGGACCACAACATGCTGGCAAACCCGATTAGGGCAAAGAAAGAGAACGAGCGGGAGACAGAACTCACGACGATGAGATCCCTGAGGTTACTTTGCTCCAGGGGCTCGTAGGAGAGGACAGGGCGGTTGGCCACCGGAAGCAGCGCCTTCGGCACCTCCTGCAACAAATTTGAACCGAGATGAAAAATAAAAACAAAGCCGAAGAAGGATGAGAAAAGCCTTCGAGAATTGTTCTCTAAGTGGAACGCATTGGTTCCTCGGAGAAAATCTCCGAACCGCAGGAAGGTGGAGGGAGCGACCTTTGAGACGAGGGGGACGAGCTTCTTCGAGAAGCCGCCGGCCAACACCACCACTTGGAAATCCATCGGCGGCGGCGGCGAATCGCAGGGCTCCGGTCCGCTGATGCGGGCGAGAGAGAGAAAGGCTTTGAATTGAAGTGAATGATCCTTCTGCTCTTTTTCTCACTCTTTTTCCTTTTGATTTTGGAGCGTGAGGGAGAAAGACAGGTCTATTGTTTAGAATCAATATTATTATCTTGTTGGGGAAAGTAGAGCAGCTGGGGATGTAGCTCAATGGTAGAGCGCTCGCTTTGCATGCGAGAGGTACAGGGTTCGATCCCCTGCATCTCCAAAAGCTTCACCTTTTCCTCGGATTTTGCTTCCTTTTTTGTTACGTGCTTATGGGCATTATCCGATCGCCAATAGCAATCACTTTCGATCTCACTCGACAGAAGATCCATATAATTAGTTCCCGAGATGATGATTTCTGCCAATCTTTCTCGGGGTCATTGATGATGGTCCTCTCTTCAAGTTGCTCTCGATGCTAGCGATTCTTGTTTTAGCTAGTTCCCTCCCGGGGCCACGAATGACGGAGCACAATCCTATCGCATCGAAACTATGATTCTCTTTCTTCTTAGTTTTGGTGTTGTCGTCGTCAGTATCGAAAAACTGCCTAGGAATCCATGGATATTATGAAGTTGCTGTCCATACTTGTCATCGGATCGTGTACTTCCAACTCGCTTTCATTAAGACTAAAGGATATGCATATTGTGAAATTGTAACTTCGCTATTTGCACCCAAATTCTGTACTTTCGCCGATATACCTATGCGTCCAAAGTTTTCACATCCAGGCCCTGTCCTTAAATTGCTACAGTTTTTCGCTTCATCCGATCTTATCTATATCGATGTAATCACTTTCAACATATTGCACAGAAAAGGTCTGCATGAGCTGGATATGGTCACCCAAAGCCTGAAATAGTCTCATAGGGGGACAAATGCTCCACCATGTGCAATCAGATTCGTTACAAAGATTCCAAACGGCAGAAAAACAGGATACAGGAAAGTGGAATTAGAACCACCCAAAACGATGACAAACAATGGGGAAAGGAACACGATCCCACAAGACATACGGTGATCGAAAGCTCGTCAACTTATAATACAGTAGACAAAGCAAAGGGCAATGTAATTACACTCTACAAAAAAGGTAAAGATTTGATCAGATTATCGGGTACCTATAGGTGCTCTGTCATCTGGTCCAGCGAGCATGATCTGGCAAGGGCAATTTGAAGAGTTACAGAAGAAATCAGGAAAAGAAGTAAGAAATAAATCAAGCGGTGTGGACTGGACAGCAGAAAACAGCATCATGGTCAAAGGCGTTGTGTTGCATGCATGTACAAGAAGAGAAGAAAAAGTTAGCAAGGACTTACATTACAGTCATAAGCAAATCTTCTGGCAAGCATTATGGCAGCATTCCTTTCTCTTTCCGATTCAAATGCTAATACAAAGGACACTCCTTGCTTAGCTTGCCAAAACAATGCCTGAGCTGCAGCATTGCCACCACCTCTAACCCCGCACAGCTAAAGAGACAGCGAAGGACATTATAAGTGGCGCCCAAGACACATGGGTTTTAAAAGAGAGAAGAGAAAACTAGCATGGCGTGGGGGGAGTAACATGTAACTGAACAAGCCACCAGATATATACTTTCAAAGAAATGCCACCGACAAAAAGATATGATTAGAGTAAGAATTTAGAAAGTTGTCAATCATAACATTCTTAAAAGTCAATAAATACGGCTGTTGAGTGCAACCGCAGCGAATCTCATAAGGCTGTACCTTCCAAAGCCACAGTGAACATGTGGAAAAGCAACAGTCCCTCAAAGTAAGTGTCAGAATTTCAAGCTGATAATAACTCCTTGGACCACAAGAATAATTACTGCAAAACAAAGAATAACTAGCCACTGTTTTGATACCTGCATTGAGCTCGAATATTTCTTTAGCTACGGTTGTCTTTTCTTTAGAAAGCTTCATTCTCATTCTCCCAATGTGAAGAACGTGAATAGATTCTAATGGATGTTCCACACCATTGGTCTGAGCAACCACCACCTGCAAATCAACAGCCACAAGGACCAACAGAGATGTCAATGGATGAGAATTTTACATGGGCACTGGTAGGCCTTTTCTGTGTACCTTCCCTAAATATATCTAGTTGAAGCTTCCAGACCAAAATCAATTCGTTTCCATTTTCACATGACAAATTACTCTTCACATATGAAGACAAAACTAAACACAAACATCTGAACACAGCAAAAAGAAGAGAAAAAGCTTAGTTAGAGTGATAAGGCTCGGAGATTTCAGATAAGTTGGAATTTTCAACAAATAAATGTGAAAAACTTCACATAGAAAAATAAAAGTCATAAAAATTATCTATCCCGCATAAGATACAGGTTGTGGGGAGGGTACAGAGTACACCTCTAAATCGTAGAACCTAACCTGTACTCAGGCATACTTATACAAACTCCAACACCCACTTTCAAACCTATCCGATCAGGTCAATTTGGCAGGTTCCATAGGTTCTCATGCACACCTCTAGTACTTAGGCAATGGCCTTCTGGGCTGATCACAACTAATGTATCACTTCACAAGCCTCCTTCAACTAAATGTAGGATTTGAGATGTTACAAGCTTTTCACTTATAGCACTAGCATCACTTTGCATGCTCGATGAAACCAGAACAAGACTAGGTGCCCGTACAGATTGAGAAGGCAGCTCTCACGTGTTGCTTTTTGTCATGAGTAGGTTCAAGAAATGATTCATGTGATGTAGAATTTTAACCTGCACGACCTTAAACTATGTTTGATAGGTTTTGGAGTAGGTGAGGAAATTTAAGGCTAAGAAAATGGAAGCTTTGAAAAGAAAGGTGAGGGAATGGTTTCTTTGAGTGTTGTTTGGGAAGGGCAGAAAGAAAGTGAGGGTGAAGAAGATGTGACAAAAGTTGATCATGTGTTATTTAAAAATAAAGGAAAAGTAACAAAGAGAGAAAATAATGAGACACAACAACGAAAGCATTTTTTCACCCTTTCATATACTAGGATTTCACTTGAAAAGAAAATGTTCCATACTAATGGATTCGGGTCCATAACCTACCGAAACAGAATTTGTAACTTGCCATCCTCTTGCCTAGCAGGCAAAGATTTACCTCTGTGGAAAGGATGATTCATTTGTATCAACTTAAGGGATTCCTTGGTTTGAGCCGAAGAAGCAATGTCACTTGATCATTATCAAACTGACTATAATGTCCAGATGAAAGAAAAGGCTCGGCAGTTCGGGAATTTTGTTGAAAAGGCAAGGGTGAATTCGGAAAATGAGTTTTTAGCACACCGCTTTTCTAAGTTTTCTTCACAGTTGTTGAGAAAACACTTGCGGTGGGCCTAGAAGATTTTAAAGGCATTGAATTTCTACACCTGGTATTTCCATAGCCATTCCAATCAGACGAAAGTTTCAAATCCTCAACCCAAATCTTTCCTTAGCTATTCGTCAACCCACTTTTCAATGCATCCAAACTCAGTTTTAGTTCCTATAATGACCTAACTTAATCTAAAGAGGCCAACCCCATCAGAAGAAGAAGAAGAGAAAGAGAAAAAAACTTAAGTAGTGATCTTTTGGAGGAAAACTTATTATACATCACTTGACAAGCCCTCTCACATAAGATGTGGAACTTAGCATGTAACAAGTATATTTGTCCAAGCTATGAATGCTTTCGCACGTTTCAGATTCCATTAGTTTGTAAACTTTGTTCAAAAGCAGTGTATAGGATAAGCACGGGATACCTTAAATTGTGTGTCATGTTTTCCGCACAAGTGCCTCAACATAACTGCCCAAACCAGCGGCTGCATGGAAAACCAAACAATGCAGAATGAACACAGGCATAAAGCAATAAAGAAGCTGAAACCAAAACAGTGTCCTATATAGTAGGAAAGAAATAGAGAGAAGCCTAATCAGACCTTGGGTCAATCGGACCAGTGGTTGTCAAGGCAATGCATTGGTCATCAAAAACAACATCAACTTGCAGTAGTCGCCCCACATCAAAGGGCTCTGGAGCATAGATAGGTTTGGTAGCTCCTAAAATAGTACCAAGTAGTGACACCAAATTCAAATAATGCTACCCAAAAGAAATGTTCTCTGAAAGGATAAGTAACATGGTTCCAGCGTACAGAGTCATCAGGATACATTCAACATAATCAAAAAGAACCGCAAAAGAAACTTTTTTTTTTGCTTAAGACATCCATGATCATTACCTTTGACATAAGATGGAGCATATGTTTGCACAAAATGTAATTATGTGGGAAAGCATCTAAATAGCACATGACATACAAAGGTTAAAAAATTAGGATCGACCATGTATCTCAAAGAAAATGCAGGTAAGTCTCCCTCTTCTCCATGCCATTTTAATTTCTTCTCACAACTCAGACAACAGAAGGGAAAACACCATTAAGAAGTTATTCAATTCCATGACCATTACAATAAGAGATAGGGTCTCAACGTTTTGAAGTTTCACTATAACCAACCACATTGCATACATGTTATGTTTGACACCTAGAAAAGGATATTTGCAAAATTGATCATGTCCCACTACAAAAAGTAGTCCATGAGGAGGTGTTTCTTAAAGTTCACATCAAAATAGCCATTAGAGTCATTAAGCTGAAGCAAAGAGCTTGGGATAAACTTAACTACATGAACAAGCTGGCCACATGCTTTAGTCCTCTGCCTTATGAAGATGAGTTTCCAGTAAACCAGAGATAAAGCAAAATGACTATAATACCAGTTCAGGAAAAGGCAAGCGAATTTAGACTTTTACACAATAAATTCCTGCTACGTAAGCTAAAACCATTAAGCATCAGCAGTAGCATTTCATATAGCAGTTTTTGAGTTCATGCTACAATTGAATCTCATGATATATGTATGTCAGAATGCAGGCATGCCTCCCTATATGCATGTCAGCCTAAAGATATACAGACATATACCTGATATAAGTTCCTTTCGCCACCTTCACATGACATCCGGTGCCACTGAATTGTACATTCAGATAGTCCTGGAGCGCTGTCAGAGCATGGCACAATCTGCAGATAGGAACCCAGTGCTTCGCTCCTTCTAACTCATATAGAAGCAAGCTCATCTCTCCTTTCTCATCACTGAAAGCTGATGAAGAGAGAAAGCAAAAGGAATAAAGGAAAAGGTAATTGATTACTTTACAAAACAAGTTTACATTTCTATGGTGGCTCTACCACGGATAAATGTTTTATAAGTAAATTCCCACTGAATTTGGAAGTTGAGGAAAGAAGGAATTGATCGCTTTCACATCAGATCTGCAAGAATAAGGTAAACATTGAAGGAACCTCTTTTTGAAGCTCAAGTGAACGCTTGGACTTCTCTGCAAGTTGATTCCTCAAAGCGTGCAACTCATATTCCATGTCCATGACCTATGTCACGAGATACATTCAATCACCATAAACATAAGGAAAAAAAGAAGAAAAAGTAACTAAGAATAACTGAATCTGTAAAATACACCCAATCAAAGCAAAAGCAAGATCTCATCTTATATCATAAACAATCTAGTTGCGACTTGACAATCCTGAAACTTTTCACATGTTTGTATATTAAACAGCAGGTATTTCCTTTGTACTTTTATGAAGAAATGAAGCATGCTCTCCTCCATATATTTGATATAATTGCATGGAGTGGCTCCACTTTTAATATTTAGCTGCAGCTGCCACACTCTGGAAATTATAATGGGTTTAAATCTTTGACCTCTTAAGCACACGTATCTGGTTAATTTTCCTTTTGGTCCCAGCTTGGCTATGTGATTACTATTAAAGAAATCTTGTCTTCTTTCTCTCCTCAGAAATATAACTTATATTGCTTAACAGGTGACAATTGACCAGAAAGTTCAGATTGGAATTTTGCGTAAAGTTATAAGACTAAATTGGCAAAATTAAAACGTTTAGAATTAAATTCGCATCCATACAACAGGTTTACGACTTATTGGGTAATTTTTTGTATTTTTTACCCTTACTATCCAGGGAAAGTTATTCTTTATATATCACGACAACAAAAAAACGTATCTTGAGGCAATTTATAGCTGTTGAGCTTGGGATACAGCCACTTTTCTTTTTGTTCTGGCTTGCTTATCACTCCCGATATTCCCCTTATCATGCATCAACTTAGTTTTGTTCTTACTTTTCCTTTTTTACTCTTAACTTTTTTTTACTCTAACTTTGACTATTAAACACAGTGGTAAAATGGAAAATTCACTTAGAGAAATTTCCTCCTCACGATTGCACACTACCACCCAAGTTACCCATTCCTCTGGAACTCGTATATGAATCGTGAGTATTTGCATCTAAGGACCACCAAAACTGAAACAAACCTACTTTGCCGCAGCTGTAGCATGAATCTCTTAAATTGCAGAAACTACTAAAAAGGAGTAGGTATCTTGCCCATGCATCAAGGAAAATAAATTATTTTTTTTTTAAGATGCTTATCGAGGCAACAAATGGGTGCAGTTTGAAAGGGCATCAAGCGGGCACATTTACCTTACTTCGCTGATGCAGCATAATGATCCGCCTGGCCTCTTGAACCTCTTTCATTAATCCTTCCAAGTCCTAAAAGATTGGAAAGAGTTTTGTTATCCGTTGTCAAAGGCTAACTTCGAACTGTTTAAAAGTGAGATATGCAATTAACAGCAGATTCCAAATGCCACTGGCCATTGTATCGTAATTCAAATTTCCAAGATACAAGCAACAAAATGCTCAACTTTGGGTAATCATGCAAAAAATATCATGGTGCCCAAAGAATTTTTAAAAGAATGGTAAGTCATCATCAGAAAACCAAACTAGACAAGAGATCAATTCCAACAGTACTGCTATCAGAGAACATGAAGACAGCAGGGCCTCCGTAACTCATACTTGTTTCCTGATGCTCGAGATGTACGTTCATGCTCCTGAAGGGCCTCTTCTACCCTTCGAACAGCAGCTTTGGCACTCTCAATTTCAGCACGAGCAAAAGCCCTTTCTTCATCAACAAGTTTTTGGCATCCTCCGGCTTCAACATGGAAGCAACCGGTCAATAGCAGAAGGGAATTTGTGCAAAGTAAGTCCTATTCAAACAGATAATTTCCTTCGTCAATTTTGAGCTGCTGTCCACTTTTACAAAGAGTTCTTACACAACCAAGCAGCTTCTACTTAAAGCAATTTCATTACTCTGAGACTTGACTGTTCTAAATACACTGGGCCAAGTTCATGCAGTTCCCCAGAAAATTAAAGGGGGTAAAAAGCAATTATGTCAAAAATGGATCTCCCATAGTTATTTGCTCATATTAAAACATGCTTGTCGTCAATTTCTTTTGCAGGGTATACTTATAGCAGTGTAGCACAAAACCTATACCCCAAGAAAAAAAGCCCTTGTTTAGTATCATTTTTTAAGGAAATCTCATTTTGACAAACCCAATCCACCCTTTTGTCCTGCAAAATCAAACGATGCGATATAGCCTGTAGCCCCTATTACAACAAGATGCACAATGCACTGGCTAGAAAAGTCCCCTCAATTTGGTACTTTATACATCAAGCCTAAATATAAACCCTGTCAACAAAACATGTCTTGAACTTTCATTTAATACCGTCACTCCTCTAAATATATACTCCATGTCTCATTAGACAATTTTAAATCAGCAATTTTCCATCACTTGTCATTTTGCCCAAACAGTTAAAACTGCAGTCAACCTCTACTACTACTGGGTACCATTATATGTAGCTAACTACATGATGGTATCATTCCAACATTCAAGCCAATGGCCCCTGAAAACTCTCAGATTGAGTGTTCATATTTTACCAGAGGTTGTTTATAATGTCTAAAGGATTCATAAAACAGAATTTGACTGGAAAATGTGTAACAGAGAGCCTGATATCTACAAAGAGAGCATCATGTGAAAACTCAAAAGCAAGTAGGATCCATCAACACTCGCTGACAGATGATACATAGATTGACAACTTCCATCAGAAAGAAGTGCACCTGCTTGAGGAAATTTGCTAATTTTTACTTCAGCCTTCTCCTGATTAACTCTCCTTCTCTTTGAGTCAACTGAGCAGCCAAAGACTCCACCTACAAGAAGCCAACTCCAATTACCTTTTTGCATTGCAGCACCCACTTTATTAAAAATATTATACTGTGCTTTCCAAAATTACAATGGATTTAGTCATTCCCAGCCACATATCCAACGAACAAAACCTACTGCCAAAGGAAATTACAAGAAATGCACTCCAAGAGCTAAAAAGAAAAAAAATTACCAAGCAACTCAACGGTGTGCATTCTTTCCTGGTTAAACAAGGATACAATTATTAAAATACTCGACTATATTCTACAATTTTAATTTCCACCTGTACTTATATTTCTCTGTCATAATGGTGAGCTAATTGACCTGCTAGACTCAGAGAAGAGGCCGCATGGGAGCCTAAACCACTCATGCAGAAACTAAAAAGTTGGTGCTACATCATATAGCCTGCAAAGTCTGGATGAACTGTGTGCTTAATAAGTTCATGGGAGTCAACAAGTCAACTTCATATTGCTTTCTTGTTTCCAAGAAATGCATATATTTACAAAAGAAGAATGTTGAGGATCATGCCATTAAAAGAGGGGAGGGAGGGAGGGAGGGGGGAATGCAAAGGACATAGACAGACCTTACATATACAAGAGTGACTGTTTCAAAAGGAGAAAATGTAATATCAGGAACGGGCATGAATACTGACCATGGCAATTGCTTCTTCGACATCATCCTTGCTTCTACCTGTCACCCGTCCTCGCAAGGATTCCAATCCATCTCTAAGCTTCTTCAAAAGAACATGTTTCTCCAAGGAAGCAGCCTCCCTGAGTCGAGCCTATTTACATGGATTCACTAATGACTTTGTTAGCATTAAAGGGCAAAGAAGAGCCCCGGTGAAGAATATTTGACGTCTGTTATATATTCACTGCATGACCG